>NC_090439.1:416339266-416647572 GCF_031143425.1 Pleurodeles waltl | reverse complement strand
AAGTGCTGTGGCAGGAGTGTGTCTGTGGATCTCATTCTCACAAATACAGTCAATGTAACTATAACTATCAAGTAGCCAGTAGAAGGAGATGTGTACATCTTCCAGTTACACAAGTCACATGTTGCATCATGTCCATGTACGACCAGACAATCTTGCTGTAGAAGATGTGTACAAAGTGAAAGCAGCCTAAAGAATGGGGGCAATCTGGGTGACAATACATGCCCTACCAGTAGTGCATGAATACATTGAGAAGGGACTCACATAGACCAACACTGACTGTACATCGATTTCTACATGTCAACATTGCACTTATATAAGAGAGGGTGGGCAGGTCAGTACAAAATCCAGTTATGTTGGGCAGTAGCATTCTATGGTATTTGCCCATCGCATGCCACCATGACAGGAGGCTGTGACAGACAACACCATCTGTACTATGGCACGTTTCCAATATTGAAGTTGGAGCAGATATACAAGCCTAACAAGCTGCCCAAGGAAACAACTAAGGACATCAAATAATATCACATGTCCCACATGTGCAAGCACCCGAGCTCTGTCCATGAGAGTGGAAAGCTGACATCAAGTACTGCAGAGGAAAATGTCATATCCTGGTCCGTTTGACCACAACTGTGCATGTGTCTGTCTGCTAGGGAGTGTATATAGTTTCGCTGAGTAGCAATCATGAAGAGGCTAGGTCCCTGCTCACACACACTGCTGCTCTTGCTACTTTAAAGAATTACATTGTCAGGGGCCTGATGCATGTGCACAGGGGGCTAAGTAAACTGGAGCTCCATTAAATTCCCTCTTCACATGCAACCATGGGTTTGTGATGCCATACAAACTCAAACAGTTGTGATGATGAGTAGGCTGGCATTTATGTCAGACTGCAATGCTGCTACACAGTGGTATGTCATTGTGTGTGACAGTCGTAACAAACACATGTAAGTGCCTAGTTGGAGGCATGTACACATATGTCGCATTTCTCAGCACACATGTTCCACTGTAATGGCTCAGGCAGGGAAATGTGTATCGATTCTGCTCAAAAGGAAACCTAGCACAATAGTAAGGGCATAGGTGTCACAAGATCAGTGACTGTAAGAAATGACCTTCACATATGTTCCGACATATGGAAACATAGGTGACACTGATGTGGCAATGCATGGATGTGTCAAATGCCAACATGTGTCCATGCAGGAAGATTGTATTATGAGGTTTCACATCCCATGAACACACCAATGTCATCATATGTTACAGATATGACAAAAAAACATGTCTATACACACACAGCATATACCGATCTTTACCAACACATGTGTACAGAACATCTCCTACAACTAAGATGCATGGGGGACCAAATGGCACATGTGTAGCAGAGCAACAGGAAACCAAATCCAAAAATATATCATTGTGTGTGCATACATGCAGAAGCAAATTGGCAGGGTTTACGTGATGTCATTGCAGTCCAAGTCCATTGAACGGTGTGACTAGAAACTGTCATTTGTTGTCACATGCTTTGTGTTGTGTTAGACATAGGCCACCATATATATTGTGTTGTAGGTATGTGTACATTTGTATCTCAAACATAACAATGTAATCCACCCACAAATTAGTATATATACACATGTTACACACATAGCACACATGTGCCAACATGTATGTGGACACAGTGTAGCTACAAATGCACATATGCACAAGGTATTAGTAGTCGCATTCAGCAGACTCATAAACAAACCTACAGGTTCAACATACCATTGTCACTGTAATGACAGTACTGGATACACGCACATGTTGCCATAACACATATACATCATTCTTGCACAGCCCCTGTTAAACGTTAAGTTAATCAGGGTGCACTCAAGGCCTACAATGCAAAAACCCATGCAAATTCATCATGCATCAAAATGTTTTGACGCAAATGCATAAACCACACATTGCATCATTTGTCAAATGGTGCCTGGGCCCTGAGGGGCAATTACAGGTCCACATGCCTCTGAAAGCACCATAGTATATAATCATGCATGACCGTCATGCGTCAAACTTTTTCACGCATATGCATATACCATACAGTACACCTATGCTAGGAGATGCCTATCCCCTGAGTAGCTGTCACACGTCCACAGACCTTTTCACGCTACTGGTGAGAAAAATTATGCATGACAATCATGTGTCAAAAAATGACTGGAAACGTGATGCACATGCCCAGGAAGTGATGAAACAGGACATCCTGCCTCCAAACATGGTACAGTGAGCTCACGTTCACTTCACAGTCTTATTTTCTGTGACTAAGTGAGGGTGTGGGGAGGTGTTGTTGGAGTTGGATTGGTGCATCCTGGAGTGTTTGTAGTGTTTCTTGTGCTGTGTATTGTAGGTGTCTTTAAACTTGTCTTTTGTAGTGTCATTGTACTGTATTTTGTCTCTGTATTGTGGGGTGATTGTCTGGAGTAGAATAGTTGTTGGGTTAGTTGGGGTAGTTGGGTTAGGGGTTCGGTTTACTTTCATTTTTTGTTTAGGGTGAACTACAGTTACAGTATCTCTGGGAAGGGGAAGATGCAGTATATGTCAGTGGATTAGCTGGGGGGGGGGTCATTCGGCTCATATATCACTACCTCCCTTTAATGCTGCAACTGGGTGGCCGTGTAATCTTTGGATACCCCACAGAGGCATGGCGGCTGCGGTGGGGCAAGGTGCTCCACCACCTCACCAGGATATTCAGCAGTGTAAAGAATGACCACCAACTAAAACATTGATGGGTAGATCTTGTGACAAGGGAGCAGGATCTACTGGATCATCTTGGAATCAAGATTGGTGGAGCAGTTGGTAAGTCTCACATGTCAATACAAAGTCTTTACTTTTACATGTGTATAACAGTTGCAGATACGGTTGAGTGCTGCATGTCCTGCCTGTGGATGTGGACTTGTTGTATGCTACAAGTATGATGAGTCCCAGCCCCCACCTTAGGCTTGCAAGTCAGATGTACAAAGATGAGGGCGATGCTGGGCAGAGGTGCCATTTTCACTGCACAACCATTACAAAGTATTGTGATGCATGCATAGGACAACTCAGTAATGAGCAGCACGAAATGAGGTCTGCGCTATGCATCATGTATGGAAGGGGGTTCCAAAACCTTTATGGGTGGCATATGTATAAGCCTCTGAGTAATTTGGGAAATCCCTTAGTGCAATCATACTAGCACTCTGAACAGCTGCTAAGAGCAGGTGTGATATGGGGGATGAAAATGTTTGAGATGGGCCCCTAATGTACTCAGTAGAAGTCATGAGGATCTGTTGCAACTCCTGCTGAGTACATCATTTACCTACACAGAAATAGATCCATTTGAACCCTAGCTGCATCATGCTGTGCCTTAATCCATTAGACGCACACATGACAGGGGCAAGGGGTGCAAAGATGGCCACAAGGACTGTACTAATGGAATTGATGCTTCACCCCTGATGTTCTATTGACCCCTTTGTGTCATTGGCCAAGGCCACGTAAGGGAGCATGACCATGCACTGGGTCAAGACTACTAGCACTTCCCTGTTCCAGTTCCTTGTTCATCACATAAACCCTATACTGTCTATTACCACACACATGCGCAGAGACAGTTCCACAGGCCTGCTGCTTCTCACTGGTGTGTTGACTGCAGCCAACTAAAAGTCCTTCCTATGTGTACAATACTGTACAGTTATATTGCAGTGTTTCAAGCTTGTTAAACAAATACATGGTTAAATGATTTGACAGACTCCATACTTGTATTTGTTTAAATGTTGTTTATTTAAGTGCTACTGATTAGAGGGGGGTGTGCAATAGGCTGAGGTGATGATGGAGGAAAGTCCAGGATAGAGTCCAGTCTATTTGTATCACAGGTGCATTGTCCAAGGGTGCATAGGAAGGGGAGCAATGGCAGTTCAAGGTGGACAGGGTGACAGAGTGGGACACAAGGGTGACATTCAGGAGAGTCTCATTTCCTGACGGGGTCTTGGCAATGTTCTCTGGCTTCTGCCTGGATTGCAGGGATCGTTTGCGGGGTGGTTCTCCTTCTACAGGGGGAGTGGTGCTAGTGGCCTGTTGTTCCTGTGGCGGGGCCTCTGGTCCACTAGCGGAAGCGGAGGTGGAAGTCTGTTCATCGGATTGGCTAGTCTCAGGGGCCTAGTGGTGTGCTACTGCCTCCCTCATGGTGTTGGCCATGTCTGCCAGCACCCCGGCAATGTTGACCAGGGTGGTGTTAATGTTCTTCAAGTCCTCCCTGATCCCCAGGTACTGTCCCTCTTGCAGCCGCTGGGTCTTCTCTAACTTGTCCAGTATCTAGCCCATCGTCTCCTGGGAATGGTGGCATGCTCCCAGGATGTAAGTGAGTGCCTCTTGGAGAGTCGGTTCCCTGGGCCTGTCCTTCCCCTGTCGCACAGCAGTCCTCCCAGCTTCCCTGCTGTCCTGTGCCTCTGTCCTCTGAACCGTGTGACCACTGCCACTGACCCCAGGTCCCTGATCATCCTGTGCTTGTGGGGTGGCCTGGGGTCCCTGTAGTGGTGGACAAGCTGCTGATTTACATGTCCTGGGGACAGAGGTACGGGCCTGTTGGGTGGGTACTGATGTGGTGTTTCCTGAGGGGGAGGCTCTGTGGTGGTATGGGACTGTGCCTGGGTTATCGACTGTTCGGAGATCCCTGATGGGCCAGGTTGGTCATCCAGATCCAGGCATCCAGAGCTGCTGTCATCACTGTGGGCATCTTCTGGGGGTGGACTGGAAGTTGCTGGCACCTCCTCTCTGGTGACGTTGGGTGTGTGACCTGTGGGGATGTAAATTCAGTGTTATTGTTTCTATGTGTTTCATCTTGTACGTGGGTATGTTGCCCTGTATGGGTGTTATTGCCCTGGCAGCTTTGCCTTGTGTGAGTAGTGATTTTGTGGGCTAGGTGATTCTCTCTAATGTGCATGCTTTAGTGATGGGTGTCCATGCAGGTCTGTGAGGGGTGTCCATGCATTGGTGTTGCATGCAGGGCTTGGTATTGGGATGAGTGGGTTGAGATGGTGGTGTGTGTTTGAGGTGGTGGAGTGAGGGTAAAGGTGGGGGTTTGTTATGGCATGCAGGTGGGGGGGGGTAATAGTAATAGAGATTTAACTTATCAGACTCCAGTCCTCCTCCAACTCCTGCCAGGCCCTTAGGATGCATGATTGCCAAGACTTGCTCCTCCTATGTTGTTAGTTTTGGGGGAGAGGTGGGGGTCCACCACCAGTCCTCTGTACAACTATTTGGTGTCTTGCTGCTGTGGATCTTACCTTCCCCCATAGGTCGTTCAACCTCTTCCTGATATCATCCCTTGTTCTTGGGTGCTGTCCCAAGATGTTGACCCTGTCCAAGATTCTCCACCATAGCTCCATCTTCCTTGCAATGGACGTCTGCTGCAAATGTGTTCCGAATAGCTGTGGCTCTACCCGGATGATTTCCTCCACCATGACCCTTAGTTCCTCCTCAGAAAACTTGGGGTGTTGTTGCAGTGCCATGGGTGTATTGTGGGTGGTGTGGGTGAGAGTGTGTGGGGTGCTGTGTTGGGGTGTGTGATGTAAGGTGCGTAATAGTGTATAGGTGATGATGGTGTGTGCCTGTGGTCTTGTCTGTGGTTTTGCTATCTCTCTTGTCACACTTGTTTATAATGGTAAAGGGTTGTGGGTAACGTGTGTGTGTTTTATAGTGGTGTGTGAGTGTGGTGTGTTTATGTGTGTCAGGTGTGTGTAGTATGAATTGTCCAATGTGGAGTTGTTTTGTATGTGTGTGTGTATTTTGAGCACAGTGGTATGTACCGCCCATGGTTGAACGTCATTGAATGTTCGCCACGGTGATTCGTGGGTCATAATGCTGTGGGCGTAGTTCTTTTGGCGTAACAGTGTGGGTTTTGGTACCACCAGTTTATCACTGACCTTTGGGCTGGCGGACCTGTGTGTGTGGTTGTATAGTGACGGATTGCTATGTGTGGGTCATAATATGGGTGGCGGTAATCTGCTGCAGCAGCGCTATGTTGGCAGCAGTCAGCATGGCGGTAAGTGAGATTTACCGCCAATGTCATAATGAGGGCCTATATGTTTGTAGGTGTGTGTGATGTATGGGATGACTGATACTGTTTTTAAATGTGCATGTATGTGACGACTCTTTTCCAGATACAGGTTTTCACATTTGTACTGTGAGTATACATATGTGATGGAACTCATATTGTGGGTCTACCACATTATTATGTCAGAATTCCCACTGACTGTTTCACAACATAGCATAAGATAGGATGGACCTTGTGCAAAACATGTTCATGCATATGATATCCTTGACAAATCTATAGCAAAGGATGCTGTTGACTAAAACTGGGTTAAGATCAGTAACCCATCACAATGTATGTCCACATTCTGGTGTGTTCTAAGGGCCAGACTTCATGATCAAAGCAACATGTGTAACAAATATTTCCCCATGGATGCAAATTGTTGGAGATTGTGTGCTGACATGTTTCAGTGTTTGTATGTATGTGACATGTTTGTGTGTGGAAAGATATGTTTAATGTATGATAAGTGATGCATACTACAGTGATGTGTTTAGGGATTTGACACATACCAGTTCTCTATTCCAGCATGGATATATGTAGGCCATTGTCTCAAGGCTGTGTGCTCATATCTGTGTTACCTATATGTTTCCCTATGTGGGAACATTTGTACTGTTCATTAGGATCTGTAAGTAATTATGTGACACATACACATTTTCGCATGTGAGTTGTTCCCTTTTGTCCAAATGCAAATAGATGGCACCAAGCGGATCCACCTAGGTGGGACATGTGTGCTAAGATTTAGAAAGAATATGTTTAGCACATACAATTGGAATGTACAATGACTCAAACTTTATTTTTATTGCCAGATTTGCACAACAGAGCACAATTTGTATGGCAGGGCTGCTCTCAGACAGTGATGCACCCTAGTCATCAGTGCTCCAGTGGCACTTTGTATGCCCACACATAGCCATTATTGCATGTATCGACACAGGTTGTCTGTGGTCACCTCAGCTCAATCACTGTGCACATGCAACAGGCCACTGACTGTGTTAAGAGTCAATGTAGCTTCCTCTTGGGATTGGGGGTGAATTGGGTGGTGATCTGCCATCCTCATGATCGAACATCAACACTGCGATGCACAGTCACTTGCAGACATACACCTGCACATTTGGGGTCTCATGGTCAAGTAGGTTTTGTTACCTTTAGGGTTGTTGATTCCAGGCTTGCCCAATTATATACTGGGGCTTGGCAGCTTGTTTGTGTTGGACATGTTCCATCATTTGCTATGGTTTGACATGACTTGGCATACATAGGTGAGATTATTCCTATGATGCATGGATACATCATTGATAGATTGTGGAACTGGGTCCTGTCTTTAGACCCAGGGTACAGTTACTGTCATTTGTCACTAGCTTCTGTCGCTCTTGTTTTTGCTGGCTAAGCACATAGCTGTAGTTGGTGCCACTGTGACTGGAATATGTACTGACCTACACATTCTCTGTGACTATGCGGGTCATTCCGACCCTGGCGGTCGGTGGCCGCCAGGGCCACTGACCACGGGAGCACCGCCAACAGGCTGGCGGTGCTCCTACGAGCATTCTGACCGCGGCGGTTTAGCCGCGGTCAGACGCGGAAAGCCAGCGGTCTCCCGCTGACTTTCCGCTGCTCGTAGGAATCCTCCATGGCTGCGGAGCGCGCTCCGCAGCCATGGAGGATTCCGACTCCCCCTCCCGCCATCCAGTTCCTGGCGGTTCTCCCGCCGGGAACCGGATGGCGGGAGGGGGAGTCACGGGGCCCCTGGGGGCCCCTGCCGTGCCCATGCCTATGGCATGGGCACGGCAGGGGCCCCCATAAGAGGGCCCCTAAAAGAATTCCAGTGTCTGCAAAGCAGACACTGAAATACGCGACGGGTGCAACTGCACCCGTCGCACCTTCCCACTCCGCCGGCTCTATTACGAGCCGGCGTCATCGTGGGAAGGGAGTTTTCCCCTGGGCTGGCGGGCGGTCTTGCGAAGACCGCCCGCCAGCCCAGGGGAAAACTCGGAATACCCTCCGCGGTCTTTCGACCGCGGAGCGGTATTTCGGAGGGGGGAAGTCTGGCGGGCGGCCTCCGCCGCCCGTCAGACTCAGAATTAGGCCCTATGTGTCTGACGTTACTTGGAAACATTGTTGTGTTGTACAGCGAGTATTAGTCTGTGTCTGTTCCTTCACATACATTGATGGCATATTTTGTCATGTAGGTTTCTAGTTCAACATTGCTGGCGTAATTTCTGCTGATTATCCCTAATATCCATCTTCGTCATCAGCACTGTCCCTTCATTCATGCACAGCATAGGAAGTCAGACTTATGTACTTTGTAGAAGGCTAAGCAATAGTATCTCTTGTGTAGTGACTAAGTGACCTCCACATACTAGATCTAAAGTGACGTAAGGGAGTCTCTCAGCTGTCCTTCTACATAATTTATTCAACAGGGGCAATCACTCATATCTGCATTCTGCAACCTATATCACATTCACCATGAATATATTTTGTGTGATTACTCATGGCAGCTATGAGTAGAGGAGATGCAACATTCAACCTATCTGTTCCCTTCATCACACATGAAATTTTATAAGGGTCTGTGACTTGTTTGGACATTGCTTGACTTCCATGCTCATACCAAACTGGATTGAGTGTGAGAGACCTAAACTTTTAGGACTTTTGGTCCCTGTATGTCACTCTCTCTTGGTCAAACATGTCAGTGCCACTGAGTAGTATGTTTTTAGTTATCACATGTGATAGTGTCATTCAGACTTTACTTGGTTACATAGCAAACACAAACCTGCCATTGTAGTAATTGCTACTCTCTTCCTACCAAGGCTATAAAGCTATACAGCAGTCTTCATGTGGATTTCCAGGATTGCTGCAGGCATATGTAAAGCCAATACACTTGTGTGATATGTGTGTGACAATGTCAATTGTAATTGCTACGGACTATGGCCCTCATTATGAACATGGCGGTCCGATCTGCTCCGCCGGCGGTAGAAACCACCAACAGAGGAGCGGGCCGGACCGCCAAATAATGATCCAAATGAAACACACGCATCCTGCGCATCACCCACCGCCAGGGCACGAGTCCCGCTGACGATGGCAGAGTCCGCCCACAGTCCGTCGGAAAAGGCCCAACCCCCCATCAAATTATGAACCACCATTCTGCCACCAGTTCCGGGGCGGGAACCACCGTCACACAAAGCCAGGCGGCAATGAAACAAATAGAAGGAAACACTCACCAGAGTTTCACAAAACGTGCAGTGGCAGCCATGAACAGAGAGCTGGTGATCATGCCAGCCTTGCTCCTTGCCATATACCTATATGACCGAGACTGCCGATGAAGACAAAACAGGAGTGACACTTGTAAATAGCTGAATGCTGATACACAATGGCCAGACATACACCCACCCAGCAGACACACCCAACATACAGCGCCATGCACTATGCCCATGGCCATGCCCCTGACTACTGAGCAGAATAATGACCTACACCCATCCCCTGAAATAGTATTGGTGCTGAGGAAGGTGAAAACTGACAGGGACACGCCTACACCCTTTGGGGAACATACAGTAGATAGAAACCAGTCAAATTCCCTGCTCTAAGCAGCATGAGCCCTTTTGCACACACACTCATCCTTCCAGACTGAAGTATGGTCTGAGAGTGCTCACCCCCTTGTGACTGCTGTGCAGCCTTCAAGCGCCCATCCAGATCTGGGTACGCCACCGCCAGGATCTGACGCATGAGGGGGGTCAGTGCCCGACGGGCACCCCTTCCACGTTGGGAGGACTTCCCCAGATGGACCTCAGTGATCTTTCGCGCCCAGTGCCGTAGGTCCTCCCACCTCTTTCAACAGTGGGTGCTCTGCCGGTTGTAGACCCCCAGGGTCCGTACCTCCTTGCGATTGCATGCCAATGTGCCCTCTTCTGGTGGGCGCTGACCTAGTAGGGTGACACAGAAATGGAACACGGAGGTCAGGCACTTGCACGATGGGAACAGCTGGCAGTTTGTCAAACATAGGACTGACAATACTCTTGGACATGCAGGATAGTGGCACGCAGCATTCCATGCACCATGGCCCACCCTGGTTCACGGGAGCGCACATATGTGCAATCCACTCCATCCATTACTCACACAGTGCCCCCCAAACCCGGACTCACTTGTACCTCTGGCCTTCCGTACAGTCTGTCGTAAAGGGGCCCCTTCCACTAGCTTCTCCAGTTCTTCCAGGGTGAAGGCTGGGGCCCTTTCCCCTGCACCACAGGGAACATCCATAGCCACTGGCGGCGGCGATCATGATATGCCAGGATTCCCCATTGGCATCCATGTTATCCAATGAGGGTGTGAACAGCGGTCAACACCGCCGTATGCAGTGACATCAACCGGTAGCGGTATTAGGTCACTTCCACAACGAAGGGGCAGAACTACAGTGGGCAGACATTTTGCCATCACCTACGCATCTTGAAATTCATACTACTCACTATGCAGGGCCTTCTAGCCACAGGAAGCACCTAGTCCTCTATCCATTGCGTATATTAGCACACATGATTTACTCTGTTTCCTCCTAGTGATGTACATGTACATCTGTCATGTGCAGTTATTCTACAGCCAATATTATGAACAGTGCGCTGCATGTATTTAGCAAATATGCCATTGTATGTGTGCACATCACTCCTTTTTTTAACCCCTCATAGGTACCGACCCTTGTGGCGAGGAAGGGCACCATCGGTGTACAGACCACTTGTGGATATGGGGAACATGGTGGAGCATCAGATCATTATCACTTACAGACTCACACGTGCAACTATTCAGGACCTATGTGCATTACTGGATCCTGCACTAACTCCGGGAAATCGTAATCAGCATGCCATTCCAACTGAGGTGCAGGTGCTCTCCGCACTCCATTTCCTGGCCACAGGCTCACTTCAAGTGGGTGGGTGCTGGTTTTTTACAGCCAATGTTCAGCCAGGTACTGACAAGATGTCTGAATGCATTTGTACAACATCTGCAATCCTATGTGTGATTCCCCCAAAGTGCTGACCTCCCTGCCATCAAGTCTGACTTCTATGTCTTTGCAAACATTTCCCATGTCATAGGTGACATCAATGGTACCCACATATCTATCATCCCCTCAAGAGTGAGTGAACAGGTGTACAGAAACAGGAAGAACTTTCACTCCATGAACATCCAATTGGTATGTACTGCAGACCAGTAAATTTCCCATGTGAATGCCATGTTTCCGGGTTCAGTCCATTATTCATTTTTTTTTAGGAACAATAGTGTGCCACAGAAGATGGAACAACTACAAGAGGATAGAGGGTGGATCATAGGTAAATTTGCCTGTCACTAACTGACACATTGGAGAAAAGCTGCCTGTCTGGCTAAGGGACATTACAATGACGACTCTTTATTGACCGTTTTTCTAGGTGATTCTGGCTATCCAAACTTGGTTTGGCTCCTGACACCAGTGAGGAATCCCAGGACGGATGCAGAGAGGAAATACAATGAGGCCCGTGGATGTACCAGGAAGGTGATAGAGTGTACTATAGGTCTCCTGAAGGCTATATTCCGGTGTCTAAATATCTCTGGGGGTTCCCTGGCCTATGGGCCTGATAAGGTGTGTAGAATAGTGGTGGCATGCTGCATGCTGCACAATGTGGCTGTGAGACATTCAATCCCCCTCTTGGAGGTGGAGGGTGCTATAGGTCCTGATCAGCTACCTCAGAGAGGTGAGGAGAGTGATGGTGAGGATGAGGAAGGGGAAGATGTAAATTCCAGGAACCCACTGATACAACTCCACTTCCAACAACTGTCTGGGACTTAAACCTGTAATTGTGGGTAGTGACTGTTACTGTCAGTGTGCCTTGTCATATAGGGGGGATTGGTCATGATAGGCGAAACATGGACCTCTTCTGCATGGCACTGACAGACAAAATATGCATAACCTCCTTGCCTAATTTGAAACACACATTACCACCACCAAGCAAATATTTACAATAAAGTTGTTCTCTGCCAGTTGCATCCATACTCCACTTTGAAGACAGGGGACAGTGTTACAGGTGAGAAATGTGTTTTATTGGTCGAATACAGTGAATTGTGCTATATAAAGTGATGGAAGTTGTAAGGGTTGGTTGTTCTCAAATCCGACTTGGGGGCAGCCCTGTTGGATGTCATAGGAGGGTCCTATTTGTGGTATAGTACTTCAATTTGCCCTCAGCTAAGTGTTGTTGGTGAATGGATGGGATGGTTCCTTTGCAGTAGTAGCAGTGTCAATTGTTTGAGTGGGGCTTGTTTTTAGCTGGGTTTCCAGTGCCATAACTTGGCTTGAGACTACGTTTGGGTGCCTGCTGTGGAGCATGGTTGGCCCTTGTGATTCCTGGGAGGGTATTTCCTGTGCTGTTTCTGCTGCTTGGGTCATCTGTTGCTGGTTGTCGAGGGCTGTTGTGGGGGCCTCTTGTCCGGTGTGGGTGTCTGACTGTTTGTTGACCAACTGCAGTAGTGCTCCAGCAATGGTGGCCATTGTGGCATTGTGCTCTTTCCACTGCTCCATGGCCTCTTGGTGTTGTTGCTGCTGCATCCTCTGACTTTGCTCCAGGGTGGACACAATCTGTGCCAACCTGTCTTGGGTATGTTGGTAGGCCCCCACTACCTGTGCAATGACACCCTGGGCTGCTGCATCCATCCGTGCCCTACCCCCTGACCCACTGGGGCACTTCAACTTGCCCTAGCCCCCTGTGCCTGTGTCCCCTATGCAGGTCTTGTCGTGCCACTTGTACTGGGGCCCTCGCCTTTCTGCATGTTGGGAGTGGGAGACTGTGGCCTCTGTAGCTGTGTTCCACCTGTCTGTGCCCTGGGTACACTGGTGTGGGTACGCCTCCCCTGCCCTGCTGGTCTTGACTGGGTGTTAGGGGTGACAGTGGTTTCCTCGGTGGGGCTTGTAGGAGGCTGGACTGGCTTGTAGTGAGTACCAAGGGGTACTTGCACCTTGCACCAGGCCCAGTTATCCCTTATTAGTGTATAGGGTGTCTAGCAGCTTAGGCTGATAGATAATGGTAGCTTAGCAGAGCAGCTTAGGCTGAACTAGGAGACGTGTGAAGCTACTACAGTACCACTTAGTGTCATATGCACAATATCATAAGAAAACACAATACACAGTTATACTAAAAATAAAGGTACTTTATTTTTATGACAATATGCCAAAGTATCTTAGAGTGTACCCTCAGTGAGAGGATAGGAAATATACACAAGATATATGTACACAATACCAAAAATATGCAGTATAGTCTTAGAAAACAGTGCAAACAATGTATAGTTACAATAGGATGCAATGGGGAAACATAGGGATAGGGGCAACACAAACCATATACTCCAAAAGTGGAATGCGAACCACGAATGGACCCAAACCTATGTGACCTTGTAGAGGGTCGCTGGGACTATTACAAAATAGTGAGAGTTAGAAAAATAACCCTCCCCAAGACCCTGAAAAGTGAGTGCAAAGTGCACTAAAGTTCCCCTAAGGACAAAGAAGTCATGTTAGAGGAATAATGCAGGAAAGACACAAACCAACAATGCAACAACGATGGATTTCCAATCTTGGGTACATGTGGAACAAGGGGACCAAGTCCAAAAGTCACAAGCAAGTCGGAGATGGGCAGATGCCCAGGAAATGCCAGCTGTGGGTGCAAAGAAGCTTCTACTGGACAGAAGAAGCTGAGGTTTCTGCAGGAACGAAAAGGGCTAGAGACTTCCCCTTTGGTGGATGGATCCCTCTCGCAGTGGAGAGTCGTGCAGAAGTGTTTGCCCGCCAAAAGAATGCCAACAAGCCTTGCTAGCTGCAAATCGTGCGGTTAGCGTTTTTGGATGCTGCTGTGGCACAGGAGGGACCAGAAGGTCGCAAATTGGACCAGGAGGGAGAGGGGACGTCGAGCAAGACAAGGAGCCCTCTTAGCAGCAGGTAGCACCCGGAGAAGTGCCAGAAACAGGAACTACGAGGATGCGTGAAACGGTGCTCACCCGAAGTTACACAAAGGAGTCCCACGTCGCCGGAGACCAACTTAGAAAGTCGTGCAATGCAGGTTAGAGTGCCATGGACCCAGGCTTGGCTGTGCACAAAGGATTTCCACCGGAAGTGCACAGGGGCCGGGGTAGCTGCAAAAGTCGCGGTTCCCAGCAATGCAGTCTAGCGAGGTGAGGCAAGGATTTACCTCAACCAAACTTGGACTGAAGAGTCACTGGACTGTGGGAGTCACTTGGACAGAGTTGCTGGATTCGAGGGACCTCGCTCGTCGTGCTGAGAGGAGACCCAAGGGACCGGTAATGCAGCTTTTTGGTGCCTGCGGTTGCAGGGGGAAGATTCCGTCGACCCACGGGAGATTTCTTCGGAGCTTCTAGTGCAGAGAGGAGGCAGACTACCCCCACAGCATGCACCACCAGGAAAACAGTCGAGAAGGCGGCAGGATCAGCATTACAGAGTTGCAGTAGTCGTCTTAGCTACTATGTTGCAGTTTTGCAGGCTTCCAGCGCGGTCAGCAGTCGATTCCTTGGCAGAAGGTGAAGAGAGAGATGCAGAGGAACTCGAATGAGCTCTTGCATTCGTTATCTAAAGTTTCCCCAGAGACAGAGACCCTAAATAGCCAGAAAAGAGGGTTTGGCTACCTAGGAGAGAGGATAGGCTACCAACACCTGAAGGAGCCTATCAGAAGGAGTCTCTGACGTCACCTGGTGGCACTGGCCACTCAGAGCAGCCCAGTGTGCCAGCAGCACCTCTGTTTCCAAGATGGCAGAGGTCTGGAGCACACTGGAGGAGCTCTGGACACCTCCCAGGGGAGGTGCAGGTCAGGGGAGTGGTCACTCCCCTCTCCTTTGTCCAGTTTCGTGCCAGAGCAGGGCTAAGGGGTCCCCTGAACCGGTGTAGACTGGCTTATGCAGAATTGGGCACATCTGTGCCCAAGAAAGCATTTCCAGAGGCTGGGGGAGGCTACCCCTCCCCTGCCTTCACACCATTTTCCAAAGGGAGAGGGTGTAACACCCTTTCTCAGAGGAAGTCCTTTGTTCTGCCATCCTGGGCCAGGCCTGGCTGGACCCCAGGAGGGCAGATGCCTGTCTGAGGGGTTGGCAGCAGCAGCAGCTGCAGTGAAACCCCAGGAAGGGCAGTTTGGCAGTACCAGGGTCTGTGCTACAGACCACTGGGATCATGGGATTGTGCCAACTATGCCAGGATGGCATAGAGGGGGCAATTCCATGATCATAGACATGTTACATGGCCATATTCGGAGTTACCATTGTGAAGCTACATATAGGTAGTGACCTATATGTAGTGCACGCGTGTAATGTTGTCCCCGCACTCACAAAGTCCGGGGAATTGGCCCTGAACAATGTGGGGGCACCTTGGCTAGTGCCAGGGTGCCCTCACACTAAGTAACTTTGCACCTAACCTTTACCAGGTAAAGGTTAGACATATAGGTGACTTATAAGTTACTTAAGTGCAGTGTAAAATGGCTGTGAAATAACATGGACGTTATTTCACTCAGGCTGCAGTGGCAGGCCTGTGTAAGAATTGTCAGAGCTCCCTATGGGTGGCAAAAGAAATGCTGCAGCCCATAGGGATCTCCTGGAACCCCAATACCCTGGGTACCTCAGTACCATATACTAGGGAATTATAAGGGTGTTCCAGTAAGCCAATGTAAATTGGTAAAATTGGTCACTAGCCTGTCAGTGACAATTTGAAAGAAATGAGAGAGCATAACCACTGAGGTTCTGATTAGCAGAGCCTCAGTGAGACAGTTAGTCACTACACAGGTAACACATTCAGGCACACTTATGAGCACTGGGGCCCTGGAGAACAGGGTCCCAGTGACACATACAACTAAAACAACATATATACAGTGAAAAATGGGGGTAACATGCCAGGCAAGATGGTACTTTCCTACAGGGCTGCTGCATGGTGAGCATCCAGGGCTGTATGAGGTGCCTGCCTGCTCATCGGTGTCCAGGGGTCCTTCGCCAAGGACTTGTGATGTGCCTCTGTCTCCTTGGAGTGCTGTGGCACTCCTTGTCCCCTCCATTAGGGTTGCATGGGTGGTGGTGCCTGTTGAGGGACATTGTCATGTCTGTAACATATGCCTGAGGGTTTGAGGTATACAGAACTGTGCAATTTTGTGCTGGTGTGATTTTTAGTGGCCTTCTTGGGTGCCTCTGTGAGGTGGACATTGCATTCAGTGACAGTGGTGGGGTTACAATGTGGTGGGGGGTATTATTCCATTGTGAGTACGTGCAGGGGTGGGTGGTTGTGCACAGCGGGAGTGATGTGGGCTTGGTAGTGAGTTGTGGGTAATGCAGGGTGGTGGATGTGGTGGGTAATGGCTGGGTGGGGTGTGGGTCGATGTGGGTGGGGTGGGGTGGTGCATGCAATGCAGATGTGTTGCATATGGGGTCATTGTAGATGACTTACCCAAGTCCATTCCTCCAGTGAGTCCAGTGAGTCCCTTTGGGTGCAGGATGGCGAGTACCTTCTCCCAGTCGGTGTAGTCAGGTGTTGTTGGTGGCCGTCCTCCCCCAGTCTTCTGCACTGCGATCTGGTGCCTGGATGCCATGCCACGGACCTTCCCCAGCAGGTCGTTCCATCTACTGCAGATGTCGTCCCTGGTGTGTGGATGGTGTCCACTGCATTCACCCTGTTGACAATGGTCTGCCACAGCTCCAATTTCCGGGCGATGGTGTGTGCTGCACCTCGGACCCGAATATTTGTGGCTCCACCTTCAGGATCTCGTCCACCATGGTCCTTAGCTCCCTTTTGGTGAAGCGTGGATTTTTTGGGGGGGACATGGTGGGGGTGGTGGATGGTGTCGGGACTGGGGACGGGGTATGGGTGCTCCTGTGTGGGTCGATATGCGTGTCCTGTATGATGCTGGTCGCTGTCTGGCTCTGGTGCTCTCCCTCTTCTGGTCCTGGTTTCGTTGCAAGGGATTTTGGGGTGTGTCTGTGGATGTTTTATGGGGTTCTGGATGTGTGTCAGGTGTGTGGGTGATAGGCCTATCCAATGTGTGCACTAGTTGCTTGTGAGTCCACTTTCCACCCCTGGCGGTCGCAGCCCCCAATGGTCATCCGGCCTCCAATGCCTGCAGAGGTGATTTGTGCATCAATATTTGGAGGGCAGGATGTGGGTGTGCTTGGTGGTGGCGGGGTTGGGTGGGCCGGAATTCCCGCCAACAGGGTTGTGGCGGGGAGTGGAGGTCTGGGATTTCTTGGCGGGTTGGGTTTTTCATTCATTATATGGCGGGTTTCCATTCTCCAGCGGGATTCTGTTTAGCGCCGCCGCACCGTGGTCGGCGGTCTTTCCCACCATGTTCATAATGACCACCTATGCCTCTATTCCACCCACACATTCATGTGGTAGTGCATTCTTCTAATTTGCCACTTTTCTTGCACTCATTGGTGCCCTTCTTCCGCTACCATATGTGCGCTGTATTTAAAATAAGGCTCACCATGGGGCAGGGTATGGGGCAATAGCTGTAAAATATTTGATGCTACTGATGTACTGTTCATGTTTAGCTGTCTAACAATTTGGTGCTAACCCTTAACAGTACATAGGGGCCTATTATAACCTCTGTGCAGGTGTAAAAAAGTAGCCATAATGACGTAATAAAATCTCTTTGATTCCACTGTGCCATTGTTGCAGCCCCCATAAAGGGAGTACGCCCCCCCCCCCCCTTGCATACACTAGACCTGATGCAGGCATAATGTGGAGCAGGGAGTTACAAAGTGGTGCAATGCATGCATTGCGTCACTTCGTAAATCTGGTGTATCTATTTTGGCTTTGTAGGGCCACATTAGCGTTTTTGCTAATGTTGCACAAGGAGGCACTAGGCCCTCTTAAATCTGGGCCTACATTCCTAAAGTTATTTACAAATGTTGTGGTGTAGTCATGCTCTCTGAAATTTGGGCAAGGTAAAAATGGTATGTTAAGGTGATAATGAGTACACCATGAGAAATCAGAGTTAAAGTGATTTTGTGGCAATATTTAAATGATGAATCTTGGAGTACATTGTCTATGAGAAAAAGTTGTGCACAGCAGCAGAGTTTGGTTGTTCCCCCTTCTCTTGTCGTGCATCATTGTCATCATGCTTCTGTTTGGCGACAGCTACCTGTTTGTCCCAGGGGACATTGGTGCATACACAGATGTTATGCAAAATAGCACACACAAGTATAATTTTACAGACAAGGTGTGGTGCACATAACACGGTTCCTCCTGTAAGAGCTAGGCACCTGAACCTGGATTTTATGTCTGTGTTTTAGGAGGCCAAATGTCCTCTCTACCACATTCCTGGTCTTTCTGTTGCCTTCATTGTAAGCCTGCTCAGCATTAGTAGCTGAATTTCCAAAAGGGGTCATGATCTGTTTCTGTAACTCCAACCACCAACCCAGTGTTCACTTTTCAAAAGACACCTGTGTGTATTTTAAAACAACGTTTACTCACCTGGGAGTAAGCAATATACAGATCATACTCAACTCAGAGACATGTCTGTCTAACTAGATCTGTCTTGACCTAGAATCCCAAAATTGAACTAGTGAGGACAGGAATGACACCTTACCAAGTTTGTATATCAGGTATTGGCAGTAGCAGCAAGCATACTGACGCACCACTGCACACATGATGACTGCAGATGCACTTACAACAAAGTTGTGTGTTTGTCTTTATCATACTCATCCTGGCCTCCAAATGGCCAAATGCAGTTAACTATCCACTGTGTTGGGGTCACTGTTGGCAATATGTCATTTTCATTCCCTCATCCAGACTGCAAATGATCAGCACATCTACTGAGCTGCTTGTCATGTCAAGTACATCAAAACCATGGTAACATGGCACAATGAGCTAACCTAAAACTTGAGAATGTCCAGTTTCTCCACTTACTTTGACACAAAACCTTTGCAGGTAGAAGGCACACTTCAACCAATAACAATCTATTCTCTTACTCAATAGGTTGAGTGGGCATAGCTCATAGGCAGGCCTTTTCCACTGACCAAACTACTACTCCACCCCCGGATAAAGCCCTCAGTGATCACAAGACTCCTGGACTTATGGATGTAGAGAATGGTCCTGACACATCTTGGCAACCTGGTCAGATGGCAACAGTGAGTTTCACTGTGACCACAACTACACCCCCAGCCCTGTTGCATCAACATCCCAGACAACAATGCGCCCCACAACCTGTGTACCTAGGACAGTTTTCACCATCTTGTGCCCCCTAGTCCTGTATCCTGAGGTCCATCGCAACACTCTTGACACTGAGGTTGCCGAACCAGTGGGAGAGGGCACCCTGTACCAATGGCACAAGCCCATGGGGGTAAGGTCTGTGGAAGGGGATTCTATAGGCTGGCAGAGTGATGCCACCGGGGCCACCCAAGACTACGACATCATCAGCCAAGTCTCTTGCACCTATCAGTAGTCCCAAGGTATGATGGGACAGGTATTGACTGAACTCTGGGAAATGAGGCAGCTGCACCGAGACATGCATATGGACATGTGGGAACAAATAGAGGCCCACAATTCCGACATGGCCTCCATAACAGCGGTGATGAGGGATATCCATAGAACTCTGAGCAGGGATTTCTAGCCCAATCCTCCCCTTCCTTTGGGGGAACTACATCAGGCCCAAGTATATCTGCACCAGCCACAGGAAGGGAGGTCCATCCAGAGTCACTACCACCCACAGACACTGTTGTGGAGCCATTTGGTAATATCTGTGGGCAAGTTATTTTAGCAACTGGGCCTTCTTCCTGTGTCCTTTATCCTAGTAATACTTCATTTTATTTCATTTTATTCTTTCAAAAACCATCACATTTGTGGTGATGTTTTTTTCCCTTTATCTTACTGTCCTTTCACTATGGAAAGCATTTACATTTCTTAGCATGACATTCTTACACTCTGTGCTCCCTTCAAGGCTGTAACAAGATAGGATTGCCGGCTCACGTGGTAGAGCACATCTCTAACATTTCACAGAAACATACGTATTGTTACATGGGAGCACTTTTCCCAGAACACCAGCTGTTTTATTATAAAAACATATCTCTGTCCCCTGCACGTTAGAGGGAGGTTCCAACCAGATTACCGCTACTGCATGCTGTCTGAATTCATTACAGCTGCTCGCTGAGACTGCAGATTCCCTGGCCTATATGGGTATGCTGTCTCTATAGATGACAGGCTCCTTCACTACTGTTATACTCAGGTGTGGGGGATGATGTCTTCCCAGGGGTCCTGAAGGACAGATTTTGACTTATCCTGCAGTGCTCTAACAAAGAACATTAGTGGCATAGGCAGGAATCAGACATATCATAGAGTAACAGTATGGTGAGAGTTTTCTTGTCTTTCTCTTTTCTTGTCACCATTCTGATTCTAGTATGTTTTATCATTCTAATTATTGCAGTTCATGTTATTTTATCTAGGAAGCAGCTGATTAAATAAATCTTATTGAACCATTCTCTGTTTCTGTTTGTCGTTGCATGTGTGACATAAATGTAACTAAAATAGCCTTCCTGCGTGTACTCTTTTTTGAATTATCAGATGCAGGCAAGAGCCTAGCACCCCAATTTCTAGAAAAGTGCACCCAATTGCAACCACCTAACACCACCAAAAAGCTCCAGTCATTGTGTGTCTTTTTAAACTTTGGCAGAAACTTACATTCAAGATTATACACAACACATTAAACCATTCTATAAACTAATATGCCCAGACTTTTGAAGTAAATATAGGATAGTGGAACACACATGCATACTTAGAGCATTGTAAAAAGACATGCTTGCAGCTAAACGCTTACACACAAGGGCCAACAAAATACATTTGGCCATCAGAATAATCATGGTGCCATTGTTTTCATCTATTTAAAGTTCAATGAGGGTGATACCATCCCTATAGCATACAAATCACATCTGTATTCCACAGCTGAACAAGGCTTTGCTCCCACAGAAAAGATTGTGACTGCTGTTCAGATGGCTGTCATTAAAGAGAGACCTCTGGCCCAGGGGAAAGGCATCATTGTTGTATCTCTAATCCCAGCCCTCGAGACTGTCACACAAGTCAGTGTTCCTAACTCCAAGGCACTACATCCAATTTGGATTCAATGGATAATGTCTCTGATGGCCACTGATGTTGATTATGTTTTGACCTGAAATTACAAACTCAAAAATGTATCCAATCTTAACTAGAATACCCAGTTCCAGCCTTTGCCTACTGAACAATATCATACAATCATTTATACTGCCCAACCAGCAATAGGTACTAAACATCAATACTCTAACAGATATGTGATTCTGAGTGGCTACATGAAGGATGGTGAATTCCATCCACAACATACCTTAGGGGACTGCACTGCATAATTAGCAGAGCTCAAGGCACTGAAACACACAGATCTAGGACAGTTAACACTAAATGCCTGTGATTCGAAATTCTGTGGCCAGTCTTTCAATGAATATCTGCAGTACGGGCACCAGAATGGGTTCAGAGATTCAAAAGGTAACACAGACTACTGTGGGGGAAAGTAGCGGATCTAAAAGAAACGCTAGCCAATGTCCATGTAGTTCATACTTTGGGACATCAACATGTTGGAATACATGTTACAGGCAAAACTTTGACTGATGAAGCGGCTAAATCAGCAGTAGCTACTGCTTCTGTTGCTGCAATAATTCATTCACGGACGAGGATGGATGATGAAACATTAGCTGCTGTGAAAGCTTCAATTGAAAGCAAGCCCATGCCAAAGGCATATCCTGCCAAATATTCCTACTGCATATCTAGCCTAATTACTTCCCTACCAGGAGTGGGTGATCGTGTGATCCCCAACCAAGACCAAAGACTAGGGTTGATTCAAGTAGCACATTAGAGAGTTGCTTTTACCCATGCTGGTGTGGCCGCTACTATTTCACTATTACAATCACATTATTGATGGCCAGGTCTATGCAAACAGACCAAACAGTATGTCCTTTGTTATGAAATCCGTCAGCAAATAGATGGGTCCACCATCAAATGCCCACCCCAGACACTCCTCTTAATTTCCAGCACACCTCTACAATGTGTGTACCTGGACCATTGTGGTCCCTTGACATCTGACTGTGAATACAAATAAATCTTATTCTCTGTCAACTCATGCTCCAGATTTCTAAGGGTTTGGCCACAATGCTCAGCTGCCATTCAAACTGTTATTAAAGATTTGCAAGTCTTTATTGGCACATATGCAGTTGAAGCTTTTCACTCCGACCAGGGCCAGTAGGGAGCTCTAAAACATATTCTGAAAAGTTTGCATATTTTTCTGGACACAATGTTAATGCTGAGTCATACTATTTTAAATTGCCTATAATGGAAAATGAACAATGTTTTATTGAGTGGTACAAAATTGATCTATTCGGATTCCTTTGTTTTTGCCTCAAGGGCATTCAAGTACACTATGGGTTCATTAGGGGTTCAAATGTATTATTCGTCTTAATATCACTTGAGGGCTATAGTGTTGTGGAGTGAAGAAACCAGGACTTTAAGCGATCCTTAACATTGAAAGTATTAGGCAGGGATTATAGTTGGCTTCCCATAGGAAGTCCTGTTTGATACACAAATGTACATTCCAGATGTTGATGATCCTGGGGGGGAGGGTTCAGATACACGTTTTTACATAAATGAACATGTCACTGTCTTTCAGGACTTACAACAGTTCAGTGATGACAACGCATCTGCCAGTGCCGCCTCTTTGGGAATAAGTGATGCACCAATAATACCTACGAGCTGGATTCCAAAGGTTGGGGATGTAGTGCATGAAAAAGTTGTTGTGAAAAAGGAGTTTGGTCCTTCTTATGATGCACCAATTCCAGTCCTGGGAATACACAGTACCAGAACTGTGATTCTACCACTGCTGCCTGGTTGTAAAGAAAACCACTTTGTGTTTAATGACAATGTCAACTTACACCATGTTGTCAATCCTGCTCAGCAGACCTACAGGACTCCTGGGGTAGTACTTGACTCCCTCTCACTACAGACTAGAATGTTTCCCTACAGGGTTTGAGCAGCAATACTGACACTTCCCCAAGCTTCCCCAAGCTTGAGGATGATGGGAAATATTCCTTCATTAGTGCCACTAACTCCTTCTGAGACAAGTAACAGCCACAACAATAAGTAATTGTTCTCAAGTTCAACTCAGATGGATGGAATCATTTACTATGAACCACCAAGGGAGACTTCCCCCAGTCTTCCTCTTCCAAACATGCTCCAGTTCTTTCATGAACTGCTTCTGGATATTTTGCCACAGTCAACAACGCTTTCACTGACTCATCTACCTCTTCTGCAACAAGACTTCCAAGAGCATGTAGGCTGATAAATTTGATAAAATTAACTATTTCATTAGTCCATGGAACTGTATGTAGCTCTTATTAACTGTACTTGCCTCCCTCCTTTGGATTGAGTTTGTCATCATCTTTTTCTTATTAATACATGGCATTACCTTCCTAAACGCTCTACGGTTGAACTGGTAGGTGAGGTCCAAAAAACTAATTTTTCCTCCCACATGGTCTGTAAAGATTTGCCTCTAGTGAACATTTCAGCTATACCAATTCCTGATGGGATTGCTTGGGAAAAATTATCTTTTGAAATATATGGCCGGATGGAGGTTATTCAAATTCTTTAAGTATTTGACTTTTCAATGAATGATGTAATGACACCTGGAGTTATTTTTGATGATTGGGATGTAAAAACTGTTGATTCTATGTTGTCTGAACTAGAGTATGTTACTGTATTTGAAAGTGAAGATGTTTATCAAATGAAAGAAAATTATGGAGATATGTTCTGTTACAATGATTAGGGACTTCATTTGATTCATAGAGCAAGTACCCCAAAGACTATTTTTAACTACATAAAATAGAACATTGTCCACTCTGCCAGTAGGGAGCTCTAAAACATATTCTGAAAAGTTTGCATATTTTTCTGGACACAATGTTAATGCTGAGTCATACTATTTTAAATGCCTATAATGGAAAATGAACAATGTTTTATTGAGTGGTACAAAATTGATCTATTCGGATTCCTTTTTTTCCTGGTTGGCTATAGAAGGCTATTAACATTGCCTGAAGTTGATTGCATTGAAGAGTGTATGGGGAATTAAAAATTGGCAAATAAGGGGCAAGGAAGCATTATATGGAGCGTGCCTGATACCTGAAAAAAATTATATCTTTATATGAAACTGTACAACAGACAAGTTGTATAGGGTTTGCAAAAACTGAGGAATTGAATATGTCCATTATCCTTGCTCCTGCTAAATTAGAAATGGCAAAAATGCATTAATGCAACTGAAGATCAGCTTGATGGGTGGGCCCAAAATGGAACATTTAACACATCAATTTCACGTCTTGGTGGGTGGTTATTGTGGCCAATGAACACAAATGGTTGTCATGCACGTTTTATAAACTCCACAGGGGTTTTTTGAACAAGTGGACCAGACCCTCACTATGTGTCATCAGAACATTTGGGTATAGTAACAACATACAATGTAGAAAAATATGCCAGCAATGGTTAAAAAGTTCATCAGTAGATACTGTTAAATAACACCTCAGTCTCCTGACTAACAACACAGACTTGCAGGATTTCCTGTTAGGCTCTAGAAGATAATGTAAAAAGTGCTTAACATATGCATATAGTGCCATAGATAGGAATCACACATCTCATTTAGTGAAGTATGGTGAAACTTTTCTTGACTTTCACTTTTCTTGTCACCATTCTGATTCTAGTATGTTTTATCATCCTAATTATTGCAGTTCATGGTATTTGATCTAGGATGCAGCAGATTCAATAAATGTAATTGAACCATTCCCTGCTTCTGTTTGACTTTGCATGTGTCGGACAAATGTAACTGAAAGAAAAGGATGAAATCTCATCCAACATGATTTCCCTGAGAAATCACAATGTCATGGGCCTGTTTGCCACAAATCATCCCTGCTCTTGAGCAGAGGTGAGGCATTGCTAGCTGGCTCAAAACGGATTAGGCTGACAGTTGTCACGTCTGCTGTCTTAAATTTCACATTTAGACCTGTAGATATGTCAGACAATGTGAACCATATGATGAAGATCCAAGGTACGTGTTCAACCAGGGATATGTTGCCTGTACACAGTGTCCAACTCAGGATTACAACCATTCCAAACAAACACCTACATACAAGTGTCTTGTCAAATAAGAAATGTTATTTTATTGTTCGGCGCATAGGTGTTGAGAAGGAGCCATTCACCTGAAAAGCAGGATGTCTGCAGGGGCGATGGTATGCCCGACCTCCTGGAACACCTCTCAGCACTTTCTGGTGGACACAGAAACCCCGGCAGGTGTCCCAAAAGGAAAGGGGGAGTGGAAGAAAAAGAGACAAAACACTGCCAAGTCTAGCCGGCCCAGCCAGGCACCCTGTATCTTCGGGGGCAGGTTTTTGTTGACAGAGTGATAGTAGAGTTAGTGCACTCAACTTCCTTGAAACTGAATCTCTCTTTCTAATATGGGCACAGGAGCGGTAGAAGAACACCGGGATGCTCCCGCACTTTTCTTGGATAATAACAACTGTTGGTACAATTACAAACACTGCAATACCAAAAACCAAAACTGAGTACCATTCGGGTTTCAGCTGGTACTATAAGAACCATAAACTTGTCTCCGACCAGTACTACAAATATCTTGGGGTACATTTTGACTCCAGGGTTAGTTTTGTTAAACATAAGAAGGACATTGAACTTAAAGCTGTGGCCTTACAGGTGGCCTTTTCCAAATTAGCTGAAGTTTTAAAGTGTCCGTCCCTTCTTCCCTAATAGAAGTCATGAGAGCAAAGATCACCCCTACATTGGCCTATGGTCAAGAAATTCTGTTGGGCAAAGGCTCTTGCCTATTAAATAGGTTGGTTAATAAAATCTATAAGAGAGTCTTTCATGTTCCGCACCTGGCTTCACCCGCGCAGGTACGGTTGGAGTTCGGGCTTCCGGATTTAGTGGCAGTTGACGCGGGTGCTCTCTTGGTAAAACAAGCATTGATAAAACCAGTTGTGTAACACAGCACATTATGTTTACTTAGAAACGTGAAGGTTTGATCAAGAACAGAGACATGATTTAACCCTAATCCTTGGGGATGCTGACAGATAACACAGGAGGCACCTTGGGGATTCCTGACAATAGGCTATCAATATGTCTGAAACATAACAAATCATACATAATTGAATCATACGGTGTAAATTATTAAAATTACAGGTACAGACCTCCAGTCCATTGAAGGAATGGATTTAAAAGACATTGTCCTGTTGAATAGGCAAACATTACAGTGGCTTATGCCATCAGCTGGAACCACATTACCTACCACACAAAAGTAATCCAACATCATATAATGCAAGACTCAGAGAGATGGCAGTACAGCAGCTTTTGATCACAGAGTCATTACAATCCAGCGTTTCGGCATCTGGTGGCATGACACAAACACATGTCAGTGATGTGTCATAGACACTTTTGCCGACAATTATTAAACACAACAACTGCTACATTCAGTTCAAAAAGAAAGAGTGTTTAGCCAATGTTAAGGGAAAATAAAATTAATTTGGCTTAGGCTACATATGTTCTGACCACATGGTGACACATGTGATACATCAGGGCCACCACATGACAAGGAACAAAACCAATGGAGTCTTCCAAACTTCCATCCTATCACTTTGAAAGCTGCCTTGGCACAGGTCTTGTACACCCAAAGTCTGTGAACTACATTCCCATGAACAAGCCATGTCCACTTTGTATTTCCGAATAGCATCATATACCTGCCAATGTCACAACTCTGAAATGCCCACATGAAGATGTCATGGTGAACGTACCTGAACAAAGAACAAAACAAGCAGTATATTTATGAAACCATACATATGACAAAAGTCGCATAGCAAACATTTGGAAAACAAAGTACATCATGAAAATCTGACACAAAAGCAAAATCATCAAGATATGGATGTGTCAGACGCTAGCGCATCACACACCCTTTGGCAGATTTTGCCTGTGTATCAGCACCCTAACTAGTTCCAATAATAAACTTCACGCATTATCACAACCACAGTTCTCATGACATACTTGCACTCATGAGAAGAAGCCATTGATGAGATCTTGTCGCAAGTCAGCTCCTTCCTCTTCACCACTATTGTTCTCATTTGACATTTCAGGATTCCCACCCAGTGGCACAGCAGGCTCCCACTCCTCTGGGATGTAAGGGAAATTCCACTAATGGGCGATATTGTGGAGCATGTAGCATGCCACAATAATCTGACACACTTTCCTGGGTGAGCAGAGGAGGGATTCCCTGGTTCTGTCAGGAGACCAGAAGCCCACTCCACTGCCCGCCGTCTTCTTCCATTGGCCTCATTGAAGTAAACATCCCCTGTTGTAGATTGATTCCTCGGTGTCATCTATAGCCAAGGACAGTTTGGACATGCTGAGTCTCCCATTTAGGAATGAGACATAAGTGCCACAATCAGTCACTCACTTCATGATTGAAGCACCTGGCATTGCACACACAAAATCAGGACAGATGTGACTTACTAACCAGCCAGCCACACTCTGGTTGTAATTTGATATTAGCTAGGGTATGGTGGTGTTCTGCATTACAAAGGAATCAAAGGCTGAATCTGGGAACTAGGCACATATGTTGGAGATGTAGAGATCTGACAAGCAGACAACTTGCAGGTTGATAGAATCAAAGTGCTTCCTATTGTGATACACTTGTTCACTGGCCTGCGATGGCACCAAGACAACATGTGTGCCATCAATAGCCCCCACCACATGTGGGAGGTGAGTAAAACCATAGAAGTCAGCCTTCACATTGGGTAAATCCTCACATCTGGGGAACCTGATATAGCTGTCAATGTGTTTCATCAATGCTGATAAGACGTCTCTGAACACACCACTGAACATAGGTTGGGACGTGCCAGCAAATATGGCCACTGTATATTGGAAGGACCCTGTGGCCAGCGAGTGTAATACTGCCATGAGTTGAACAATGTGTGGTATGCATGTTGGATTAGTGTTTTTATGCATCAGATCTGGCTCCAACTGACAACATAATTCCACAATTGTTTGCCTATTTAGATGGTACTGTTTGATGATGTGATGTTGTTCCATGGTTTGAAGGTCTGGCAATGGCTGGTACACTGGAGGTTGTCACCTCCTCCATCTCCCAGGGTACCTATTTGTGAAACTACATGTTTTGGAGCATACAACATACATGATGTATAGCAACAAGATCATGTGACAAAGCATTTCTGAATGTAAATACATCACCTCCAATACACATCACAGCTGTCAAATACGCTAGGTTCAAATGTGACTCCATGGTTGTCTACACGTGTGTCCACAGCATGGATTTGGCTAACACCCAGCTAGCTGATCCTCAAAGGCCCCTCAAAAATTAACAGTCTGTTCCGACTGCCAAAACTGCTGTCAGTGGTGGTCGACATTGCACCACTGTAATATGCCATCTGTGCCAAGCAACACACTACACTGGTGATTTTATAGCTGCTTTACAATGTTTGTGATGATCCAACATATATGTTGGTGTTGTGACATATTTATCAGGGCCCAGTATTGTATTTTCAACTGTCAAAATGGCAGATGCCTGAACTACTTCACTGGACATTAGGAACCACCCACGACTGCTGCGGAAGTTGACCGGGAGGTGGGCAGTTTCAAACACGGTGGACACAGCCATAGGCCAATGTTGTCTGTGATAATCGTGGGCCAATTGCTGTACCCATCAGCCATGATGACCGCATATGTGGCATCCACGTAAGCCATGTTTTGCAAATTCACTCATTTGACTCCTGACACTGCTGCCATCAATATCTCCACCATTTCGGCTGCTGTGTGCTGCCTCTGAGAGCAATAATGTCAGGCCAAGCAGGTGAAAGGGCCCCTGTCTTCTCTGCTGAGGAGCAGAGAGACTCATTGAGGACTTCCTTCCCTGGTTGAGGAGCTCGGTGGCTCATCATAGGAGCAGATAAGAGCCTCATACGCATAGGCTAAAATATGTCTCTGTGTGCCACTTGGACTTTTTGGGTGCCGTTGTCACATTTTGTGTACCATAGATGGGATGTACGTGGTGCAGGTAGTGGATAAAATTGTTCTATGTATTTCACATTAACATTGTGTTGTGTGATAAGGCCTTGATCCTTAATATGCTGCAGTCATATATCTAAGGAAGGAGACTTTAGCAGCCATACAATGACATATCTATGGATAAGATGATTGTATATGTCAAACAACATATATGTGCATCACAGCATGAGCCATTGTTTGAGTCATTTGAGGATCTTGTAAGCAATGTGTATAGTGTCACAGATCACTCAGCCCACATCTAGCCTTGCCAAACTGTTGTATGAGAGAGAACCATATAATACTCTCTGTGCCCTTCAGAGTGCCGCACAACCACAACCCACATAGAGGATGGGCACATGATGTACTGTCATGTATGGAGTGGTGGAAATGTGAGTATCATGTAGGTTTGGTATGCTCAGCCTACAGAGACCACGGCCTGTCAAATGTATCTGCCAGTATGGGGCATAGGCCATGCTGGCTTAGAGTTACTATGGCTATGCAACTGTGGCTCCGGCCCACTCCCTGTAGACCTGGCATGTGGCGAAATGAGTCTCCAATGGCAAGACTTGGCCCGAAGGCATTTGTCTATTGACTACATTAGGAATGGGTACTGAGGTAACTCGCTGACCTGGTACATATGTGCATTTTACCTCAATCTGTCCTTGCCTTATGACAGGTCCCTTACTCCCACAGCTCTGTTATCACCTTTACATAAGTTACATTTGTCCAGTACAGGCATATTGTACAAGTGACAAACCAACAGTGCAGATAGCCGGTTGATTCCCAGGAGGGGATGACATATGACTCATTAGCATGGTTACATGCAAACAATCAGACCAAACATACTTTAATATGTTGGATGCCATCTCAGTAGGACTGCCTCATATGGTAAAAGGTGTGTTTTATGATACAAGTACATACCACACAAACCCACCCTGAAGTGGTATGAGTTTACATTGGGTAGGCAACATGTCCACACATGCACAGGGAAGACACTTTCTGTGCCACCAATGGCAGCCCTTTCACTGTCACCAAAGTCTTAGGGTGATGTCTGTAGTATGATAGTTGCCTATAGAGACTGTATGTATGGAGCCAATGTGGCTGTATTTATGTGCCTGTCAAGTCAGGCCTTAGAGCTTTACCCTTTAGGACGTCACAATGGCGTGCTGTGTTTCATTGTGGCTCACATTACAGTACATGTTTCTTGAGCCTAGGCTACCTGATGTCATTAGGCTTGCTTAGTCAGTGTAGGCCATGAGCAGGGTAGTGGGTTAGTCTGCTTACGACTCCAAACGTGTATAGTCATGTCACTATCCTTATCAGCGTGTGTGTTTTACACTTGTGATGTGTTGACAATTACACAATTTCTGTGCTTGGTGTTTCTGAAATATGTGTGACACAACCACTTGGCTAAAAAAAGGGATTTGTAACCTTTTGATTTGTCTCTTACATCCATACATGTCAAAGAACATCAGAATAAAGGGATTTGGAGAGCCATCACTTGGAAGGTGTGGACCCTAGGTTTCTGTAACTGGCGGAATGTCCACTGATGGAAATGGTAGGAGGACTTGAGACGCTGAGCCTGGAATACCGCAGAGGTCCAGCTGGAGCTGTCCTCCAAACATGGGTGGGGCGCACATCGAAACCTGAGCCCCTAATGGCCTGCATTCTGGTAATGGCCTATTCCAAGCTTGATGGACATTTAAGGAGAGCACAACAGCTACAAAGGGGTGAGTCCTGCAAAGATTCCAACCTCTTCAATTGCCAAGTTGATGTGTTAGATTCTACCATGTCCGTCTAAAGAGTGAAGATAGGCCATGTGTGACACACAAGATGAGTAATTGTTTGTGTATGTATAGTAGTTGGTGCATGCTGATGTGTCTTGCCTATTAGCCCAATGACCTAAGACACAACAGAGTACAGTCCACAACCAATTAACTCTCCAGGGCAAACATGTGGCTAAGTACAGTGATCAATCAGGTCATGCTTTTTGTTGTTGTGGGTGTCAATAGTACCCAACAGTCCATTAGTCTTTGGTGTGTTAGCACAAACAATATGAAGTGAAGTGATAGATCACTGTACTTAGCCATGTGTCTGCTTAAGTGAGTATGATTGCATCTGTCCCCTACAGGCCACTTGTCTTCAGTGTGTCATAAGTGCTGGTGCCTCACTACTCATGTGAAGGTGGCCATTATGCATGAGACAGAGCACATTGCCATTTGGGTGCACTCACAGATCATTGCTTTCCCCTGGTAATTAGTGAATGTTGAGTGACATGATTTTGGTGGCATCACATTCCTTGTGCCTAAATGTTAGCACGTATACCTTTTACTTTTGCCATATCATTTTCAGTGCTGTTTTGTGCATGGTCTACCTGTCTTTGTGGGATGATGCCTGATTCCCTCACGTGTGTGTGCATGCCGACATGTGTTTTGCATTGAACATATGTGATTGGGTTGCCCCTGGGCTGCTACAACATTCAAAGGGCTATTGGCTTTTACTCCTGCAATCTGAGTAGGGTATTCTCAGGAGTACCAAGCAACAGAGGTGATTTCCCTGAGGATAGCTGATTCATTGTTGTGTTGATATTTGTAGACAAATCTCCCAGACATTTTGCTCAATTTTACTCCAGTGTACATTTTTGTGCAAGATTTGTAATCTACCTGACCAACACTAGTACAACATCCATGAATCTATTTAGACAATGTACGTATAGTGAACTGCCCATTGGTGATTTGTTTCCTATGTGACATGGGTGTTTCCATGTCACCTTCTTCTGGCTATTGTTCTTCTTTCAGCAACATTTCAGGATTATTTGGCCATCATTTCGTCATGATGTGGTGTTGGGTATATGAAGATTAGCTGGATGCATGACCTTAAGTAGGATCTGTGAAACTGAACTTGGAATTGTCATACTATTTTGTGATAACAGGTTACTGAGGGATCCTGCACAAAGCAAACCACTGAAGGTGATAAGGTCTCCTGATTGCTCCTTGGATATTTTCATTGCACAACTTCACCCAGGCAATTGGAGTTGTCTGTGATTATGATTTTCCTGTGAACAACGGTTCACAGTTCATGCAGCATGCATGCATAAGGAGTCACTTTGCTTGAGCTTGTGGCTGGGGACAACTTTACATTGTGGTAATGTTTGCTAATTACAGCTATTGTTCAATTGTGGTCAGACACATGCAGTGACCCTATTTGTCTTTTTAATTTCAGCATCAGCACAGGCAACTGGAGGAGACAGGGCCTAACCGGGTAGGGAAGCAGCTGGCCATGGGACATCTGACCCGAAAGGACCCAGTGAGCCGAAGGGTGAAGGGAGTGCCACGGAGGACACAGGATCCACATCATCATCTTCATATTCTTCCTCCCATGGTGGCAAACCCACCAGGACCTGCTCCTGTTCCATCCTTGTCTGCCACCTCCAGTTCCATTTCCACTTTCTCTGTTGCTCCCCACCCAGTTGGCCATTCCCTCTCACCCAAGAGAGTGGGCATCTCCTTTGCCCCAAGTACCTAACCCTCTGCCCCCATAACCCCTGCTGCCTTGAGTGAGGAAGATATTGACCTCAGGAGGAGTATCTCTGTGGGTCAGACTGCCATTCTGAATGCCATCCAGGTTCAGGGCAGCCAGCTCCAGCAGATGGTTGCTTACCCGGATGAAATTCATAGTGCCATGTTTGGCATACAGGGATCTTTTCAGACTCTGGCCTCCTCACTGACACCAGCCTTCCACCCCCACAATCCTCCTCCCACCTACCTCTTCCCCATCCAAATTCCCTATCCCTTACGTGTCCCAAGCACTCAGGCACATCACCACAGACCCACCCCAATATTCACAACCTGTACACATAAACACAAGGACAACAAGACACACTTGCACGCAAGCACTCAAAAGTTACTCACACACCAGAACATCCACCATTCCCACAGACACCGCACCCAACTTCATCAACCCACACACCATACCCACATAGCCAACACAGCACTTCCCAACCCCTAATCCCTTCTGATGTCCCTAACTGTTTCTCCAAGAGAGTTTCCTTTTTCATGTTGCCCTCATCCCTGTGATCCCCACCCCCTCCCAAAACCAAAAGGACCCTACCCACATCCCAACCCATCCATTCCACCTCCAAATCCTCCTCTGTTGTACCTGCCCCACCTGAAACTAGCCATATCCCTCCCACCCCAGAGAACTCTACTCTTCCAAAAGTTAAGCCCACCCCTCCCAATGTTTAGTCCATCCCTCCCAAAGTGAAGCTCACCCCTTCCAAACCTAAACCCACCCATCCCAAATCCAATCCTACCCTAACTGAGGATGATCCCTGGAGTGACTGCATGCCCACTTGATGCTCCTTCCACTGGAGGTTCTTTGGCAGTGATCAGAGTCAAGCTGCTGCACAGCACTGTGCAGAGATGTTCTAGTGGACTGCCCAATGGCCTTTAATTCTCACTACTCTGGAGTTAATAAACCCAAGGTGATTTTTGGGTACACATTTGTCCTACCATTACTTTTCTACCTTTTTTCTGTTCTTGAGTAATTTGTGATGTATGCCTACAATTGTTTATGATTCACCTTGATTGCTGTTTCATTTGCTGTAGTTGTCAAGATCTGACTTTGGGGGCAGTGCTGGTGTCAACCAGGACAAGGGGAGAAGTTCACTGGATGGATATGTGGTTGGTAATCCGATTTAGGTGCCATTGCATTATGTTTTGTCTGATACAGTAAGGGCCATATTTATACTTTTTGACACAAAGCTGCGCCGGCGCAGTTTTGCGTAAAAAATTTTACCGACGGCTAACGCCATTTCGATGCGCCGTGAGGTGGTCAAATTTATACTTTGACGCACGGCGGCCCAACCAACAGGTGGAAGTAATTTTTTTTTACGCACATCGCGGCGTCAAGTCGTAAAGGAAAACGACGTTAACGCGACGTAAATGACTGTGGGTCGATTTACGACAGCGCAACCCGGAAAGCCCGGTTTTTTTTACGCAATAGTGTCAAAAATACCCACGAGCACTGCCCTTTCAGCAGAGGAGAGCCAAAATGGATCCCAGATGCCACTACAGACCCCAGGAAGCTGACAGCAGACCAGGAACCAGCCAGGATGATCCATACAGGAACCAGGACATATATAGAAAAAAAAGAAAGTGTCGCTTCAGTGCAGAGGAGCAGGAAATCCTGGTTAAAGAGGTGACGGAACACCAGTACCAACTGTTCATCACCTCTAAGTTGCCAATCAGCAGGAGAGAGGCCATATGGCAACAAATTGTTGACAAGATCAACAGTGTGGCTGAAGTACGCAGAACAGTCACCGAGTGTAAGAAACGCTGGCATGACTGCAAACGTAGGACAAAGGAAAAAATGGCCAGGAACAGGAAGGCAGCACTGCAGACTGGAGGGGGGAGTCCAGCACACCAGGAGGCCCTGGACCACATGGAGGAGATGGTCGCAGCCGTCATCCCTGAGGAGATCGTCACAGGGATTCAAGGACAGGACAGCGCAGACTACCACGAGACAACACACATGCAGGGTAAGTCGCATGGGGAATTATAATGCAATAATGTGGACTGTAAGCAGGGGGGAAATACCACTACACATTGCATGTAAGTCAGCATATACATGGAATGGCATGGGTAAAGGGGCACGGCAGGGGGGCATGCCCTGCACAGACAGAAGCTGGGGCACAACATTACACAACACCAACAACAGTCCCATGGGGGCATCCTGTCATGACAACAATGGAGCTAACGGAAAGCCTCGACAGGTGGGAAGGCCACTACCTCAAACGTACATCCTGGCACTCGTCAGCCAAAATATCTCCTACATCAACTAGGTCCCTATCAGTAATCCAGTAGCCAAAACAACAACTGCAATGTAACTGCAACAACAGTTGACACTACCACCTCTGATCTCTGTGCAGCACAAGTAGCCAATGGCAGTAACCTCCCCATGGAACATACATACCTAAATTAGGGGGTGAGGACGACATCTGCAACAATCTCCTGAAACAAGACAAAGGCCCCAGTACACTCATATGTCAATTCCCATAGTTGTCACATACATCAGCCCGAAGTAAACAGCAATAGGAGCCACACAGCACTAAGGACACACATATGCTGCATATGTCAGGGTCCTTCACGTGTCTGGCTAACAAGGCAACATCACAAATGTCATACTGCTCAGACAACATCATTGAGGAGGGGACACATGCAACTGGTCACTGAAATACACCTGCACAGTCAGAGGAGGAAATAGGACATTGATACGATAAACAGGGCAATCCAATTAAACACACATTACCCAACATCAGCTGGACACATTAACAATGTCTACATCCATATCACATCATAACATTGCCATGCATAGGATATGCCACATGTCAATTACAATTAAGTCAATGTGAACAATCAGGGATTGGGGCAGGTCCTGAGAGGCAAGTGTGCTGTCAGGGCAATCACAACACCCACAGCCAGTGAAAGGTCTCACCATAAGTATAGATATACACGGAGGGTCAAGTAGGACAAAAAGATGGCTATTCCCTAATTGGTACAAAGCAACACCTACAGGCGATTAGGCAGACAAGTCTAATAACTCTATATCATACATGTGACACACAGGTGGGCCATAGGCCTATAACAATGCCCATATGAAGGACAGCAGATACCAACACCAAACAAGATCACCAAGTAAATTCATCAAAAGGCTTGCATGTTACGGCAAAATTGTCACAACACAGACACACTAATTGTACCCTGTTTCATTGCAGAGGAACATGGATCTCCTGCTGATATGCCTGTCCCTGATTTCCCTGATGACATGAATGACGAGCCAATAAACATTCCCCAGGAGACCATCCGAAAGGTCCTTGAAAGCCTCCAGACCCCACCTTCAGTCACAAGGAGGAGCACAGAACAAGCAGCCATCACAGAAGAACCACCCACCACCCCAATTGCAAGACCTGCCAGCGCCTACACAGCTGAGGACTTTGACAACACTGGCACCAGCTTTGAAAGAACTGTAGTAGGAGTACAGCAGGAGCTGGCCAAGGAGGTGCGGGTGGGGATGCAAAATATGCCAGCCAGCCTTGAGGGGGTGCGCTCGTTCATGATGTCATCTGCAGATCAGGCAGCAGCTATGCAAGCCCTAACATCCATACTGCATGGACTATAAGAAACTATAAAGGAATTCACCACTGCAATAAGGGAGTTGCCACAACACCTCGCACCCCAAACTTTCCACTGCATGCACAAATGCAATCATGACTCCCTCAGGGCCGACCTGGCTGCCTACCATCGTGATGTAGCTGCTATTCTCAAAAACCAGCAGGCCCTCCTTGCTGCAGTACTGCCCTTAAGACCTTCACAGGGAGCAGCCACCGGGATGTCTGACTCCACGTCTTCTAACACTGAGGTGTGTGTTGCCCCTTCACAACCAACAACAACAAGGACAAAGCAGGCAACACACACATCAGAAGAAGAAGACATGGAACAGATCACATTCACACGGAAGAGTACCCGGAAGCACTAGTCCCTGCACCATGGCCTACTTTGACCAAGGTCCTACGTTTTGTCAATTGCCAGTCTCACTACAACTATACTCAATGACTGTTCTGCTAACCACTGTATGACTTATCAGCATTGCCAGTGAATGTCTCTGTCCTACTAATCGACAAATCCTGTCCCTCTGCACTGTCTGTAACATCACCCCAGCATGTCAGGAGCATCATCCACACCCCTTCTGTAGGATCACCATGTAAGAATGCACCAGAACGGACTCAGCAAACATGGACAATGTGCATTTTTCACTACAGCACCTATCAATAAATAGCACTTGCACACCTAATATGTCTCTGTGTTATTTGACACATCAACTGTGCAGTAGATAACTCTAAAGTGCCTGTGTGACAACCATGTAGCTTGTCAATACAACTGTCCTGACATCATGTAGTCTGATACATCTGTGCAGTGGCCAGGATTGCATCATAGCCTGACCATCCTGAGGAGAATAACTGATGAAGGGACAAACCACACACAATCATGGTATGTTGGACAGAATAACGCTCCATCTATAGCAATCCAAGTCAACTAATGGTGGCTGATAAATGTAGGCACCATGCAATACTAAAACATGAAATTATGCAGTATAATCTAAGCAAACACAACTAAACACAGCATCAATCACCCTTTCTGAGTATACTTCCATGAATGGAAGTCATGCTGAATTTTTGCACACATGATCTATGTCAGCAATGAAGACAACAAGACAAGAATGTTAACAACACCTCATCTACAAAGATGTCCTTGAACATCACACTGCAGTCCGACCTAATAAATTACCCACACTACCAAGTTTGGAAGCACACTTTGTGATGTAGAATACATACTCATCAACACAAATCCTTGGTGATCCATGTAAACTACTAATGGTGGTTCTATCAAATGGTGGATACTTACCAAGGTAGCACTGGGGTAGCTGCCATTTTACACCTCAGTTTGTTTTTGTTTGTAGCATAGGACACAAATGTCATAGAACAACAATCATCTACACTGATGGCAAGGCCATGATCAAGTAGCAGTTAACACATAATGCAAAGGGTTACCTATATATTTATTCCAAACTAATCACACCAGAGGCAACTAAGGGAAAAGTCATACCTACACTAATCTAACCTGACTACTCCTAACCCACAACTGTCCCTAACTAACCTAATCTAAACTTACTCTACACATATAACGAATCGATCTAAACATCAACCCCCCACCCACCATTATGAGACAGGACACATGCAGGACAACACATACTAACCTACACACATACTATACTATCCTAAACAATCATATATTTTTTTGATTTTTTTTTTTTTTTTTTCTAAACAGACAGGAATCCCAACATTGACAACTACCCACCCACCCACACAATCAAATATTAAAAATAGAAAGAATAAGGACCCCCCACCCTCCTCCCTAACACTAACTAAGCTAACAACCTATACTAACCTAACACTAATCCCCAAAACCCACCTATCATGATAAAAAGGAAAGAGGAGAGAGGGGAGGGATAAATTTAAATGAATCAAATAAGTCCTAGAGGTTGGCCCTCCGTAGGGTCCGCCTGTTGGACCTAACACGCTTCTTAATGTACGCCACATCCTGGCTCAGCTTGTCCACCTTACGAATGAACTTGTCCATTTTCCTGTCTAAAGCCTGGAATGCCGCAGGGTCAATAGGAGGGGCTGCTGCTGTCTGTGTGCTGGCAGAGGTGCTCGGTGTGGGAGTTGTTGGTAGCCCACTGGACTGTCCTGCAGCTCTGAAATTGCTGGGTCCAGGTCGTGCTGCAGAGGCAGGGACAACTGTCCCCGCCGTTGCTGGGGCCACTTGGGGAGAACTGGTGGATGTGGTGGTGGTGGCTGTAGTGGGCAACGTTGGGCCACCCTGTGGTGAGGCCCACCATGCTCCGGAGGCCCGATCCGCCTGGTATTTTCGGGCCATCCGTCGGAACCCCTACTGCACCTGCAGGATGTGCCGGTATCTCATTGCCCGCCGTTCAAAATCATGCCTCTGTGCGGCACTCATGTTTGCAGCTGTGAAGAGAAAGGGCAACTATTTACCATAGGAAATGCATTGGGTGGAATAGCACAATGGGTCAATTGGACTTTACTTTTACTGTAGTTGTAACAGCTAATTTCACCACATAGATCATTGAAAGTTTCAGAGGAAGTACATGGGAAGCCTGCATACAAAAGGGCATCTCACACCTAGCATATCCATGTCTCTACATGATGGGTGCCATCAGCCTAAACTTCTCATCCAAATAATTGGTAATGCAGCTGACATTATGGCTGCACCTCCTCCGCCTACTGCCTTCACTACATATGTCAGTCTATGTGATAACAATCACAACCCTCAATATCTGCCATTTGTAATTGTTTTTGCTAGTATAGAAGTCATGTGCCATAACCAAGTGTGTACACTAGGTTCAAAACAAAGTTGCAAATGGTCACAAGTATGTGTAACATACTGGTTGCTACAGTCCTAGGTACCCTATTCCCAAACACATGGCAGTCTTTGAGGGTGGGGTGGGAAGAACAACCAACAATCCCATATTCAATGCACACCCAGGAGTGTATAGAAAGGTCAACAAGTTTTTGCCTCCACACACACAACACCAGTGAAGGCCTAGCAACAAATTGGAGTCAGCTAAACCTTGTCCTATCCAACGTTCACACATGTCAAAATGTACTGACTTAGGCCAACATCACATACTACCAGTGAGGCATATTTTACCACACACACAGAGGAGCAAGAACACCCATGATCATGAGTAGAATGTACACCTAGGCCATTGCACTCTAGTCCCACACACTTCTAGTTCAACTTGTGGAAGTACATGCCCCCGGAAGATCCAACCTACAGTGTACTCACTCCATCGTTAATTAGGGAAGGAGCATATTTCAGACAATCCTTTTGCAGAAGCTATCTGGGAGAATGTCAGTCTGAAATGCAGACTCAGTCCGAGACAAGTCCCAGAGAAATTCTTACACTAACCAGTGTATTCCACATGACTCACCCCATTCCCCATAGCGGGCCCTACTGGAATGGCCTACAGACCCAAATTCTGAGAAATGGATAAGCATAGGTCTACTCAAACTGAAGTGATATTTGAAATCCCACTAATGAAACAATACTAATGAATGGGCAGCGCATCAAACCTTCAATTCTGTTGAACACACAGTAGTCCATCATGCATCACCAGCAAACATTAAAAATAGCACACATGCAACACTCACTGTAGGTGTCGGGGTCCGCAAAATGAGCCACCGCTCCCACAGTGTTCGGTGCAGGTCCACCTGTAAAGCATGGACGGAAGAATATATCCAGAATCCATGCACTGACAAACAATTGCAATTACAAAGACAATGTGAGAATATGACATGCGTAATGAAACACTTTCACACATGCTCATACTGCATGGAATAATTCTTGAGCAACATTTACATTGGATGAGTCTCCTGCTACAGATACACACCCTACTACACACATGCAGTGGCCTGGACAGTCATGTGGTGTCAAAGATGCACCTCCATTAGTATGCCCCAACAATATAGGGGTGCATTCATCTCATCATGTGCATCCAAGAGAGACATCCAAAAGCTGGTTACTTGAGGACTGCATGACCTCTCAAACTCAAACAGCCTATGTAGTCATTTTCTCCACACACCAACCAGACACACATGTGGCATATGTGTGGACAACATAGCTAACTTCAATTGACGTGAAGGCAGCACTCATTTATAGCATCATATTGGGTTTACAAATGTCAGTCTAGCTATGGCGTCTACATATGTAGGTATGATGTTTCAACATCCATTTTTCACTGGCTATTGTGACCTGTAGAGTTCAAATTGAGTCATTAACGTGTTGCTTGTCTGACACAAAGGCAGCACTACATTACATACTGCTACAGGCAACCGGTATGTGTAGAAAACATGAGCTACCTGACTGCTAGCATTTATCTTCCTTCACATTGTGCAGCAATTACCCAGTAGGTTTCCCTAGCATTACACACAGTCAGCTACGTATCTGGCAGATTGGGTAACAATCATCACATGTCACCACACAGCTTTAAATTGTGCACATGTAATTGATGTGTACTCACCAACATGGCCACCAATCGTGATTCCCAGGTGGTCCAGCAGATCTTGCTCCCTGGATATCAGATCAGCCCAGCGGTGCTTAAGTTGATATTCATTCCCCAGGCTACCATAGACACGGACCAAGTGATGGCGCACCTTCCCCCACCGGACTTTTACGGGCATCCGTGTGATACCCCTGGATCACCCTACCCCTAGCCTCCAGCATGAGTGGAAGGAAATGGCAAACAAGCCATATAAATCCCCCCAATTCCTCCTCACCCATCCTGGCAAGCCGTGGCCTACCAGGCATGTCAGCACTGACAAAGTGGAAAAAGTTGGAGAAAAAGGAAAAGGGGGAAATGGGGAAAGGTAGAGTAGTGAAAAACAAAGAAAACTTAAGAAGAAGAGCCCAACTAACCCCTAAATTACACTACCCACAACAGACTCCAACAGACAATAAAAGAAACACTGGACTTGACAAAATAATACAACACAGACTCAGACAGTATTCAACAACAAGACAATGATGACAAAAGCACAATTGAGAAGGTACACTGGACACAAAAGCACTAAAACACAGGACAACACTTTCCACACAGCCACACAGTCTAGAATAATCTGAGACTGCAAAGTGAAAGTGAAAGTACACCCACAGTACAGATTCTGTAAACAGGATATCCTATTACATCACTTCCTGCATAAAATGGCCGCCGTTTTTCCCCTGCTATGCGTCATTTTTTTAACGCATACAGATTGTGCGTCATATTTTTGACGCATAGGAGTGCACATAATGCAGAGTCAAAAATGTTTTCATCATTGGTCCCTTATATTTGTTTGAGGCTTATTTTACAGTTCTAGAGTTGAAAATTAAGCCGCTGGCAAATATGATATCTAAATATGAAAATTAATTTTGACTCTGCATTATCTGCACTCCTGTGCGTCAAAAATTATGACGCACAAGCTGTATGCGTGGAAATATGACGCATTATAGAAAAAAATGGTGGCCATGTAATGCTGGATAGTAATATATATATATATTTTTTTTTTTGACTCAGCATTATCTGCACTCCTGTACGTCAAAAATTATGACGCACAAGCTGTATGCGTGGAAATATGCCGCATTATGGAAAAAAATGGAGGACATGTATTGCTGGATAGTATATCTATTTTTCATTTTTTTTTTTTACTCAGCATTATGTGCACTCCTATACGTCAAAAATTATGGCGCACAAGCTGTATGCATGGAAATATGACGCATTATGACAAATATCTATTTAATTTGTCAAATTGTGAAAAGAATTTTGTCATGACCAAACGGTGCTAAGCGATACACATTTGGGGTTAGCTATGACAAATGTCCCTTATAGGATGTATCGAAGGTATTCACAGTGCAATAGTAATGATTGCTCAGAATGGTTATTACTCATAATTGTACACATATGTGGGTAATTGCTGATAGCTAATTTCAAAATATGAATGGGATACCAGGATGTATTCCTTAGCAAAAATGTGTCCACATTTATCACGGTAATCAAAATGATGTATAGGCCAAATAGGTAGTGCAATTGTCGCCTACACTTTTTAAGGGGGTAACCATGTCCTAATTACGAGTTTATGTATCTTAAATGTGTTTTACTTTTGACATGTAGGCCACACATGCGCCTTATGCATGTGTGTGCTTCACATGTGTATATATAATGTCTATTTGGGGGGCGGTAGAGGTGGACTTAGGCCCCCAGCACCCTAGGGTTTGCTCTTCCAGACTTGCAAATTTATCCAAGGGTTTCCCAAATTCAGTAATGCTAAACCTGCAGCAGCAGGCTCATGGAAACAAATAGGGTATGATTCACTGTTTGCCATTCTGTAATCCCATTTGCCCATTTGACGGTTGCCCTATTGATTCTTTGGAGAAATCTGACATACCATTTTGCATTGATATTTTTAGCTAAATCTCAACGTACCTCATGTCCTGATGACAAATAGGTTGTTGATGTATGTGGCCCTTTATGCATTACCTGGTTTAGTGGCATGTTTCATTCTTCCTGCTAGGTTACAACTGGGACACTACTGTGATCGGCTGCTTGCAAATATTTTGTTGATTGGATGGTACATGTTTATGTGTGTGGTCCAATATTGATCCACTATCAACTGTCAGGATGTATGTTGTCACTGTAACTTCCAGGTCTCCTCATGAGTTAGTGGCAGCTAATCTTGTTTCTATTGGGTATTGTTCGTAGCAAAAATGGAGAGAAGCCATTGAGGACATGGTCACCTACACATGAATGGTCCCACCCTGTCACTGAACACGTGTAATGTGACTTTCGAATGGGCAACCTTGGTGTGCTGAGTGAGAGAATGTCTCAGGTGTCTGGATCTGGCATGTGTCATTGCAACATTTCTACTCCAGTTGGCCTCTGTGGATGGTAATGTATCATGAAACATCATAGCCTCTGTGCAGAAGTAAATGGCTGGTATTCAACACACGACTCATCTTTATCATTTGAAAAAGTGTTACTCAGCATTTGAACAGTCAGGGTCCTCATATGTGTTACCTTTTCATGGACATTATCTGAGGTTGCTGGCTTTGATGGAGGCCATTTACACCATCATACACTATGGTCCTGGTCCACTGTCACACTTTGTAGTTTAGGCATTAATGAGGGCCAGACAACGGAAGGGCCAAGATTTGGCTATTCAAGGGCACTGTCACAAATCGGATGCAAATGACAGTCAGATGATGCACTACTATGTATTTGAGTATACATTGATGAGGCTAATGACAAATTAGTGTCGGAGGTACAAAAGGTTTTGGACAGCACGTGTGGTCCATAGGTGGACCTCAGGTATCTGTAGAGTGACCCACGGACAGGTGCCAGTCAGGCTGACAGGATGCTGGGTCAATCATGAGCAAGTTTTTTCAGTAATTACATGATCACAGTGTTCTGACTAGGACTGGTCAGAGGGAGCATTAGACAGTTGAGATGTCACACTGTGTATGTCCTGTGTTGTTTTGAAGGTGACATACGAACCCTAATAAAGTTTTCAACGGCAGCATTTGTGTCAAAGCTTAATGATGTACTAGCTCAAATTCAAACATGTATGCAGTAGGAGGCATCTGCAGGGACGGGGCATGTACATTTGGGCGGTGTGCATGGAGGGGATCACAGGTGTGGCCTCCATCTGTGTCTCACTAGTCTTGTCAGATGGAATTTGCTGATAAATAGCCTAAAGTACCTTTCACAGAAGAATCAATCTACAGGTGATACCAGGCCTTATAAACTCCAAGGCAGTGTATTATATGAGCTGAGTTCCATGCAGTGAGATGGTAGTATGACAATGGTAGGCATAGTAAAGGGTGTGGCACACTGGATGACTCTTGTGAGTGTGTGTGTGTAGATGAGGGAATCTCAGTGTACACAAATCGGCATTCCAGGGACCTCTTCAGACAGGTGCGGTGTGAGCAGCTGCAAGTGTGTGTAATGTTTTTAGAAAAGGGCTGACATGTAGATGGGATGTGATGTGCTGGATGCTTGTCATAGGTGTAGCACTTGTGCTGTGTATGTTCTGCTTATGTGTCACTCTAGTGACAGATAGTCATTGCAATGATAGTAAGTAGTTGGAATTACTGTTGGCAAGAGTCTAGTACTACATTCCTGTTCCTGAAGCATTAGCATGTGAACTGCCTGATGTATGAGGCCCATTTTCCCCTAGTTGAGTGATGGTGTTTTAGTTGTGTGCCATCTGCTGCGATGATCCATGTTTCCTACATGTATGTGAGTCATATGTGTGGTCCTCAGCTATTGCCCTTCAAAGGTGAACTGTACAGGATGTCTGTCATTTACATGGTGTGTGTATTTGACCATTGTATGGTGGCCATTACATTTGTGGTGTATTTTTTTGTGTCATGATTGTTATATCATTATTGCTCAATGAGACGACATTCTTCTTCTGATATTTCAAGCTAAAGGTGGGCAGAAATGAATAGGCCAAACCATGATGTGGTGTTTGTTATCAGTGTTTATTTACAATAGTGCATTAAGTGGTGATGGTGATAATTCTGAAAAGAAATTATTTGCAATGTGTTGGCGCCTACGCACTCCAGCAGCCGTGTTTGGTTGTTCCCCCTCTTGTTGCAGGCCAGCATCCTCCTCTTCGTCGTCTTCAGGCATGTATGGGTCTGGTTTGAGGAGGGGAATGTTCCTTTTTACACAAATGCTGTGCAATATGGCACATGTGAGTATGATCCTACAGACCATCTCAGGGGAATATAGTAGGCTTCCGCCAGTGATGTCAAGGCAGCGGAACCTTGACTTTAGGATCCCAAAGGTGCGCTCGACAATGCTGCGTGTCCTCTTATGGGCGTCGTTGTAAGCCCGCTCTGCAGCAGTAGTCGGGTTCCCAAATGGTGTCATTAGCCATGCCTTAATGCCATACCCCTGATGAGCTGAAAGAAAAACACAGAATGGGATCATGTAGATGTAGCTGGCACTATTGAATAGACCTTTCATGGCAGTAGTTGTCTTGTGTTGTCTGTGACTCTTTTGTGTACTAATGTGACATCCTATACTTGTAGGCTATACTATCTGCATTGTGTTGTTTCCTTGGCTGAGCAAGTGTTTGTCTGCTAACCGTTTGTCAGCAGTATGTTTTGGGATTTGCAGTAGAGTGTGCCCTCCCTAGCATTGTGACTTGTGATACAGGTGTCCGTGTGTCTTCACTGGGGGTGAGATGATAGTTCCATGCACATTTAAATTTGGAAGTGTTGTTAACACGTTCATATCAAAGTACCCTGTACATCCCATACCTTGAAACTTATGCAATGTATTAATGTAAATGTCATTGTGACACTTACAATTTGCAAGGTGACATTTAGGCAACCACACTCATTAATGTCTTCACATTAGGCTGTACAGTAAATTCCAATGTGTGACAGGTTCAATAGTGAGTTAAGAAACATGGCTAGTGATGTCAGGACCTCAGTGTGTTCCTGTCTAGATGTTGCTGTTGTGGTGTATGTGTTGTGTGTCCTAGAGGGTTGCTGTGCAGTGTGTATATAAGTAGGTTTCTGTACTTACCAACAAGTAGTCCATTGCCATACCGTCCATCCTGGAAGTGTTGGTTGATGGTGCAGTGACGGAAGATGAATGAGTCATGTACACTCCCAGGATATTTAGCCACGATGTTGCTGATCAATCCCTGGTGATCGACTATGGCCTGCACGTTGATGGAATGTGTGTGCTTCCTGTTGCGGTAGAGGTGTTCTGTTGCAGCAGGTGGCACAAGGCGTACGTGTGTGCAGTCGATTGCACCAAGGACGTGTGGGAAGCCACTGATGGCGTAGAACCCCTGTTTTGTTTCCTGCTGCTTCTGCAGTGTGTTAGGGAAGCAGATGTGGAGGGGTGTCAGTCGAATGATGGCATCCAGTACTTTTGGCAGAAATGCGGAGAATGATGGTTGTGATATTCCGCCAACCATGGCACCAGTTGTTTGAAACGAGCCACTTGCCAGCATGTGAAGTACGGCAAGCAGCTTTGTTTCTGTTGGGATAGTGCGGGGTGTCACTAAAGTGGGGGCCAACTGCGGTTCAATGTTTCGCAGCAGCTGCTGAATGGCCTGCCAGTTCAACCGGTACCTCTGTATGATGTCGTGTTCCCTGAGGCCATGCAGGCTGTTCTTGGGCGGAATATCCTCTCCTGCCTTCTGCGCTGCCTTTGGGGTCCCTGCGGGTGTTGTTGTAGCTTCTGTTGTTGCTGCTGGGCTCTGCTTCTACGTGCACGCTGGATAAAGATCACCTCCATGTCTCCCTGTTGCTGCTCTGCTGCTCTGCTGTTTGTTCTGTGTGTTCTGATTAAATACAGGTGTGTTTGCCCCATTTTAACGCCTGCCCTGATCCAGGCGTTAAATTTTGACGCAAATCGGGCTTTGCGTCATTTTTTTGCTCAGCCTCCCGGCCGAGAGTAATTTTTGCCCGGAAGCATAAATACGACGCACGGCCGTTTGCGTCGTTTTTTGGACGGGAACGCCTACCCTGCATATCATTAACGCAGGGCGGGTTGCCGCATCCAAGAAATGACGCACACGGCGGATTTTTAGCGTCCGCGGGCTCGGGCGTCAGTGTTTAAATATGGGGCAACGTTTGCGCTGATTGTGCGTCAAATTTTTGGACGCACAATCGGTGCAAACGGAGTATAAATATGCCCCTAAGTATTGCATCTTGGCTTGTCCAATGTCAACATGTATTGTGGTTAATGTGTCCCCCTGATGTAGATAGGACATGAATATCATCGTGCAAGCTAGAGTTTTGTTTGTCCACACATGGAGGGTGCACAATTGTGCTACCTTCCTATAGATTTGACTGACCACATGTACATTTTCATGTGTGTACCTTCCAGCTACTTCATCTACATGTGTGACCCATGCTGTTGCTGTTGTATTTGCGTTCTTGATTTGCACCTACATATTTAGCACATAGGCATGGCACATGGTTCTACAATTGGTTTTCCCTGTGATACATTAAGGCCCAGTTCCTGTGCAAGTAGTGTTTTATGGGCCTGTGCAAAGTGAATCATGTCCCAGGCCTGCATCCTTCCTGGGGTCTGCCTGATGCTGCCATCCCTATTCTAAAGGTATTGTTTACATTGTCAATTTTGGATAGTGTTCTCCCACAATCTTGTACATCCCATTTACATTACATTCTCTTGCAATATCAGTGATATATGTGGGTGCATTACGAGGATTTTGCATGGAAGGGGTGTTTGGGTTAATTGCCACATCCATACATATGTGCCTTCAATATGTCAACAATCCTTGGCATGTGTGCAATGTGAGGGTGTCGGTTCAAATAGTAGGTTGTGATATTGATGTGGTTTTGCTGTTGTGTGACACAATGTAGTGTACACTTAACTGTCCCTTAAACTAGGATGTGCACATGTGTGGCTTTCCGGAGTGTTGTGTGCAGAGTCAGTGACCTGTCCAAAGGGGTCCTCAGGTTGTTGTGATTGGGTCATGTGTTGTGCTTTCTTCTGACCCGGGACACACAAAATCAAGCTAAGTTCAAGTAGCACAACCCCCATAGCAGGACAATGGGGGGGGGGTGTAGATTTGCTGTGGAGTTTGGGGACATGGGAGGCATTTTGTCTTACTGCTGGTTAGGTTCACAGCAGCATTGATTTTGGGGTCATCTATTAGCAGCTGCAGAATGTGGAGGATGGGCTCCTCTGCAGCACAGCATGAGTGATGCTGGCTATAGTTGAGTTCGTGCCTTTTATGGCCTTAGTTTCTGCCATCTGGGATATGCTGGTTGGACCACCACAGTGATGTCGATGGAAGGCAACATCATAATCTGTCCAGTGGCAACAGTGGCTCCAAAAGCCTCATTGGCATGTCTCTTGGCTGCAGTAGTCTGTGCTGCCTGGAACTACATGCATCGTAATACAATGGTCTGACCACCAACCTGATGGTGGTCGGACCACCACCACCGACTGCCTAACTCGTAATCAGGCCCTGAGATCATGTGGGTAAACATTTACTTGCTCCTCTGTTTTGATTAACCATTCTTTTTAGATTTAGAACAGTGGGTCGCTGTCCTGCAATGTGGCCATGAGTATTTGTGGAAATCTCTCTTAGTAGTGAACTGGAGCTGTTTGCCAGTCATCTGAGTTGTTGAATAATGCCTTTTACCATTAAATCTGATTATGTTCTTTATGATTTTCAGTGCACACACCAACAGTAACCACTCTGCCTCTGCAAGAGATTGAGTGGTATTTTACACACCTTCAGTAATTCGCTGGCACAGAATTTCTGTCTTTACAATAAACGTATCCATTGTACTTTAACAACATGCTCTCACATTTTGACTGGACATATGTGACCAATGTCATGTTCTCCATTGTATGTACTGTGAAGCAAGTGATACTGATAAGATGAGGTGAGGAAAAAAGAGAAAAAATATTGTAAGGTTTTTGAACAATTTGTTAATCAGGCTTTATGTACAATTCTCAAAATTATTGAAAATTAAAAAATATTGAGAATATTAAGACTATTAATTGTTATTTTAATGGAGTTGTTGATTATTGTTTTTATCTGTTGGTCTTTGTTAAGTTTCTTTATTTGCAGATTGTTTATTTCTTCTTGTGGCAGTAGATAGTTGTTTTTTGAAATTCCAAAATGAGGAAAAAATGATAATATTACTTAATTATAATGAGATGCTTTACTTTTGGAGTACCCCTTCATGAATTTGCTTTGATTCTTAGAGAATAAAATTGTTAATGTCTGTAAATGAGAAAAACAATCTTATTTTTTTTTAATAAATTGGTATTGTTACATTTCACCCACAGATATATTTCCTATAGATTCTTTTTAGGTATATTCTATTTATTATTTGTAATATATCTTCATTGTTGAGTAACAGTGATGTTCTACTGCAATTCTGGGTGAGTTCTGTAACAACAGAAATATGTTTGCAGTCATTAAATTGCAGGCAATGGAATGTCCATGGCAGGGTTCATATCGTAAGAAGGCCACATACCAAATCTAATACTAATTATTACAGAGAAAAGTGTGGGTCTTCTGGATTCAGTGGTTATAATGATTGCCTTAGAGACTGAGGTATGTGGTTGTGGGTAATCAAGCAACCCCCTTGTGGGTACGTTCCCCACCCACAGTATGTAAAAGAAATATGATACTAGGGATAGTTGCACTGGTTATTTATTATCTTTGCCTTATGTCCCATAAGAGTGAAGAATTATGAAACCTTTCAAGGTATAAGCTATTATGAATAACAAGTAAACTTTGGGTTTGCTGGCTGACTTCTCCTACCTTGACTAATAAGCCCAATTTCTTACAGAAACAACTTCTACTGGTTTATCAAATGGGACTAGCAACTTACCATTCTCTTACTTCCCGTAGGGATAATACTAACTAAACAGCAACTAGAATTTTCCAACTTAAGAACAAATAATACCTTTATATAATGCATTTAAAACAAATTAAAAGAATATCAATGCAATCCTCTATTCTGCTACTTCATACCATAATAAACAAAGTTCAGTGTATAGGTAAAGTATCACCCATTGATAAGTTTGAACTTATCAGTGTCAAACTTGTTAAATACTGATAAGTTTGCACTGTTCCCTGTCTGGGTCAATGTCTCCCATAGCAATACTTTGATGCATAATGAGGCACAATCGCTATAATTCAACACTTTGTAGGCAGTCCAACCTTAGCATAAAGCTCCTGTTTAAATTGTATTGTTCAAATGATTCCATATCAAAACAAATATTAACATCTTCAAATAACATCTCCTCTTAATTTGTAATTCTTCATCTTTTATTGATTCATTTTTTATTTTCATGTTTTATGCTTATTCTAATTGTTCCATCAGTTCCCAGTGCATTGCAGACCTCCCTTTGCTTCTTCATAATGGGTATTTGTGCTAAAAAAATAATCATACACAACTATCAACAAATAGGTATATATGAAACAACAGAAGCATATCATCTAAAAATACATACTGTAATGATGTACGTATCCACTGTATTTAGTTCTGCTGCCCTGGCAACATCACTGTGTGTACTTTCTAATAATAAATAGAACACTTATATCCAAAATGTCAGTGTGTTTAGTCTTACAGCTTGTAAACACCACTTTGTGTCATACCGACTTATTGGAATAAATCAACAGAACCCCATATTTCATCAAGCAATTTAGACCTACCCATTGCCCCATCAATGATAAGAAATGAACAGGTCGATAGTGTGTACCACTGTAAATAACATGGGTTACTATCAATAACATACTTTTTAGTGCTTCTCCCCAGTGGCCTCCCTATAGTACACGGTCCTCTAGCCCTCTGATGTGAATTTGAAAGAATTGTTACCGAAAATGCCTTAAAGATATTCTACTGGGTAGCTATCACTGTAAAAATCTCAGGTTACTATCAATGATAGACTCTAGTGCTTCCCCCATGGCCTCTCTGCAGTACACTGTTTGCTCCCCTGGCTTCTCATATGTGAAACGCTTAATTTTGGAGTTGTTTTTGCTTAAACTGGTTCTTCCATGTGTAAAACCACCACCATGTGTTTTGCCTTGATATATCATTTTGGGAGGATTGATTAACTGTAATTATCAGGTTTTGTTTAATAACAACCTCGTGCAGTTGTCATAGTTGATAATAAAGTTGTTAAGTTTCCTAAAAGAGAGCAAACTGAAATATCCTCATATGAGGACATCGTTCTACCTAAACCAGGTAGATATAAGTTTGTGTTTTTTCCTTCAGGGTCAATGACACTTGATTTGAAAACGGAATCCATTTTTATGTTGAGTACAGTGAGTTCAGTTGTCTCAGCTTAGCTAACTAAAGGCCTGGTTTAGATATTGTTAGACAAGCTACTACGTCACAAACGGTGAGAGATATCCCACTAATAGAAATATAAATTCCATTGGACATAATGGGATTTAGATTTCGGTGGATGGAATATCCATCACTATTATGACAGAGTAATCCATCCGTTAATATCTAAATCAGGCCCTTAGTTCTTAGAAATTAGGACATACACTGAAAACAACCAGGGGCACCTCTCAATCCCTGCAACTTTCCTTGGCTTTTGAAATATGTCAGGCACTACAGAATTCCTAATTTTATAATAGTGCTCTAGTTGGCTCTTTTTTACAGATCGTTGGACAGTGTCCTTTAATGTTTCTGCATTTAAGGAAATAGGTTCAGTCTTCATAGTTATGTTCTTTTGAATATTTGTAATTTGTTGCTTTATCTATAGACAAGTGAGTCACTTAGAATTATGCTTAATTGAAACTAAAACACTCCTCCCAAGAGAAATAGGTTGACTGAAAGCACTAGAATCCAATGATTTGCATGCATTTTGCCTCAGCACACCCACTGACTCACTTTTTTTGCCAGTGTTGCCTACCGCTCTTCCTCCATCTCCTCTATTCGCCTGCTTATTACCTTTTTTATGGGTTTCTTTAGGAAGAGAATCTTTTATTTTTAGGGACACAATGTGCCCCAGCTGTTAAGAAGTGCTTCCAAAGTGGGCTGTCTGCCATGTCCTCTTCTTTCTAGGGTGCCTATAAACACTTTTTTCATGGCCTGCCATTCCTCCCTATATTCTGCCACTTGCTATTGCTTTGTGAGTTTGTGGCCGGTGCTGTGCATGCAGTAGAATGTCCAGTGGCAGGGTTGATGTGGTAAGAAGACCACATACTGACTATAATAAATAATTACAATTACAATGAGAAGAGTGTAGTCTCTTGATTCAGTGGCTCTAATGATTGCCTTAGTGATTGAGGTATGTGGTTGGGTGCTCTTGAGTAATTTACTGGTTGGTACGGCCCCTTCCCCACAGCATCAGAATCACTAAATAAATACAATATAGGCAATGCTTGCATCGATTATTTATCATCTTGGGGTCATACCTTATTAAGGTAAACAAACATGAAACAGTTCAAGGTATAAGCCATTATGAATAAAAAGTAAACTGTAGATTTGGTGGTTGAATTATTTTATTCTTGTTTCCTTGCATGAGACAGTCACAGGCAATATGTGTTTCCCAGTCCCCTCTTTGACGCGTGCAGGCCTGGGGCTTCTCCAAGGCTGTGAACACCTTGTTTTCCTGTTAGAAATCACAACCTTAAATAAAAAAGGCAGATATTGTAAAATAAAAGATGACAATTTCTTAATCAAATATGCAAAAAATGTAATTTTCTTGTACGTACATGCAGTAGCATTGCCTTAATCTGAATAGATGAGGCAACCATGTGTACCGGAAACTGTGAAGGACTGCAAACATGAAAAACTTAAAACTCATACAGGAAAGTAAGGCCACTGTGAATAGTCTTTGTGGAGAGACGCTCAACAAGTGGATTCACACTTGCAAGAGGCAGGCATAGTGTTAGGTCCACTCTAGTCTATTTTAAGTATATACACATGAGCTCTGATTGCTGTCAGGAATGAGGTACTAACATATGTTTATGTTTACACTTTAGTGGACATGAGTGAGGTATATGCTTATGAAAGGACATCAAAATGTGTATAGGTCGAGAGAAAAAGAAAGAATGAATTGGGTCTATATTATAGCCTTAGAACCCGCCATAGCCGACTCTATCGGCCATTGAAGGCCGATAGAATCCTATAAGTCCTATAAGACTGAACAATTATGAAACCTTTCAAGGTATGAGCTATTATGAATAACAAGTAAACTGTGGGTTTGCTGGCTGACTTCTCCTACCTTCACTAATAAGCCCAATTTCTTACAGAAACGACTTCTACTGGTTGATCAAATGGGACTAGCAACTTACCATTCTCTCACTTCGCTTAGGGATAATACTAACTAAACAGTAACTAGAATTTTCTAACTTAAGAACAAATACTACCTTTATAGAATGAATTTAAAACTAATTAAAAGAATATCAATGCAATCCTCTATTCTGTAAGCTCATACCATAATAAACAAAGTTCAGTGTGTAGGTAAGGTATCACCCACTGACAGGTTTGAGCTTAACAGTGTCAAACTTGTTCAATACTGATAAGTTTGCACTGTTCCCTGTCTGGGTCAGGTGTCTCCCATTGCAATACTTTGATGCATAATGAGGCACACTCGCTATAATTCAACACTTTGTAGGCAGTCCAACCTTATCTTAAAACTCCTGTTTAAATTGTATTGTTCAAATGATTCCATATCAAAACAAATATTGACATCTTCAAGTAACATCTCCCCTTAATTTGAAATTCTTCATCTTTTGTTGATTCATTTTTCATTTTCATGTTTTATGCATATTCTAATTGTTCCATCAGTTCCCAGTGCATTGCAGACCTCCCTTTGATTCTTCATCATGGGGTATTTGTGCTAAAAAAAGTAATCATACACAACTATCAACAAATAGGTATACATATGAAACAACAGAAGCATATCATCTCCAAATACATTATGATTTATGTATCCACTGTATTTAGTTCTGCTGCCATGGCAACATCACTGTGTGTACTTGCTAATAATAAATAGAAGACTGATATCCAAAATGTCAGTGTGTTTAGTCATACAGCTTGTAAACACCACTTATTGCCATACCGACTTATCAGAATACATCAACAGAACCCCATATTTCATCAAGCAATTTAGACCTCCCCATTGCCCTATCAATGAGGAGAAATGAACAGGTCATGGGTTACTATCAATAACATACTCTTTAGTGCTTCTCCCCAGTGGCCTCCCTATAGTACACGGTCCTCTAGTCCCCTGATGTGAATTTGAAAGAATTGTTACTGAATTTGCTTTGAAGCTATTCTACTGGGTAGCTATCACTGTAAAAATCTCAGGTTACTATCAATGACAGACTCTCTAGTGCTTCCCCCATGGCCTCTCTGCAGTACACTGTTTGCTCCCCTGGCTTCTCATAGGTGAAACGCTTAATTTTGGAGTTGTTTTTGCTGTAAACTGCTTCCTCCATGTGTAAAACCACCACCATGTTCTTTGCCTTGATATATAATTTTGGGAGGATTAATTAACTGTATTTATCAAGTTTTGTTTAATATCAACCTAGTACAGTGTCATAGTTGATAATAAAGTTATTACGTTTCCTAAAAGAGAGCAAACTGAAATATCCTTATATGAGGACATCATTCTACCTAAACCAGGTAGATATAAGTTTGAGTTTTTTCCTTCAGGGTCAATGGCACTTGATTTGAAAACGGAATCCATTTCTATGCTGAGTACAGTGAGTTCAGTTGTCTCAACTTAGCTAACTAAAGCCCTGATTTAGACATTGGTAGACAAGTTACTACATCACAAACGGTGACAGATATCCCATCAACAGAAATCTAAATTCCATTGGACATAATGGGATTTAGATTTCGGTGGATGGAATATCCGTCACCATTGTGACAGAGTAACCCATCCTTTAATATCTAAATCAGTCCCTTAGTTCTTAGAAATTAGGACATACACTGAAAACAAGCGTGGGCACCTCTCAATCACTGCAACTTTCTTTGGCTTTTGAAATATGTCAGACACTACAGAATTCCTAATTTTATAATAGTGCTCTTGTTGGCTCTTTTTTACAGATCGTTGGACAGTGCCCTTTAATGTTGCTGTAGTTAAGGAAATGGGTTCATTCTTCATAGTTATGTTCTTTTGAATATTTGTAATTTGTTGCTTTATCTATAGACAATTGAGTCAGTTAGAATTATGCTTAATTAAAACCAAAACGCCCCTCCCAAGAGAAATAGGTTGACTGAAAGCACTAGAATCCAATGATTTGCATGCATTTTGCATTTTTCCTCGGCACACCCACTGACTCACTTTTTTTGCCAGTGTTGCCTACCACTATTCCTCCATCTCCTCTATTCCCCTGCTTATTACCTTTGTATGGGTTTCTTTAGGAAGATAATCTTTTATTTTTATTTATGGGGACCCAATGTGCCCCAGGTGTTAAGAAGTGCTTCCAAAGTGGGCTGTCTGCCATGTCCTCTTCTTTCTAGGGTGCCTATAAACACTTATTCGTGGCCTGCCATCCTCCCTATATTCTGCCACTTGCTATTGCTTTGTGTGTTTGTGGTTGGTGCAGTGCATGCGGTAGAATGTCCAGTGGCCGGGTTGATGTGGTAAGAAGACCACATACTAATTATAATAAATAATTACAATTACATTGAGAAGAGTGTAGTCTCCTGATTCGGTGGCTCTAATGATTGCCTTAGTGATTGAGGTATGTGGTTGGGTGCTCTCGAGTAATTTACTGGTGGGTACGGCCCTTTCCCCACCATATCAGAATCACTAACTAAATACAATATAGGCAATGCTTGCATCGGTTATTTATCATCTTGGGGTCATACCTTATAAAGGTAAACAAAAATGAAACAGTTGAAGGTAAAAGCCATTATGAATAACAAGTAAACTGTAGATTTGGTGGTTGAATTATTTTATTCTTGTTTCCTTGCATGAGACAGTCACAGGCAATATGTGTTTCCCCCTTCCCCCCTTGACGCGTGCAGGCCTGGGGCTTCTCCAAGGCTGAGAACACATTATTTTCATATTAGAAATCCCAATCTTAAATAAAAAAGGCTGATATTGTAAAATAAAAGATTATGATTTCTTGATCAAGTATGCAATTTTTTTTATTTTCTTGTACGTACATGCTGTAGCATTGCCTTAATCTGAATAGATGAGGCAACCATGTGTACCAGAAACTGTGAAGCACTGCAAACGTGAAAAAGTTAAAACTCATACAGGAAAGTAAGGCCACTGTGAATAGTCTTTGTGGAGAAACGCTCAACAAGTTGATTCACACTTGCAAGAGGCAGGCATAGTGTTAGGCCCACTCTAGTCTATTTTAAGTATATACACGTGAGCTCTGATTACTGTCAGGAATGAGGTACTAGCATATGTTTATGTTTACACTTCAGTGGACATGAGTGAGGTATATTCTTATGAAAGGGCATCAAAATGTGTATGGGTCGAGAGAAAAAGAAAGAATGATTTGGGTCCATATTATAGCCTTAGAACCCTCCGTAGCCGACTCTATCGGCCTTTAAAGCCCCACTCCCGCGTTAAAGGCCCGAGCCGAAGGTGAGGACCTTTAACAAGGGAGAGGGCCTTTAATGGCCGTTAGAGCCCGCTACAGCGGGTTCTAAGGCATTTAGAACATTCTGCCACTCGGGGCAGAATGTTCTATTAAATAAAACAAATTCCTCACGAAGCCCAAGGGAATTAAAATCCCCTTGGGCTCCGTGAGGCTTTGTTCACAGCTGTTGCTGTGAACAAAGTGAACATTGGAATGTTGACTCCGGGCTTTTACCGGCCAGTAAAAGCCCGGAGCACTCCATTGTCTCCAATGGACATCTGAACATTCCAATGTTCTAATATTATATGGCAAAATTAAGGTCTGATAAAAAAAAAAAAAGAAAAACAGGTATTGATCTTGGAGGAACTGTGGGAGTGGGGAGTGGGAAACAGATCCGAAAGAACACTGATTGTATTAGTAGTCAGGTTAGAGTCAACAGTTTTAGTAAGTGGAAACTGACGTTTCATATGCAAACCAGCGGGGTGACACCCATCTCCTAGGGTTATATGAGGATAAAATGATTCAATTGATTGAAAATTTTGAACGAGACTGCCACATAACATGCATAAATAATACCTTGAGGTTGGTGTACATACGCCACACTCGTGCTAAACAAAATCAGGGAAGGAGAGCACAATAAGGGAAACAGCAATATTTGCAAGCAGAGTTTAATAAGAGGTCATATAGTATATCAAGAGATCATGCATTATTTGTTGCAATGCTTAGGAGGATTGTTCAGTCAAGACATTAGAGCAATGCAGAATGTCTTGTCCTGTTTGTTTAGTGATTCTGAACCATTTCACTTCAATGACTTATTTTATTGTGCCCCATTATTGTATACCTGGAAGTATTACGACTCTGCGGTCCCATCTCTAGGAGGCGTGGAAATGGATTCTCTGTAGCCTGGAAATCATAATTAACACTCAACAAAAGTCCTTTTCGATATGGCATGGTATAGAAGATCTACATTTGCTCCCATGGACTTCAGGTACCGTAATTCACCGCCTGGTAGTTGGTAAGACCTGTAATATGTTGTCCATTGCTTCCAATGGAAAAAAGTCCGGTTGCTCCTTTTTACTGGATTTTCTCCTCCAAGACTTGTGAGGGTTTGAAACTGCACACCCCTGTGACCGCTCCTATGCAGTCCAGCCATGTGGCTCTGCCCCCTGGGCTTGCTGCTGCCTGGAACTGCTTATAGGCTGCCATTTTCTGAAGCTCCTCATCGTGCATTGGAGTACGATTCCTTTGTGTACTAGACCCCTTGTTGGATTGTGTTCCACTCCTGTTCTGCTTCAGCCTGAACCTGCTCTGTTTTTCAGCCCTGTTCCTGCTTGTTTCAGCCAGAGCTTGTTATCAGTTTTCCAGTCCTGTTCCTGATTGTTGCAGCTCCCGGTATTCCGGTTCTGTTCTTGCTTGTTCCAGCTAGAGCATTCTCTTTGTTTCCCAGTCCTGTTCCTGCTTGTTCCAGCCAGAGTCTGATCCCTGTTTTTCCAGTCCTGTTCTTGCCTTTGCTTCAGCCTGAGTCTGTTCCCTGTTCCTGCCTTTGCCTTCTAGTTTGTTCCTTCTATTTCTTTTTACTCTTGGGTTATTGTGTTTGGTAAGTGTACTATCAGTCCTCACCTGTGTTTAAGTGTTTTCCTTTTTACTGGGGCTGGCTCCTGGTTTTCAGGAGGGAATTCCAGCACCCATCCTTCGTCTAGTGTTGTATGTAGTCTTTAGTGCTTAACACTGACAGTGTGCAATTGCTGTTTACCAGGAGGTGCCACTGTACTCCCAGCTGAACCCATAAGGGCTTGTCTTGTGTATATAAGTACAATTCTTGTTTGTGCCCTAAGGGTCCAGAAACATAATCACTTCTGCTGCCTCCTTTCTATGGGGCTTGCAGGATAACTATCTGTTGGAGTAATCTGCACAGGGGCATTGACGTTCCCTGTTGCTGTGGGACGTTCTGAGCCTTGCCCTGTGTACAAACTTAGTGGTAACTCCAGTGTGCTTGTCCATTATTGATCCCTTCCCTGTTTGTTCACACTAAGGGTGCTCTGCCTCCACTCTCCTGTTTTCTGTGCCTTACCATAGCTGTCCTTTCTTCATGTATGCCTTTAGCAGCTCTTCTGCTTTGGTACACTACCTCCTTGGAAGATATTCTGTGACCTCAAAGGGTGTCCCAACCAGAGTCCTGAAAAGACCCTCCTGAAACCGTGACAGGAAGAAGTGCATTAGACAAGGAACCACAAGATGCCTAAATAACAACAGCCATATTGGAGTGGGAAGAGTGTGTTGGTAAGAGTGGTAACACCAAAGAGCCTAGAGAGTATTTTGTCTTATTGCCATGAGATGGTCATAGCTAATATTTAGCTATCAATAAGTGAAGTGGTTAAAAACAGTGCATTAAAAATTGAGATAACTTGTTTGATGTTGTACAGTAGCACGGGTAATTGGTATGTAGCAGCCACATTGGATATAGGTGTTGATGCCAGTGAGCTCTGAAACTTGATGGTGTTTTGCCATTGCATACATAAATAAATGACCTCATAAAGTGTATTCATAAGTAAATCAGTACAAGTAGACCTTTTGTATAGATTTCATCACATGGTATGTTAATCTATAAAGTGAAACAAGTGATATAGATAAGAGTTGTTGATTAAGATGGTACTGTTAAGAGTGTGCATTGCAGCAGCATGTTCAGGAACATGTTGAGAGTTGTTATGCTACCATTTGTATAGACAAAGAGAGAAATAAATACATGCTGAACAGTTGTGCATATGAAACATTGTTCAGAATAATTTGTCAATGGTGTGTGCCAGGTTGCTTCAAAAGTCCTGTCATTCTAATTAGTCATAGTATAAACAATTTGACACAGAGTGTTGGCATACAGATAGACAGATACAGGTGATGCAGGACAACATTTGAAAAAAATACAAATCTTGTATATACATTTTACACAGAGTATTGATATACAATTCAAGTGATTCATGACAAGATTGGAAGCACAATTCTTGATCAAAGAACTATTACATACATAGTACTATAGTAAGTATGTGTTGAGCTTATCATGATAACGGTACAGAAATAAATCAAATTTATTGGTCTATCATTACTATTTTCTTGTTGATATGGTTTCTAGCTCAGGGTATTGACCAGTGCTGTTGTAATGTTATATTTACATAGGTAAAAAAACTGTATGAGGGGTTTGTCTTGCTTAAGGTTTGTATGAATACAATGGAGAAATTAGTGTTTTGTGTGCGTTGAACTATAAAGGCACATTTTTGTGAGTTCTGCTTCTTACTAGATATTATAAGTTGTCACTTTGAGCTATTGAGCTGAGCAGATTGTAGGAAGAGGGAGAAACATGGTAGCTGGTCTGAGTATTTGTGTGGGAATGGTTACAGCTTTCAAATCCATTTCAGTCTTCAGACAACTCTTTTAGGGATTATTTCAACTAGAGGTGTCTTTCAGAAGCTTTATCTGGCTGATGATGGATTGCGTCCCATTTGTAGTCTGCATTAACTTTCTAAGTCTCCGCATTGATAATTCCCTACTTTCACCCCTGGTCTGTTGTGCAATGTGTTTGAGTTCAAAGAAGGTGAATAGTTGTTTATATTGATGGGACTTGAGAAAGTGTTGTGTTAACAGAAGTCCGGGTCTGTTTTTTGTATGTGAATGTAGTGTTCCTGGAATATAGCTTTCAGATGTCTTATAGTGCTTCATAGATAGATCTTTGAGCTGGAATCGAATATGATATACACCACATATGTGCTATTGCACTTAATATATTATTTGGCATTCTGATATTTTCACTGGGTTGAAAAATGGGCATTCTATTGTGGCCAGTTTTACAAATCTAATAGTCATGGCGTATGTAGAATCCTGGGGTTTTCCCAAAGAAAGATATTAGTGGCTTTGTTCAGCCTTGAAAAATCCCCAGGCCTCTGTGTCTCAAGGGGGAAAAACATGTGTTGGCTGACTCTCTTGTGCAAGGAAACAAGAATAAAATAATTCAACATTTTGGGAACAGACATTTTAAAGGGCTTGAATTTGCAGAATAGAACAGTTTCCAATGTCTCACTGGCTCACACATTCATCCCATATGAATCAAGACTTGCATAAAGCAGTTGCTGTTTTATAGGCACATCTTACAAGCCACATGTGTGACTATGCCCCCCAACATGGGCAATTCAGGAAAGAGGATCCTGTTTTTTAAGCCAAACATTACTTTATTTTAGCCGTTGTGAACCTAAAACTGTCTTTCAGTTAATGTATGTCAAAGGGGGAAATGAAGTCCCCCCAATCTTTTTTATTTAATCAAATCTCCTAGTTTTAAAATGTTGGCATGTTTGTGTCTCTCCTACTATGCAGCACAGTGATATCCAAAACCCTTCCTTCACGGATTAATATCACTGATACAAAATGATTCAAGAAGCTACTCTGTCATTTCTTTGTTAGTTTAAATCTCCATTTCATCAGGACTCACCGGGGTTCTCTATGCATAATCATCCAACATAATTTAAGCATTGAGACTCGCTAAGAAATAAAGACAAGGCACTTATAAATGTGTTTTTTAAAAATACCTTTTTTTAAGTCAATGTTTCAAAACAATGAAGAGAGTTAAAAGGTCTAGGTAGGACCAACCCCATATATTCTGGTTGAAACATCCTTATAAGTGGGACTAAAAAGACTTGATAAAGGGAAAGAGGAATTGCTTTTAAATATAATAGCCCAATAGAGGCATTTTAAAATATAATTCCTTCAGTTTCTAACTGTAGCCCAAATTAAGACAAGGAGAGAGGGCACAAATGACGAAGAAGTTGGCTCTGGTTACAGAAATGTCAACAGGGAGTATTTCAAATGTGCCCACCACAATTAATTGGTAAGGACAGTACACATGGGAAATTATTACAGACACCTTAAAGTTACCTTCACCTTGTTCCATTCCCAACAGGAGCATGCACCACACTTTCACCGAGTGGTAGGTCTAACCACTACACTGTGTGGGTGTTTTTCAGGTGACCTCAACACTTGGAACTGTGTCTACCTCCCCTCCTGGAACAGGCAGAGTTTTGCTTGAGGTAATTTCAAAATTTCAGAAGCACTGGCATCTAGAGTGATTGTGTGTGTCCAAATACTTCTACACCTTATCTCCGTACTCAACAACGCCAATTCAGTTACAGCCCATTAATGTTGAAATGTATTTGGCATTGGCCATTGTCTTGAGCACAGTGATTGCAGACAGACTTCTCTTTCTTGGATAACGGAGTGATTCACATGGCATTGCTCCTTATTGTACTTGCATGGGTGATCTAGACGTTCATGCTAAAGCTGACGAGTGTTGTCCAAAGGTATTCTCAGTGATTTAAAACAATTAGCACAATCATTTACAGCATCTTGTTGTTAAATAGGTGGTAGTATAAAAGGTGATTTATATTCTTTCCCTCCAACAGCTTTCTTCAGTGAAAAGTACACAATTTAGTGATGTCCCATCAGACCACAATACAGTGGACTATAGTTTTTTGTTGTTGCACCAGAGTGCTCTGCTCTTTTGCCAATGGAGACATCATTATTTTACAATATCCTCATGAAATATTCAAATCTTGGATGCATATTTGCGGTAGTCAAGTGGATGTATTAGCTGCACCTCTGCCATCATGTAGTACAACAATCATTTATAAAGACAGGATGCACAACTTGTTCTTGAGAATGACTGTTCTTCTGCCTGTTATATCTGCAAATGTTTTCCAAACTAAATAATGGGTATGACTCAATTAAATGAGATGGCCTAAAGAATCATTTGACAAACTATTGTGTCCTAAATACTCTTGACAATATAATTCCATCGTACTATATAGTATCAGGCAGCCTGTAAGCAATATTTTCAACTTGTAGTTTTTGTTTTGTGGAGAGAGTGCATTCACAAGGGACTTTACTCCATTTTCCTACGGTCTCTTCATACTTGTTTCTTGTTTCCTTTGTGACAAAAATGTCATATCACTTTAATTTCAGTAAATATGATCACTCGTCTGACATTTTACTTAAGGAGCTGAAGTTCCTACAATTCAAAGACTCCACAACAACTTCTGAGGAAGAAATGTTATTTCCTACGGATAAAAAAAAATAGTATGTGCATTTGGGCATCGGGGGCCCTATTACAGATAGGGCACACTTTCTCTGTTTGTGCCACAATGCACCTTAAACAAAGAAAGTGCACCCTATTACCTTTAATGCACTGCCCCCATGCAAATGAGGGAACACTCTCTGGTGACAGTGGTGGCGTTATTTGTGCACCAGTTCTATCTCTATTACAGAAAGGGACTCACAAGCATCTGCAGCCCTTTCTGTAACCCAAAATGACACAGAGGCGCACAAAGTGGGCACACATGACCACTGCACCCCCAGGGTACTTTCCATAATTGCTTTCTTTTTATGCATACTTAAAACCTACATACCAGTGCATGGGGAATGTAGCAGAGTCATATAACATTTCCAGTAGTACATCTGTGCCCATATTACATAGATGCACTGTCCCTGTTTAGGCAGGTGCACCAGGTGGAAACAGGGCAGCCATGATCTAATGATGTCCTGAAGGGCATTGATTTCGTAAAAGGTGGACCAGCGGTTTGAAGCTGTGAGTCTGCCTTTTTCTGCTCAGGCAGCAACCCCCCCCCACACTCCAGTGAGTCAGATACAGATATCCCCTGTGGGCCAGTGCTGTGAATGAATGCAGTGAGTGAATGCACCTGTCTGCAGGGGGATAGCCAAGGGCTTCATAGGGGCGCCTTTTACCTTTCAGAGGGCTACCCTTAGGGTGTACATTAACAATGCAGCAATGTTTTATAGCACACTATCAGTGCACCTCCTGAAGGTCATGTTTATCTCTGCGTTGGCATCCGTAACAAGCATTTGCAATGCAACGGGTCTTGCATTTACTCATGTGAGAGCTGATAGCGTTGTAAACTCCTAACCCGACTTTTCACCTATCGGCAAAAGTGCATTTATGTACGTAACCTGAAAATGTGCAATTAACTGTGTAAAGCGCTAGACTTCTGCCAAGCGAAATTGCGCTAGTAAATTAGAGAAAAAGTAGTCCACGAGCCGGACAGAAAACAGCGAGCCTCGCATGTTTTCTGTACTTGGTCGCTGCGCTCGAGGAGGGCTAGCCACCGGAAAAGGCAAATCAAATCAAATCAAATCATTTATAAAGCGCGTTACTCACCCGTGAGGGTCTCAAGGCGCTAGGGGGAGGGGATTACTGTTGCTCGAAGAGCCAGGTCTTGAGTTGCCTCCGGAATGCGAGGTGGTCCTGGGTGGTCCTGAGGTTGGTGGGGAGGGAATTCCATGTCTTGGCCGCCAGGTAGGAGAAGGATTTCCCACCTGCCGTGGTGCGGCGGATGCGAGGGACGGCGGCGAGTGCAAGGTTGGCGGAGCGAAGTTGACGGGAGGGCGTGTAGAAACTGAGGCGACGGTTGAGGCATTCGGGTCCCTTGTTGTGGAGGGCTTTGTGTGCGTGGGTGAGGAGCCGGAAGGTGATCCTTTTGTTGACGGGAAGCCAGTGCAGGTGTCTCAGGTGGGCGGAGATGTGGCTGTTGCGGGGTATGTTGAGGACGAAGCGGGCGGAGGTGTTTTGAATTCGCTGCAGACGTTTCTGGAGTTTAGCGGTGGTTCCTGCGTATAGGGTGTTGCCGTAGTCCAGGCGGCTTGTGACGAGGGCGTGGGTCACGTTCTTTCTGGTGTCGGCGGGGATCCAACAGAAGATCTTTCGGAGCATGCGGAGGGTGAGGAAGCAGGAGGATGATATGACGTTGACTTGTTTGGTCATGGTGAGAAGTGGGTCCAGGATGAATCCGAGGTTGCGTGCGTGGTCTGAGGGGGTTGGTGCGGTGCCAAGGGCCGTGGGCCACCAGGAGTCGTCCCAGGCGGACGGGGTGTTTCCGAGGATGAGGACTTCTGTTTTGTCTGAGTTCAGTTTCAGACGGCTGAGTTTCATCCATTCTGCAACGTCTTTCATTCCATCTTGCAGGTTGGTCTTGGCGCTGGTGGCGTCCATGGTGAGGGAAAGTATCAGCTGAGTGTCGTCGGCGTAGGAGGTGATGTTGATGTTGTGTTTGCGTACGATGTCGACGAGGGGGCTCATGTAGACATTGAAGAGAGTCGGGCTGAGCGAGGAGCCTTGTGGGACGCCGCAGATGATCTCGGTGGGTTGTGAGCGGAAAGGTGGGAGGTAGACTCTTTGGGAGCGGTTGGAGAGGAAGGAGGTGATCCAGTCCAGGGCCTGTCCTTGGATACCGGTGGAGCGGAGGCGGGATATTAGGGTTCGGTGGCAGACGGTGTCGAAGGCAGCCGAGAGGTCGAGGAGGATGAGGGCGACTGTTTCTCCGTTGTCCATCAGAGTTCTGATGTCATCTGTGACTGAGATGAGGGAGGTTTCTGTGCTGTGATTGGCTCGGAATCCGGACTGAGAAGGGTCGAGTAGGTTGTTGTCTTGAAGGAAGTTGGTAAGTTGCTTGTTGACGGTCTTCTCTATGACTTTGGCAGGGAAGGGGAGGAACTGAGATGGGGCGGAAGTTCTTCAGGTCGCTGGGGTCCGTACGTCGATCAGGATACATTTGAGGTGGTTGTTGGCGCGTGGGCTGGCGGACGGGGTGGTTTCCTGGTGGAAGGTGAGTTTGCAGGTGAGGCATGCGAAGGGTCCATGGCTGCGTTTAGGGTTGGCTTGGAAGCAGGTGCTGGAGCGCCCCGGGTTGAGGGCGTGGAGGGTGTTGGGGTCGTAGCGGTGCTGAGGGGTTTGGGAGTGCTGGGGGCCAGGGGTCGTGGTGCTGGGCGCGTTCCAGGCGTGGATGGGCACAGATGGGCTTGCCTTTGGAGCGCCAGAGGCGCGGCCGCAAAGCGGCCGCCATAAGAGGGAGGAGGGGTCAGCTGGGGGTGGGGGGCTGGAGGGGGGCGACGAATGGGAGCAGGGGGGCGGGGCCGAGCAGGAGGTGACGGCGGGAAAGCGGAGGGTGGGGGGGTCAGGTAGAGGGGAGGGGAGAAAAGATAGGGGAGGGGAGATTACAGAGGAGGAGGGGAGTCAGGAAGAACAGAAGAGGAGAAGAGAGAAGAGTCAAGAAGAAGAGAAAAGAAGAAGAGGAGCGAAGAGTCAAGAAGAAGAGTAAAGAAGAAGAGGAGAGAAGAGTCAAGAGGGAAGAGAGAAGACGCAAGAAGAAGAGAAGAAGAGTAAAGAAGAAGAGGAGAGAAGAGTCAAGAAGAAGAGTAAAGAAGAAGAGGAGAAGAGTCAAGAGAGAAGAGAGAAGAGTCAAGAAGAAGAGTCAGGCAGAAGAGGAGAGACCTGAGAAGCAGAGGGGAAGCGTCCAGAAGATGAGTAGAGGCCACAGAGGAAAAAAAGGAACACGCAGAGAAAAGTACAGAAGAGGAGAAGAACACGCAGGTCGGGTGCAGAGAAGAACACAGATGAAGAAAGAAGAAAAGAACACGCAGGTCGGGGTGCAGAGAAGAACACAGATGAAGAACACAGATGAAGAAAGAAGAAAAGAACACGCAGGTCGGGGTGCAGAGAAGAACACAGATGAAGAAAGAAGAAAAGAACACGCAGGTCGAGGTGCAGGGGAGGAAGAAGAACACAGATGAAGAACACAGATGAAGAGAGAAGAAAGAACACGCAGGTCGAGGTGCAGAGGAGGAAGAAGAACACAGATGAAGAACACAGATGAAGAAAGAAGAAAAGAACACGCAGGTCGGGGTGCAGGGGAGGAAGAAGAACACAGATGAAGAACACAGATGAAGAGAGAAGAAAGAACACGCAGGTCGAGGTGCAGAGAAGAAGGAAGAACACAGATGAAGAACACAGATGAAGAAAGAAGAAAAGAACACGCAGGTCAAGGTGCAGGGGAGGAAGAAGAACACAGATGAAGAACACAGATGAAGAAAGAACACGCATGTCGAGGTGCAGAGGAGGAAGAAGAACACAGATGAAGAGTAAAGCAGGAAGAGAAACGCGAAGAGGAAGAGGAGCGGGCCGAGGAAGAGCAGAACATGCAGCAAGTGGGCTGCAGAAGAGGACCAGAGAGAGAAGGGAAATGGACAGCAGAGGTGCAGAGAGAGGTTGGAGGAGAGAGCGGAAGGCAGAAGACAGAGGTACAGGAAAAAGAGAGGTGAGTGGCGCAGGGCTGGGCGAGGGGCAGGGCGGGGGCAGTACTTACTGTTTTAGCAGGTCTTGCTGGGAGGTGTCTGGAGCCTGGGCTGGTGGAGCTGCAGCGGCAGGGGGAGCGACCTACCCTCGGGTCAAGGGTCGCTAACTCTGCCGCGCAGCGGGCGCCATAAGAGGGAGGAGGGGTCAGCTGGGAGCGGGGGGCGGGAAGGGGGCGACGAATGGGAGCAGGGGGGGGCGGGGCCGAGCAGGAGGTGGCGGCGGGAAAGCGGAGGGTGGGGGGGTCAGGTAGAGGGGAGGGGAGAAAAGATAGGGGAGGGGAGATTACAGAGGAGGAGGGGAGTCAGGAAGAACAGAAGAGGAGAAGAGAGAAGAGTCAAGAAGAAGAGAAAAGAAGAAGAGGAGCGAAGAGTCAAGAAGAAGAGTAAAGAAGAAGAGGAGAGAAGAGTCAAGAGGGAAGAGAGAAGACGCAAGAAGAAGAGAAGAAGAGTAAAGAAGAAGAGGAGAGAAGAGTCAAGAAGAAGAGTAAAGAAGAAGAGGAGAAGAGTCAAGAGAGAAGAGAGAAGAGTCAAGAAGAAGAGTCAGGCAGAAGAGGAGAGACCTGAGAAGCAGAGGGGAAGCGTCCAGAAGATGAGTAGAGGCCACAGAGGAAAAAAAGGAACACGCAGAGAAAAGTACAGAAGAGGAGAAGAACACGCAGGTCGGGGTGCAGAGAAGAACACAGATGAAGAAAGAAGAAAAGAACACGCAGGTCGGGGTGCAGAGAAGAACACAGATGAAGAACACAGATGAAGAAAGAAGAAAAGAACACGCAGGTCGGGGTGCAGAGAAGAACACAGATGAAGAAAGAAGAAAAGAACACGCAGGTCGAGGTGCAGGGGAGGAAGAAGAACACAGATGAAGAACACAGATGAAGAAAGAAGAAAAGAACACGCAGGTCAAGGTGCAGGGGAGGAAGAAGAACACAGATGAAGAACACAGATGAAGAAAGAAGAAAGAACACGCATGTCGAGGTGCAGAGGAGGAAGAAGAACACAGATGAAGAGTAAAGCAGGAAGAGAAACGCGAAGAGGAAGAGGAGCGGGGCCGAGGAAGAGCAGAACATGCAGCAAGTGGGCTGCAGAAGAGGACCAGAGCGAGAAGGGAAATGGACAGCAGAGGTGCAGAGAGAGGTTGGAGGAGAGAGCGGAAGGCAGAAGACAGAGGTACAGGAAAAAGAGAGGTGAGTGGCGCAGGGCTGGGCGAGGGGCAGGGCGGGGGCAGTACTTACTGTTTTAGCAGGTCTTGCTGGGAGGTGTCAGGAGCCTGGGCTGGTGGAGCTGCAGCGGCAGGGGGAGCGACCTACCCTCGGGTCAAGGGTCGCTAACTCTGCCGCGCAGCGGCCGCCATAAGAGGGAGGAGGGGTCAGCTAGGGGTGGGGGGCTGGAGGGGGGCGACGAATGGGAGCAGGGGGGCGGGGCCGAGCAGGAGGTGACGGCGGGAAAGCGGAGGGTGGGGGGGTCAGGTAGAGGGGAGGGGAGAAAAGATAGGGGAGGGGAGATTACAGAGGAGGAGGGGAGTCAGGAAGAACAGAAGAGGAGAAGAGAGAAGAGTCAAGAAGAAGAGGAGCGAAGAGTCAAGAAGAAGAGTAAAGAAGAAGAGGAGAGAAGAGTCAAGAGGGAAGAGAGAAGACGCAAGAAGAAGAGAAGAAGAGTAAAGAAGAAGAGGAGAGAAGAGTCAAGAAGAAGAGTAAAGAAGAAGAGGAGAAGAGTCAAGAGAGAAGAGAGAAGAGTCAAGAAGAAGAGTCAGGCAGAAGAGGAGAGACCTGAGAAGCAGAGGGGAAGCGTCCAGAAGATGAGTAGAGGCCACAGAGGAAAAAAAGGAACACGCAGAGAAAAGTACAGAAGAGGAGAAGAACACGCAGGTCGGGGTGCAGAGAAGAACACAGATGAAGAAAGAAGAAAAGAACACGCAGGTCGGGTGCAGAGAAGAACACAGATGAAGAACACAGATGAAGAAAGAAGAAAAGAACACGCAGGTCGGGGTGCAGAGAAGAACACAGATGAAGAAAGAAGAAAAGAACACGCAGGTCGAGGTGCAGGGGAGGAAGAAGAACACAGATGAAGAACACAGATGAAGAGAGAAGAAAGAACACGCAGGTCGAGGTGCAGAGGAGGAAGAAGAACACAGATGAAGAAAGAAGAAAAGAACACGCAGGTCGGGGTGCAGGGGAGGAAGAAGAACACAGATGAAGAACACAGATGAAGAGAGAAGAAAGAACACGCAGTTCGAGGTGCAGAGAAGAAGGAAGAACACAGATGAAGAACACAGATGAAGAAAGAAGAAAAGAACACGCAGGTCAAGGTGCAGGGGAGGAAGAAGAACACAGATGAAGAACACAGATGAAGAAAGAAGAAAGAACACGCATGTCGAGGTGCAGAGGAGGAAGAAGAACACAGATGAAGAGTAAAGCAGGAAGAGAAACGCGAAGAGGAAGAGGAGCGGGCCGAGGAAGAGCAGAACATGCAGCAAGTGGGCTGCAGAAGAGGACCAGAGAGAGAAGGGAAATGGACAGCAGAGGTGCAGAGAGAGGTTGGAGGAGAGAGCGGAAGGCAGAAGACAGAGGTACAGGAAAAAGAGAGGTGAGTGGCGCGGGGCTGGGCGAGGGGCAGGGCGGGGGCAGTGCTTACTGTTTTAGCAGGTCTTGCTGGGAGGTGTCAGGAGCCTGGGCTGGTGGAGCTGCAGCGGCAGGGGGAGCGACCTACCCTCGGGTCAAGGGTCGCTAACTCTGCCGCGCAGCGGCCGCCATAAGAGGGAGGAGGGGTCAGCTGGGGGCGGGGGGCGGGAAGGGGGCGACGAATGGGAGCGGGGGGCGGGGCCGAGCAGGAGGTGGCGGCGGGAAAGCGGAGGGTGGGGGGTCAGGTAGAGGGGAGGGGAGAAAAGATAGGGGAGGGGGGATTACAGTGGAGGAGGGGAGTCAGGAAGAACAGAAGAGGAGAAGAGAGAAGAGTCCAGAGAGAAGAGAGAAGAGAGAAGAGTCAAGAAGAAGAGTAAAAAAGAAGAGGAGAGAAGAGTCAAGAAGAAGAGTAAAGAAGAAGAGGAGAGAAGAGTCAAGAGAGAAGAGAGGAGAGGCAAGAAGAAGAGAAGAAGAGTAAAGAAGAAGAGGAGAGAAGAGTCAAGAAGAGTAAAGAAGAAGAGGAGAAGAGTCAAGAGAGAAGAGAGAAGAGTCAAGAAGAAAAGTCAGGCAGAAGAGGAGAGACCTCAGAAGCAGAGGGGAAGCGTCCAGAAGATGAGGAGAGGCCACAGAGGAAGAAAAGGAACACGCAGAGAAAAGTACAGAAGAGGAGAGGAACATGCAGGTCGGGGTGCAGAGGAGAACACAGATGAAGAAAGAAGAAAAGAACACGCAGGTCGGGGTGCAGAGAAGAACACAGATGAAGAACACAGATGAAGAAAGAAGAAAAGAACACGCAGGTCGGGGTGCAGAGAGGAACACAGTTGAAGAAAGAAGAAAAGAACACGCAGGTCGAGGTGCAGGGGAGGAAGAAGAACACAGATGAAGAGAGAAGAAAGAACACGCAGGTCGAGGTGCAGAGGAGGAAGAAGAACACAGATGAAGAACACAGATGAAGAAAGAAGAAAAGAACACGCAGGTCGAGGTGCATGGGAGGAAGAAGAACACAGATGAAGAACAGATGAAGAAAGAAGAAAGAACACGCAGGTCGAGGTGCAGGGGAGGAAGAAGAACACAGATGAAGAACACAGATGAAGAAAGAGGAAAGAACACGCAGGTCGGAGTGCAGAGGAGAAAGAAGAACACAGATGAAGAGCAAAGAAGGGAGAGAATGCGGTGAGGAAGAGGAGAAATGAAGAACACAGAAGAAGAACACAGATGAAGAAAGAAGAAAGAACACGCAGGTCGCGGTGCAGAGGAGGAAGAAGAACACAGATGAAGAGTAAAGCAGGAAGAGAAACGCGAAGAGGAAGAGGAGTGGGGCCGAGGAAGAGCAGAACATGCAGCAAGTGGGCTGCTGAAGAGGAGCAAAGAGAGAAGGGAAATGGACAGCAGAGGTGCGGAGAGACATTGGAGGAGAGAGCCGAAGGCAGAAGACAGAGGTACAGGAAAAAGAGAGGTGAGTGGCGCGGGGCTGGGCGAGGGGCAGGGCGGGGGGAGTACTTACTGGCATGACGTCGACAGGGCTCCGAGCCCTTTTCTAAACCCTAAAGCGTCTCGCTGCGATACGCATGCTCGAGCGCATGCAAAGCAGACTCGACCCTAAAAATGCCCGGCCACATAGCCAAAGTCATTCCCTCATTTACACGGGGCCACACCCTCATGCAAATGAGTGTACGCACTCTGAAGATAGCACTGCTGCTACATGTGCCAACGCTTATGGTACCACAGAAGCGGTAACACAAGAATCTGAAGCTCTTTCTTTTGCCCAAAGAGGGCAAAAAATGGAACTCAAGTCTGTTCAACCCTGGAGGCACTCCATGTAATACAGCCCGATAGAAGCTGCAACTAGTGCAGCTTTAAAGACATACCAGCAGCAATGTTTCTGAATTCCCTAAAGTCGTTCTGTAATATCTGTGTGAAAGAGTCTATTCCTTTTTGTCAGTCTTAGTTAATCTTTAACTGTGAAAAATATTTTCGTTTAGATTCATAAATGTTAACTTTTTTCCCCAAGTTCCGGAAATCACGAACTGGATAACTTTTTAGCAAGCTTTTTTCTCTATCCCGTTTTCTTATTCTTTAGTTGTTAACTTATGAACTATTCAAAGCACAAGCATATTGAATATTGGTGCACGACATATGCTTGTTTTATATGTAAGTAAAGACATTTTGTCCCACAAAACATTTTGCCAAGTGCTTATATTCTATTGCATAGCCTGCAATCCCAATAAATAAACGATAAAAGAAACCAATGAAGTTGACGAATAGTGGTATTAATTAATTGAAAAGTTGTATAATGGAGTCTGTGAAGATAAGCACATTTGAATGTGCATGGATAATTGCTTTTTAATGAATTAGCTCCATAATGAGATATCTTACTTTGGCATTTGTAATTTGCCTACTCCTAATAGAACGAAATATATAGCGGCCTCAATCACACAGGCCAAGAGTCTAGAAAAGCGCATTACTTTGGATGCAATGATTGGGATAATATATACATGAAACAATATGTGTAATTTCATATTTCTTAGAGTAGATTTTAATATTTAAAATGGCAGTAATTATTTTATTCAAGATCGCGAACAAGACATTTTTTATGAATGATAAGGGTCAACGTGCGTTGCATCAGTAGTATATATATATCTAATAAGCATAAATAAAAAAATGAATTTATTTTAGCCTTCACCATGATGTTCTGAGGATACAAGACAATTAAAATCATGCACGGAAATAAATGCTTCTCATTCACGATTTTCATTGGTATAACACAATCTCTTTCGTATAGAAAAACGTTGAAGTTCAGTTGTAGATGCTAATGGGCAGATTTATCATACTTTCACACAGTGCAGCATGTCACCTTGCTGCACTGTGTGAAAAAGAAATGGCAGGAATGCACCGTATTTTTCATTATATGGAACATTTCTGTCCTTTACTTGCTTTGGCGCCATTTTTTGCTGCCTAGCTCCAAAGCAGTCACCCTTATAAAGCATTGGCGACTGTCTGAGTGTCCTCAGAGGCATTTTTCTCTTTCTATATGTGCTACAGGATACAGCATGCATACAAAGTGGGAAAGAAACGAGGAGAAATAATTATATTTTACCTTGTTATGCCTCACCTAGGGAGGAGTAGCATTATGACACATTCCCAGGTCTACTGGTAATGGTAAATCTTGGAAAGTGCCAAAATCCATAGGTGAATGCGTGGGAGCACCCAGGCTCCACCCATGGAAGGCCTCTCTGGGGCAGGGTAAAGCAACACTACGATGTGCACTGAGTTGCAGTAATTTAGATTTATCAAGCCATGAAAAGCCACGCAGTGTGGCCTTGCATGGCTTGATAAATCTGTGTAAGTGGCTGTGTCAGTTTTACGCCCCCTGCATATGCAATGATAAATAAGCCCCTAAAAATGGAGGAATAGGAAAGCTGTGTTTCATAATACTGACTCCCTATAAAGAGACGTAACACATTTTTCTACCAAAAGTTAAAACTTTGCTTGCATCAGAAATAAAGCAATATTTTAAAAGATGATAGTGCCACAATACCACTATGCAAAGATTTTTTTTTTAGGATACGACCAAAACAATTAAAGCACTCTCCTGTACTTACAAAATTTACCACTACCTCATTTGCCCTGCAAATTCTTTCAGCGAGCATATAAGGTATTCCTCACACACTTTAATGTCCTCTGCCATAATCCTTTCCTAGGCCCTCATTCTTAGTTTCAAGGGGCATGGCAACTTTGCATGCCTTCTCCATAGTTTTTCAAGGAGTTTTTCTGCTATTTTGAACAGCCAAAGTCTCTGGGGGAGAAAGAAACATTAGTGGTGTTTCAGAAGACCTTTAATTCGGATGGGCTGAGCACCTCTTGTTATAGGGTCCATCAAAATTAAAAGGCTAGTCGAAATGAAGGTATAGGGGACATATCTTCTATTTACTGGCCACAAAATACTGGTCAAAACTTGAGACCAATATTTTTTCAACCAGTCAAAATGTTTAAGATACCACTTATCTACTAATAGGCCGGGTTGTATATTCCTAAACGTAGTGAGTCCGAATCTGACCTACCTTATACATACTAATGAGCTGAGTTGCACATTTTGACTCACTACCATTAAAGGACATCACAGCAATTTTGGACTGGCAGAGTCAGCAGACAACAATGTCTTTGATTGCTTCTAATAAAGTAAAAAAAAAAAAAAAAATGCAGCCCATGTTCCTTGAAGGAAATAGGACTGCAGTTCAAATGAAAACTATTTTTAAGTTTAAAAGTTGGTTTAAGAGGAGGCAGTGGTCCTCAGGACTACTAACACCTCCTAAAGATTTTTCTTTACATTCACAGAGATATGGGCCCTCATTCTGACCTTGGCGGTCGGCGGAGAGGCGGCGGTCGGACCGCGAACAGACCGGCGGTCCAAAAAATGGCATTCCGACCGCGGCGGTCACCGCCGCGATCGACCGCCACTTCCCCACTCCGACCGCCACGGCGGTCATGACCGACGGGCTGGAGTTTGCGCACTCCGGCCCGGCGGTCGCCCCAAGACCGCCACCCGTATCATGACCCTGCTTACCGCCGCGGTTTCTGGCGGTCGGGAACCGCCATGCGAACCATGGCGGTAGGCACTATCGGGGCCCGGGAATCCCTTCCCTGGCACTGATAGGGGTCCCCCCCCACCCCCCACTGCCCCCTCGAGTCCTCCCCCCACCCCCTCCACCCCCCTGCCACCCCCCAGAGGTGGTACGAACCCCCTCCCCACCCCCACCCCGAAATGCACATACACGCACCCCGACATGCACGCACCCCAACATGCACATCTGCACACCCCCATGCACGCACACATCACACAACACCCCCCCACCCCCTCCCCTCACGGACGATCAACTTACCTTGTGCGTTGGTCCTCCGGGAGGCGACGGGAGCCATAGGGACGTGACCGCCGACAGCACACCGCCAACAGAAGACCGCCACACAGAAATGTGGGTCGTAATTCTGGGGGCGGTGTTCTGCTGGCGTGGCGGTGGAGGTTGACCAGTCTCCACTTTCCCGCCGACCGCCAGTCTGGCTGACGGCGGTTTCCCGGCGGAACGCTCCCAGCGGTCGGAATGCGCACAGCGGCATACCGCCGCGGTCGGCGGTCTTCACCGCGGCGGTAACTCGGCGGTCTTGCGAAAAGACCGCCGAGGTCAGAATGAGGGCCATGGTCACCTAACGTTTTGAGTATAGATTAAAATCTCCTTTGAGGTGTCAAGAAGAAATAAATAATGTTTTTTTTTACCAGATTTCAATCACAAAAAACAATAGGCCACATATACTATTTATTATTTCGAAAATAATGATTGCTGTTTACGACCAATAAATAATTTTAAAATCCAACCTATGTGGTAATAAGTCAGTTCTTAATATTTTTGGACAGTGGGATGGAATCCAATCTACCTCATGCATATTAATGAGACAGGTCGCATAATCCAACTTGCTACGATTGGTATCCATCATGGAGATAGTGGTCTGCTGCTTTCACTTTTTTTTAATACAAGCTTTTTTTTTAGTTTAAGGAGAGGCAGTGTTCCAGTGGGCAAGTACCTCCTCTTGGAAAAACTTTGTTTTACATTCACAAAGATCCTGGTAAAAAAATAAAAAAATCAATGTTTTGATGAGGATCTTGATGGCAAAACATTTATACATTAGAATTTGGAATGGACACCTGCCACTAGCCCTTTCAGATACAGAATCAGTATTTATTTGAAGTCCTATTTAGGAAAACGTTTTTCTGCTCCTACAATGGAGTTAGTAAATACAAAAAGCATTTTACCTGTTGCAAACACAAAAATGTAGTGTTTGCAACCATTTAAATGTTTAGTACATATGGCCCCAGGCCCTTTCTTTGTTGAATATCCACAATCTAAAAAAAAAAAAACCAAAAACAAATTCATAAAGAGTGCTTGCTGAAATCCTTCAGTACAATTTTTTCTTCAGGTACACATGTGTACGCATTTTACCTTATCATTTTTTGTTTTACATATGGCCATTCTATGAGCCATGGCCACCCTCATTTACAATACGCCAGTTATGAGGAAATACATACCTAGCAGACTCCTGCCTTGATAGACATAGGAAATTGTATGTTGCCACTGCAGCCCTGCTTTGGAGTGGACTGTCTGTGTTATGCAAATATACAAAAGGCACAGGGTGAGTATCAGGTTGTGCACCTGTTGACGTTTTGGGCCTCATTTACAAGGCCATTGTGCCACAGCAGAGTCATTGTTTTAATGCTGCAGCAGAGCTGAAACAACTCTAAATCTACAAAGTGATGCTAGCGGCCACTAAAATCACTTTTCACCACTGGGTGCCAGCTTCTGGCAATGATATGGAAGGTAGGAGTTCCCAGGCAATAAACCATGCAGAACTGACACAGTGAAATGTACATTTCACTGCATCATTCTGAGCCTTCACTGCACTAGCATTTTACTCTCTGCTCAGAGCAGACGGTAAAAGAAACGCAGGGCTTTTGTCGATGGTGGCCACCTCGTATTGTCATTTTATTTTACACTAGTCCAGCAATGTGTGACTTTAACCCCACAGGATGTGCCAGAATTTTACGTGCATCTGAGAAAACATGTGCTATGGAGCTCTGTGTTAATACAATGCATCCATGGCGTCTACAGCGGGTCGCAGAGCAGTGCAAGAAATCTGACTCATTGGAGACATTGTGCCAGATTCTTGTAAATGAGGTCCTTTGTATGCATCTTTATAGAAACACGAGAGTCTCAGAATCTCCATCGAAACCAATGTCACTCTTTTCCTTTAGGAAGGGAAAAAGTAATCCACAGAACTAAAAAAATTGAATGTTGGGAGGAGTGTAAGCACTGCCAACTACCACTTGTGTGGGGACAAAAACAAACCCGGGAGATGAAAAATGGATTAAACTCAAACCAGATAAAAGACACAAGTAACAAGGAGCTCTTCTATGTGAAAACATACAATCTCAACTAGTTTTCATTTTGACAAATTAAGAGGTAGGGAATTGTTGAGCACAGCAGGCATCATGGTCCGCTTGTCACCATGAGTCAAGAATTTTTAAGGTTACAACTTTGTGTACAAAATAGACAATAGCTGCTGCTCATAGATGAACTATGTTAGAAATGGGGTCTTTGGTTGGCAGTCAGGTTACCCCCTGTCCAAGCAAGGACCCTCACTCTAGTCAGGGTAAGTCACACACAATCCAAAGTATCCCGTGCCCACCCTCTGGTAGCATGGAACTGAGCAGTCAGGCTTAACTTAGAAGGCAATGTGTAAAGTATTTGTGCAATAAATCATACAATAACACCATATAGCACCACAAAAATACACCACACAGTGTTTAGAAAAATATGTAATATTTATTTGGATATTTGCAGGTCAAAACAATCAAAGATGCAATAAGTAAATGTAGAGATATCACTGAAAAGTGGTATAAAGTGTCTTATGTTTTTTAAAAGCAAACAAAGTCTCTTTCTAGCACAAAGTGCCTGGTACGCGTGAAAAATCTCCGCAAAGGACCGCAAAGGAGGAGAAGCGTGGAAACAAAGGGGTGTGGGTTGATTTCTCGGGCCGCACACGGTCGATGCGTCGTTTAGTTTCCACGCAAGGACGGCTGTACGTCGATTTCCGGCGCTCGGTCTTGGTTCCTCTTCGGGTTGCGGGCTTTTCCGACGCCCCGGGGTCTGTGCATGGAATCCTGGGCTTGTGACAAGCTCTGCGTCATTCCGGTGGGCGTTGCGGGGAAATTTCTCCCGCACGGCAGGCGCTGCGTGGATTTCCCCTCTGGAAGTCGGGCTTCATCATCCCAGGTCGGCTGTGCATCGATCTGGTGGGCCGTGCGTCGACTTTCCGGTCGCACAGCAGGCGCTGGGTTGATCTTTTCCTTGCAAAGTCGAGCTGCGTCGTTCCAGTTCGGCGTGCAGTGAATTAATCACCACGGGACAGGCTGTGCGTCATTTTTAGCAAGCTGTGCGTTGAATTATCGCCACACAATGAGTCCAGTTACAAGAGAGAAGTCTTTTTGGTCCTGAGACTTCAGGGAATAGGAGGCAAGCTCTATCCAAGCCCTTGGAGCACACTTCTTCAACACAGCCAGGGAGCAGCAAGGCAGCAAGGCAGCAGGGCAACAGCAAGGCAGCAGTCCTTCCCAGAAAGCAGTCAGGTGAGTCCTTTGGGCAGCCAGGCAGTTCTTGGCAGGATGCAGGTTCTGGTTACAAGTTACTTCTCCAGGAAGTGTCTGAGGTGGTAGGACAGAGGCCCTGTTTTTATACCCAAATGTGCCTTTGAAGTGGGGGTGACTTCAAAGAGTGGCTTAGAAGTGCACCAGGTCCCTTTTCAGTTCAATCCTGTCTGCCAGGGTCCCAGTAGTGGGTCTCCCTTTGTGTGAGAGCAGGCCCTCCACCCTCCCAGCCCAGGAAGACCCATACAAAATGCAGATGTATGCAAGTGAGGCTGAGTATCCTGTGTTTGGGGTGTGTCTGAGTGAATGCACAAGGAGCTGTCAACTAAACCCAGCCAGACGTGAATTGTAAGGCACAGAAAGATTTAAGTGCAGAGAAATGCTCACTTTCTAAAAGTGGCATTTCTAAAATAGTAATATTAAATCCAACTTCACCAGTCAGCAGGATTTTGTATTACCAGTCTGGCCATACTAAGTATGACCTTGCCACTCCGTTTAAATCAACAACTACCACTCCAACAATGTATGAGGGCAGCCCCAATGTTAGCCTATGAAGGGAGCAGGCCTCACAGTAGTGTAAAAACGAATTTAGGAGTTTTACACTACCAGGACATGTAAACTACACAGGTACATGTCCTGCCTTTTACCCACACAGCACCCTGCCCTAGGGGTTACCAAGGGCACACTTTAGGGGTGGCTTATGTGTAGAAAGTGGAGTTTTAGGCTTGGCAAGTACTTTTAAATGCCAAGTCGAATAGGCAGTGAAAGTGCACGCACAGGCCTTGCAATGGTAGGCCTGAGACAAGGTTAAGGGGTTACTTAAGTGGGTGGCACAATCAGTGCTGCAGGCCCACTAGTATCATTTAATCTACAAGCCCTGGGCACATATAGTGCCTTCTACTAGGGACTTATAAGTACATTAAATAGTCTAATTGGGTATGATCCAATGTTACCATGTTTAAAGGGAGAGAGCATATGCACTTTAGCACTGGTTAGCAGTTAGCAGAGTCTAAAAAACAGCAAAAATAGTGTCCAAAAACTGGAGGGAGGCAGGCAAAAAGTTAGGGGTGACCACCCTAAGGCTGTCAGGTCCAACATGTGCCCCCCCCAGCTGAAAGTGGGGAGAGCTACCAAACCTCCTGGGAGATCTCATTGCTAAGGCGGAAGTATCTGGAGAGATCATCAACCTTGGCATGGTCAATTCCCAGGCGGTGCTCCACCGTAAAGTCCATCCCCTGTAGGGAAATGGACCACCGCAAGAGTTTTGGATTCTCAACGCCCTCATCTTAATGAGCCATCTGAGGGGCCTGTGGTCTGTCTGAACCCGAACGTGAGTCCCAAACAGGTATGGTCTCAGCTTTTTCAGTGCCCAGACCACAGCAAATGTTTCTCTTTCAATAGCACTCCACCTCTGTTCACGTGGTAATAGCCTTCTGCTAATAAAGGCTACTGGTTGATCTGAGCCCTATTCATTTAGCTGTGCTAGAACAGCCCCTATTCCATGCTCTGAAGCAACTGTCCGCACAATAAATTCCTGGGAGTAGTCAGGGGCCTTGAGCACGGGGGCCATGCACATGGCTTCCTTTAGAGAATCAAAGTCTTTCTGACAAGCGTCTGTTCAATTCACCAACCCGGGTTGTTTCTTGGAAGTGAGTTCTGTCAAGGGTGACACAATGGTACCATAGCCCTTGACGAATCTGCGGTAGTATCCAGTAAGGCCTAAAAAGGCTCTCACTTCAGTCTGTGTTCTAGGTGGTTGCCAGGCCTTGATAGTTTCAATCTTGGCCTGGAGTGGCTGCACCTTGCCACCACCTACTAGGTGTCCCAAGTACACCACAGAACTCTGCCCAATCTGGCACTTACTAGCCTTGATGGTCAGGCCTGCCTGTTGCAAAGCCTGAAGCACCTCCTTGAGGTGGAGCAGGTGTTCCTCCCAGAAGGAACTGTAGACATCTATGTCGTCCAGGTAGGCTGCACAGTAGGCATCCTTGCCAGCTTGGACCCCGTTAACCAACCGTTGGAAGGTAGTAGGGGCATTTTGACTAAAAACTAGTGCTAAACTTCAGCTCGGGGGAGATCTCTGTCAGACCCTTATTCAATCTTGAAAACACACTCCCAGAATTCCACCTTTTGGCATCACTACACTAGCCTATTTGTGACATAGAGCAAAGCAGGAGAAAGGCTTTAGAAAGTGTGCTGCAGGGGGAGATTTGAAAGGAGAGACACAGATGGAGTGTATTTCTTTATCCGAAGATCTATTTACTAAAACGTTAGATCAATGTCACTGATATGATTATCGACGTCATTTAGGGTCAGCAGTGTTCACAGCTGCCACCCCTGACGTTCCCCTTGCGTCTCTGGCACTGCCTTTGTAACCCCCCTGTCCTCAGAGGTGGCAAAGTCAGTGTCAGGGGCATATAGGCAGCTCCTCTTTATGGACTTCCGTTCGGGCTGCATTCTTCATTGTAGTGTCAATTGTTTTAATTACACTAATATATATATATATATATAGACACACACACACATATATATATATCACTTTTCACTATTAGTATAATAAAAACGGAGTTCAATTTGCTGGAATATGACCTTCCTTGGCAGCTAGCTGAGATAAGCATCAAAAAATGCTTTTTAAATGTATGTTGTGTATGTGCTTTTGTGTGAGTGTGTATGTGTAAACGTGTGTGTGAGTGAAAGAGGTCAAAGGCAGTGTGATGTCACTTCCGCTACCCCTGGCTTTTAGGTGAATTGACATGCATGGATATGATGTATAACCTCTGACAAGCACGTCTGTTATTCATATTAAAAAAAATAGAAATTGAGTTTGCATGAAACTAAACCAGCGCTTAAATGTAAAAGTAGTGTTTTATTACTGGAAAACACTTAGGAGCCTTGTTGTGGGAAACAGAGCACAGTTAAGATGGAGATTGGATGGGACACATGTAGGCGAGCTCCCCTGAACCGACCATACATCAAGAGTTTTCAGATGCTTTCCATCTCCTTTTGGGTTTGGTGTGGACTACCGACCTCCACCAAGTAGCAGTCCGTTGAATAGTAACTCCACTGAGTGAACAGAGTGGTACAGGGTGCCTCTTTGTTGGATCGTGAGGGTTTGGAGTCTGCCCTGAAGCAGCTGAGAAGTCAATCCTAATTCAGGGGAATGCAGATGAAGGTGCACATCTGGCTGGGACAGGTATCACAAAGGAAAGGATTTTGTGGTGTGATGGATATGGATACTGTGAGAAAGTAGCCTCTTTTTTTTTGCATGTTACCCCTACTTTTGGCCTGTTTGTGAGTGTGTGTCAGTGTGTTTTTACTGTCTCACTGGGATCCTCACTCTAGTCAAAGTAAAAGAGAATCACCCTCACTAACCCCCACTCACCCCCTTGGTAGCTTGTCACGAACAGGCAGGCTTAACTTCAGAGTGCTGGGTGTAAAGTATTTGTACCAACACACACAGGGGGTGATTCTGACCTTGGCGGTCTTTTCGCAAGACCGCCGAGTTACCGCCGCGGTAAAGACCGCCGACCGCGGCGGTATGCCGCGGCGCGTATTCCGACCGCTGGGAGCGTTCCGCCGGAAAACCGCCAGCAGCCACACTGGCGGTCGGCGGGAAAGTGGAGACTGGTCAACCTCCACCGCCACGCCAGCAGAACACCGCCCACAGAATTACGACCCACATTTCTGTGTGGCGGTCTTCTGTTGGCGGTCTTCTGTTGGCGGTCACGTCCCTATGGCTCCCGTCGCCTCCCGGAGGACCAACGCAAGGTAAGTTGATCGTCCGTGAGGGGAGGGGGTGGGGGGGGGTGTTGTGTGATGTGTGCGTGCATGGGGGTGTGTAGAGGGGGTGTGTGAGTGCGTGCATGCGGGCGGGGGGTGCTGCTGTGCCTATGGGCAATGTGTGTAGTTCGGCGGGTGCGCATGTTGGCATGTATGTGTGCGGGTATGTGCCCCGTTGTGTATGTGTGTGTGTAGGGGGTGTGCATATGTGCATGTTGGGGGTGCGTGCATGTCGGGGTGCGTGTATGTGCATGTCGGGGTGGGGGGGGCAGGGGGTTTGTAACATCTCTGGGGGGTGGCAGGGGGTGGAGGGTGTGGGGGGGGGACTCGTGGGGGGTAGTGGGGGGTGGGGGAGACCCCTATCAGTGCCAGGGATGGAATTCCCTGGCCCCGATAGTGCCTACCGCCATGGTTCGCATGGCGGTTCCCGACCGCCAAAAACCGCGGCGGTAAGCAGGGTCATGATGCGGTTGGCGGTCTTGGGTCGACCGCCGGGCCGGAGTGCGCAAACTCCAGCCCGTCGGTCATGACCGCCGTGGCGGTCGGAGTTGGAAAGTGGTGGTCGATCGCGGCGGTGACCGCCGCGGTCAGAATGCCATTTTTTGGACCGCCGGTCTGTTCGCGGTCCGACCGCCGCCTCTCCGCCGACCGCCGGGGTTAGAATGAGGGCCACAGTATCTTAATGAAAAAACTAAAAAATTACACAACACAGGTTATCAATTAAAAACCAAAAAGAGTCTTCACATAATTGTAAATACAACGCTAATGATTTTAGCGTGGAAATGGACCTCAGTGCGTCAACAATAACCCTGCACGGGTGAGTGTGAGTCAAAAAGGGCTTACAATGCGTCCATTTCTCTCATGAGCGAGACCTTGCATTGTTTCTCCTTCAGTCGAGTCGCGTGCGTCATTTCATCTCTCCGTAGGAGAGTGATGCATCAATTCGAACCACACTCTCGGGTTCGAGCAGGCCTTGCGTCGTTTTTGCACACCCAGCAATGTTTGCGTCACAAATCCTGCCGCACGATGTTCCGAAAACCACACAGCGCGGGTTACAATCTCACCAGCCTTTGTCAGCGATGCTGCGCGTCATTTCTCCAGCCGCAGGAGTCGATCTTCAGGTTACGTTGCAGGCGAGCGTTGATTTTTCAGCCGCCTATCAGCTTCGCGTCAATATTTTCCCTGCATGGCGGTCGGTGCGTGGATTGCTCACTCTCGCCCAGCCAGCTTCTCCTTTCAGGGTCCCAGGAACAGGATGGACACCACTGGGCAGAGTAGGGGTCTCAGCAGAGGCTCCAGGTGCTGGTGGTAAGAAGTCTTTGCTGTCCCTGAGACTTCAAACAACAGGAGGCAAGCTCTAAATCAAGCCCTTGGAGAGTTCTTCACAAGAAGGAAGGCAACACAAAGTCCAGTCTTTGTCTTCTAGCAGAGGCAGAAGCAACAACTGCAGGAGGGCTCCACAAAGCACAGTCACAGGCAAGGTAGCTCTTCTTCCTCAGCTCTTCTCCAGGCAGAGGTTCCTCTTGGTTTCCAGAAGTGTTCTAGAGTCTGTGGTCTTGGGTGCACTTCTTATGCCCAGTTTGCCCTTTGAAGTAGACCTACTTCAAAGAAAAAGCCTCTCTTGTTTGTGAAACCCTGCCTTGCCCAGGCCCCAGACACACACCAGGGGGTTGGAGACTGCATTGTGTGAGGGCAGGCACAGCCCTTTCAAGTGTGAGTGACCACTCTTCCTCTTCCTCCTAGCACAGATGGCTCATCAGGAAATGCAGACTACAAACCAGCTCCCGTTGTCTCACTGTCTAGTTAGAGGTGCAACTAGCCCAACTGTCAAACTGACCCAGACAGGGAATCCACAAACAGGCAGTCACAGAAATGGTTCAAGCAAGAAAATGCCCACTTTCTAAAAGTGCATTTTCAAACACACAATCTTAAAATCAACTTTACTAAAAGATATATTTTTAAATTGTGAGCTCAGAGATCCCAAACTCCATATGTCTATCCTCCCCCAAAGGGAATCTACACTTTAATCATATTTAAAGGTAGCCCTCATCTTAACCTATGAGAGGGGTAGGCCTTGTAACAGTGAAAACCGAATTTAGCAGTATTTCACTGTCAGGATATATAAAACACATTACTATATGTCCTACCTTAACCACACACTGCACCCTGCCCTTAGGGCTACCTACAGCCTACCTTAGGGGTGCCTTACATGTGAGAAAAGGGGAGCTTTAGGCCTGGCAAGTGGGTATTCTTGCCAAGTCTAATTTACAGTTTAAAACTGCACACACAGACACTATAGTGGCAGGTTTGAGCCATGTTTACAGAGCTACTAATGTGGGTGTCACAACCAGTGCTGCAGGCCCACTGGTAGCATTTGATTTACAGGCCCTGGGAACCTCTAGTGCACTTTACTATGGACTTACCAGTAAATCAAATATGCCAGTCATGTATGAACCAATTACATACAATTTACACAGAGAGCATATGCAGTTTAGCACTGGTTATCAGTGGTAAAGTGCTCAGAGTTCTAAAGCCAACAAAAACAGGTCCGAAAAAATGGGAGGAAGGAGGCAAAAAGATTGGGGATGACCCTGCAAAAGGGAACACTTTATTTTATAATCACAATGCCAAAGTCACTGAAATAGTACACAAAATGAGATTGTAAAGGTAGATAAACACCATGAGTTGACCAACTCAATTGTCAAGTTTAATCTAATCAACATCAACACCATTAGACATTCAAGAACAATAATGCATATTAATATAATTTAAATCAGACTGTGAATACGTTAGTCAAATCAGATTACAAAGCTTCAGAAATCAGGATTTAGACATGTTATCCTTACTTTTTGCCAAATTAGGACAACCATCTGTGAGAACGGGCTAACACATGCGTGCAAAAGACAAAAAGGAAGACAAAAAAAAGAATTTGGAAAAAATATCTATCTCTGGCAAAGTTAAACTAACTCCAAAAATAAAATAGGCATGTGTGAGCATGCTAACTTCTACTAAAGAAATGCAAGTCAGGTGAAATTAATATTTGCCTTAGAATATATCTCTTCTGGGGCTAGCATTCAATTAAGTTTTGTCAGTAAAGAATGGAGATCATCAGCAAAGTCCATTAGAAGCACCATCAGGGAAAAGTGCAGAACACAGGCTGCACAGGGAAATCAGGAAACATCCACGGGACAAGTAAACAGAACAAGATTCTAGAAGGAACTGACTGAAACTTACAAAGTCCAACACTAATTAGAAATTTTCCAAACAGTTTGATTGGTCAGTTCGATGAGTCCACATCACACAAAAGAGGCAATGTCCATTTAGAATTTGAGCACAAACCGAGTTTGAAACATGACAGAAAATACTCAGGTTTGGTACAAAGCCATCTCTCCTTTCCATGTGAATCCAATAGACTATAACAATTTTTTCATCACTTGTTGCAATCCACATTCTTCTCCTGGTGGAAGATGATTTCAACAGTTCTCAGTGAGAAAGGGCCAGTTTAACAGTATCCACTACTTTAGCTTTCAATCTCCATGTCCAAGTGTTCGAGAATCAAGGTCAGTGGGAAACAAATCTTATACAGTGAACAAAGGCACCCTTTAGTATTCATGAGAAACAACCTAATGGAAAAAATCCTTCCCTACTCTGTTTACTCTTAGCTCTTTCTACTTTCTCAACTCTGTGTAGTTTGTAAAATCCAAGTGTGACTAAAGCACACAAAGTCACAATCAACAAAGGTCTCAGGATCATCCTTACTATTCCCTTTCCCAAGTCTCCAAACCATGATCCAGTGCTTGAAATTCCATTACCCATTGCCTCCCAGCCATTTGCCTCCTTTAAGTCTTTTAGGTCATTTTTTTCAGATTTGTCATTTAAAGAGATCCTTATATCCTTACAATTTTCCGATATAAATGTGGAAAAATGTTGCACCTGTAAAACTGCACAAACTCTGCCTTCCTTCGCCAATAATATCTCTAACTCAAGACAACTTCGCAAAACCATTGATGTCACAGCAACCATCTCCATATCCATTAACAACATTGCTCCAGGATAATCAGTAGACATCTTATCCACTATTGTTTCTAATCTTGATATCATTCAAGATCACACCAACTGATGGAATAATGGCACTAAATATGTCATCTGTAATCTCTCCTGCACTAGCTACTCTCTTTGCTGTGGAATTGTGTCTCTCCTTCCAGGCTGGATTGTCAAAATTGTCCACATAGTAGAATTTTTGCAACTACCCCTAAGTAACATGTACCATACCAAACATACATCAGCTTGTAATGGGCAGTTTTCCCACCAATGAAATACGTATCTTGTACTGCAGGGTCTTGTCCACATAACATAAAATCCCCAAGACCTTTAACCAAAAACACGGCTACAATCACTAGTCCCTACAAATTGTGTGTCAGTCTTTGATTGAGGCCTATATACACATAGGTTCCCTTCATGTTGCCAATCTAAAGCTAAGCATCCATGTATATCACTACCTGCAAGATGGGTTGCATCCTTTTGCCAATTCCGTAAAACTGCTACTTTTTCTATTTTGACTTTCATTGCTTTTCTCCTGAGGCCTGTTTATACATATCTTCCCTACGTGTTGCCAATCTAAAGCTAAGCGTCATTGTGTATCACTACCTGCAGGATGGGTTGCATTCTTTTGTCAATTGTGTAAAACCACAACTTTTTCTTTTTTGGTTTTCATTGCTTTTCTCCTGTCATTCACTTAATTAATTAAATCTTTCTCAACTTGTGTGAGAATGCAGGTTAAATTGTTCTTGTGTGCATATGCAGTTCCAAAAGTTAGGGTTGACTCAAAATAACCACCCACAGTGCCAAGAAAACACTAGGGCCCAGATTCTGAAAAGTGTCATGCAGTAAGTGCAGCAGCCAAAAAAGCTTTGCTGCGCGACAAGCAGAGAGCAGGAGAGCGCCATATTCACATAGAAATGGCACTCTCCTCCCCTCTCCCTAGCACCGGTGCTGACTTTAGCTGTTCTGTGCCAGACACACACCTTAGCTCAATAGTGCTAGGTTATGTATGTGACTCTAACATTGGTTTTGTACAGCAAGAGTATGGTTCCTGTACAAAATGCTATGCCTAGACAAGTGGAAAGGCTTTACCTACTTTGTATGTGTGCTGTACAGTGCGGCACACATGCAAAGTCAGAAAAGCAGGTAGGAATAAAAAAATTCTCAATATTGCACCTGTATTTCAAAGGTGTTCAGTTGTGAAGCTAAATCCTTTCTTGGAGATGTTTCAGAATAGAGTTTAGCATCAAAAAGCATTGGTGGTAGCACAGGTACTCCCATGTACCATTCATGTAACTACCCCTTGACGCAAAGTAATGTAAAGCAGCATTTTGCGCTGCGTTGCGTTACTTTGCCACATAACCAATGTAAATACCCGTCTGTGTTGGTTTGTGAATGCCAAAAAAAGTTTAGCATTGGTTTTGCATTAAAAAAGCAATGCTAAACCTACGTTAAACCTTAGAGAATCTGGACATAGGTCTGCATTAGAATAGAAATATCGTATATACTCTTGGTTATACAATTGAGTTAATAATAGACTACAAGTTATGCCATAAGTTGGTGGTAAGCTGTGATATGTGATTCCTTCCTGCACTGATGAAGGGATCTGTGTGCAAATGTAGCAATCACGTACATCCATGTTTTTAATGTATTATGGATATTGTTTTGCATGTGACTAATCCAGCACTGGTGTAACTGTGCTTTGAACTTTGTCTTTCACATGCACACTCAAACCAGTAACCAATAAGAATCTCACAGCCACACACACTATTGCTAATCCTACACACATACTTACATTTACTCCATTTAATTTAATCCAAAGTCATGGCTTGTCTGGAGTCAGACCAAGATATCAAATTTTAAAAAAAAGGTGCAAAATCAAAAATGTAAAGCAGCCTTAAATTATTCTTTTCTTTTTTTCTTTACGTGAGCAAAGCAAAAACAAAATCAAAAATATTTCTCAAAGTCTTTTTGAACCTATTTACAAAGTTCTTGATCTTCTAGAAAGTTCATAAATGTTTCTTTACTTGCAAACGTTCAAGAGCACTACTAAAAATTAAATTGTCTTTAGTGATAAACCATCTGCTGATTACTTATCAGCACTTCCAGCATATCATGTATCTGCTTATCAAGCAGCAATGAAATGTCAATGTTCAGTTCCAAAACCAATTTCAAGTTCCAAAATATTTAGTTGAATCTAAATTGTCAACACAAAATGCATTGAACTTATTCTCCCATTCATTAGCAGCAAAGTAAGTCCATTCAGGTGCTGAGTATCTGCAACTTTGCACTCTTTTTCTTTTTGATCTCCTTGCTACACAATTTTCACTGTCACTTTGATTAGATTCTTCAGTTACTCTAGCAATAGTTGGAAGCACATCTGCTTTTGCATTTGGACCTTTTGCGAATCACCAGTCTCCTTTCACAGTTCTCATTTCAGGCACAACTGGGTTTTCAAGATTCACTGAGATAGCAGTAGTTGACTGATTCTGACTTGATCCCCCTGCACCTTCATTTGCCTTTGACATACTCAGTTTGTCACCAGTCTGTACATATTCTGCAACAGACACTTGCCCAGTCCTCACAGTTTGGCTAACTTGGACCCCTTCACTCACCGATTCCAACCCTAGAGGGACAGGCACTGTATCTTCGAGCAGACTTAGATCTTTTTGTGTATGGCTCACATTAACCCAATTTGGCAGACCAGCACACTTCACAGCAGATGTAGTCACCAAGATAAGCTGAATTAGCCCTTTCCAGTGAAGCACTTAGAATGAATTTCTAATGTGCTTCTTCAGCAGAACCCAATTTCCTGGACTCAGGTCGTGACACAGATCTTGTGCTGGCTGAGCAGTTGCTTCTTCAACCTGGCGAAACAAAGAGCAAACCAAATCAGGAAGTCCTTTGCAATAATCAAGCACAAAGTCATCTGAAATGTTCACAAGTTCATTTGCAGGTGCAGCTGGTAACCTTATAACACAACTCACAAGGATTTCATCTGTGGCCAGTCCCGTCTTTCAGTCAGGTGTGCTACGCATGCTCATTAGAACAAGTGGCAATGTATCTGGCCATTTCAAAGTTGTTGATGAACACACTTCAGCCAGTCAAGACTTTAAAGTTGTATTCATCTGCTTGACCAGTCCAGAGGCTTCTGACTTGCAACTGCAGTGCCTCTTGGCTCAATTTGTAATACCGCACACAACAGTTTTTTGATCTCACTATTAAAGTTATTGGGTAATCCTTGACCCAATGTGAGAACATACACACTACCACCAACACATACCTCAATCCACTGCAAACAGGCATCTCAATAAAATCAAGTTGCATTAATTTGAAAGGACATCCTGATCTGCATATGTGACTTAGATTAACCACGGTCCATTTCCCTATGTTCATCTGTTGCCATGTTACACATTTGTGGGGGTGATTCTAACCCTGGCGGTCGGTGTTAAAGTGGCGGCCAACCCGCCAACAGGCTGGCGGTCCAAAAAATGGAACCAACTTAACACTCCGACCGCCGCGGCGGTACAGACAAACAGCGCGGCGGTCACCGCCAACAGGCAGGCGGCAGACAATGTACCGCCCACACTATCATAACTCACCAATCCGCCACCTTTTCCGGGGCGGGAGCACCGCCGATGAAAACACGGCGGAAACAGACTACGAACGGGAAAACGCTCACCAAAACACACTCCACGAGTACGGAGGACAGCATGGAACCCGAATTAAACATCCTACCTGCTCTCGTCTACCTTCTCATCTACCACGAGTACGAAGTCCGGCGCAGACGACAACGGTGAGTACTGCACCTACGACACACGGGAGGGGGAGGACGAAAGGTTACGGGCACACACATATGCGACCCCCCCCCCCCCAATCATGTACTCACCAATGCAGAGCACCAAGTCACAGTGACACCACCCAAACACCCCTGAAAAATGCTAGGACATAATCATATTTGGAATAAATATTTATGTACCAAAAAGCTCCAGAAAATTAGCGTACAACCATGAAAGATATCCACAACAAAACAAATGACATACACATCAGTGTATAACTGAAGTACCAAGTCCTGCACATCCTACGAATTCAGCATGTCCGTGGGCCAAAGTCTTGAGAAACAAGGGCAAAGCCCACACAGGAGACCTGAGTCCTTTGGAGAGAACACTGCAGGGGCATCAGATGTAAAAACTACAGGCACCTCAGGGGGAAGGGAAGGGGGGGGCACCACAGCCACATGAGTCCACGACGCCAGATCCACGAGGAGCCACCATGCCCACGGGACCATCCTGGGGAGTGCAAAGCCACAGTCTCTCAAGTCTCTGCAGTGGGTGGATTGCCCACTGGACCATCCTGGGGAGTGCAAAGCCACAGTCTCTCAATGTCTCTACAGTGGGTGGGCTGCCCACTGGGCCAACCTGGGGAGTGCAAAGCCACAGTCTCTCAATGTCTCTACAGTGGGTGGGCTGCCCACTGGGCCATCCTGGGGAGGGCAAAGCCACAGTCTCTCAAGTCTCTGCAGTGGGTGGATTGCCCACTGGACCATCCTGGGGAGTGCAAAGCCACAGTCCATCAGGTGGATGACAGTCTCCACTGGTCAAGGAGGAGGCATGGTGGGCACAATGAACCATCAACGGTGCTTGAGACGGCGGTGCCCTGTTCAGCGGTGCTTGAGACGGCGGGGCCCAGCGGAGCGGTGCTTGAGAGGAAGGGCCCAGCGGAGCGGTGCTTGAGAGGAAGGGCCCAGCGGAGCGGTGCTTGAGACGGCGGGGCCCAGCGGAGCGGTGCTTGACAGGAAGGGCCCAGCGGAGCGGTGCTTGAGACGGCGGGGCCCAGCGGAGTGGTGCTTGACAGGAAGGGCCCAGCGGAGCGGTGCTTGAGACGGCGGGGCCCAGCGGAGCGGTGCTTGACAGGAAGGGCCCAGCGGAGCGGTGCTTGAGACGGCGGGGCCCAGCGGAGCGGTGCTTGACAGGAAGGGCCCAGCGGAGCGGTGCTTGAGACGGCGGGGCCCAGCGGAGCGGTGCTTGACAGGAAGGGCCCAGCGGAGCGGTGCTTGAGACGGCGGGGCCCAGCGGAGCGGTGCTTGAGAGGAAGGGCCCAGCGGAGCGGTGCTTGACAGGAAGGGCCCAGCGGAGCGGTGCTTGAGAGGAAGGGCCCAGCGGAGCGGTGCTTGAGAGGAAGGGCCCAGCGGAGCGGTGCTTGAGAGGAAGGGCCCAGCGGAGCGGTGCTTGAGAGGAAGGGCCCAGCGGAACGGTGCTTGAGAGGAAGGGCCCAGCGGAGCGGTGCTTGAGACGGCGGGGCCCAGCGGAGCGGTGCTTGAGAGGAAGGGCCCAGCGGAGAGGTGCTTGAGACGGCGGGGCCCTGTTCAGCGGTACTCTTCTGCACCGCGGGCCCTGTTCAGCGGTGCCTATCTCCACGGCGGGGCCCTGTTCAGCGGTACTCTTCTGCACCGCGGGCCCTGTTCAGCGGTGCCTATCTCCATGGCGGGGCCCTGTTCAGCGGTACTCTTCTGCACCGCGGGCCCTGTTCAGCGGTGCCTATCTCCACGGCGGGGCCCTGTTCAGCGGTGCTCTTCTGCACCGCGGGCCCTGTTCAGCGGTGCCTATCTCCACGGCGGGGCCCTGTTCAGTGGTGCTCTTCTGCACCGCGGGCCCTGTTCAGCGGTGCCTATCTCCACGGCGGGGCCCTGTTCAGCGGTGCTCTTCTGCACCGCGGGCCCTGTTCAGCGGTGCCCATCCAGCAGGTCAAGGGAGCCAGACCTGGCCTGGACTCCCTGTTCAGTCGCCCTCGGACCGTGACGTTTCTGGACCCTTCGGGGACGGACTCCTGGCCTCCTTAGTGTCCTCCTTCCCAGCTGGGATGTGGCATGTGGGGTCCACCTTCTCCGCGCTCCTGCTGCCCTTCCGCTCCTTTGATGGGGCTCTCGGGCCCTTGCCTCCCCCAGATGGTGTGGGTGGTGAAGTGGCCGCACATTGCTCCTTGGGGGCAGCCCTGTCGGTCCTCGCACGGCGGTCCTTGGTTTTGCGGGTCCTCTTGCCGGGGGGGGGGGCTGGACGTGTCCTTGCTGCTGATCGATGTGTCACTGCTGGCAAAGGGTGGGCTCCAGAACCCAGGCACAACAGTGACACCCGAAGCTGGGCTGGTGGTGGCTGCGGTGCTCTTGGGACTCTTTGAAGATGGATGGGGGAGGTCATCGGGGGGAAAGAGGTTAAGGTTAGCCAGGAAAAGTTTTTTAGGGCCAAGGTAAAGGGTAGGAGAAGTGGAGATGGAAGTGGAGGTAGAGGAGGTGGTTGTAGGAGAGTCAGGTGTGCTGTCATTGGGTGAAGGTGCTGGTGCTGTAGGCTGTCGTGAGGTGGATGGCTGTTGGGTGGGTGGCTGCCTGCGTTTGTGTGTCTTGGAAGAGGGGGTGACAGACACAGTGGGAGAGGACACAGGGGACGTGTACATGGCAGTGGGGGTGGTGACTGCACGAGTGTGGACTGTACTGGAGGGTGAGGTGGTGATGGAAGCACTGGCTGATGTTGGGGTGCATGCAGGTGTGAGTGTAGACGTCACAGGGAGGGAGGAGGGAGACGAGGAGGAGGGGGACACAGGGGTGGCAGTGGCTGTTGGCATGTCTGCATCTGGGTGTTGCTCGGGTGAGTGTTTGCGGGATCTGTGGTGCTTGTGTTTGGATGAGCTGCTCTTGGGTGTTGAGGTGTGTGCAGGCTGGTCTGATGGTGTGGATGGGATAGGCTGAGGAACAGGAGACAGAGACAGGCTGGAGGCAGTCAGAAGAGGGAGGCTGGAAACAGGGACAATGGCTGCCGTCAGTGCTGAGGCCAGAGCAGTGAACGCTCGTTGATGGGCAGCCTGACCCGAATGAATGCCCTCCAGGTACGCATTGCTCTGTTGCACCTCCCTTTGCACACCCTGGATGGCATTCAGAAGGGTCGTCTGCCCAACAATGAGCGTCCTTACCAGGTCAATGAGCTCCGCACTGAGGGCAGCAGGGGCAACAGGGGCAGGGGCTGAGGTGCCTGGGGCGAAGGAGACGCGCGCCTTCCTGGGCGAACCGGCACGGAGCGAAGACTGAGGGGCTGCTGGGAGGGCGGGGCTGGTGCGCTGGGTGGCGGCTGTACCTGTAGAGGCGGGGGGCACGGATGTTGCCGCCACCCCTAGGGAGCTCCCATCCGAGGACGTGTCGCTTTCGCTGCTCTCACCAGCGGTCCCCGTCGTGGTGCTCCCCTCGCCCTCCGGATCACTGGTGCCCTCGGTGTCTGTTCCTGGGCCCACCGGGGCCTTGTGTCCTGCAGCTCCCTCGTGCTCCGATGCCATATCTCCTCCGCCTGATGATGCTAATGCACACATGCACAAGAAGATGAAGAGAAAGGGTGGGGGGAGAAAAAAGAAGACCAGGTTGAGTGCATGCAATGTCAACACCGTTGGCGGAGAGGACAGACACAGGTGCCTAATGCACTAAGCCGCGCATTCGGGGTACACTACTCAGTACTACTGACTAAGACAACAGGCCAAGAGACGTCAAACGCGCACATGGGAGATGCTGGACCTTCAATGGCTGTACTTGTCACCCTACAGAGGTGGGGGCCGGGGGCACAGGGCCATGCCTAAGGGAGAGGACTACACTACAGAAAGCGCCCTGGCCTAATGTCACCCACAGACCTCCTCCCCCACCCAGACGCCTCCACTGCGCAGAAGGATAGGAGAATGTGCTGATACTCACCCCCTTGTGTCTGCTGTGATGTCTTAAAGCGCCCATCCAATTCAGGGTAGGCCACCGCCAGGATCCGGGACATCAGGGGGGTCATGGTGCGACTGGCACCCCTCCTAGGTTGGGAGGCCATCCCCAGCAGTGTTTCTGCGGTCTTCCTTGTTCCGCGGCGGATGTCCTCCCACCTCTTGCGGCAGTGGGTGCCCCGTCTGTTGTGGACCCCCAAGGTCCGGACTTCCTTGGCGATGGCACGCCAAATCTCGATCTTCTGATGGGCGCTGACCTATTAGACATGTACAGGGTGGAAAGGAGGAAATCATCAATGGCCTGCATGTTAGATGTAATTGGCCCCCCCCCACCCACTTTGCCATATGGCACATGCTCTCATCTGTCGGGCGTTGCACTCCTCATTCGCCCCCCACCCCACCAACTTACATCCACCCCAATCCACACAGGCATAGCCCATTCCATTAGCACCCGGGGTACTCACTTGTTGGTCTGGAGGACCGTAGAGTAGCGCATACTGGGGGAGGACCCCATCCACGAGCTTGTCCAATTCTTCAGACGTGAAGGCAGGGGCCCTTTCCCCAGTCACAGCAGCCATTGTATCTTCCAGACCGAGGTCACAGCAGCACTTGCAGTATAGGTCCTCTCCTGTGGATGATCAGGTCTCGAGTGATTAAGCAGATAGAAAATGGCGGTCACGTCCGCGGCGGTGCGTACCGCGGCGGTGCGTACCGCGACCGCCGGCGCACTTCGTTATTGGCTCCTGAAACCCATAGGCTTCAATGTTAACCAATGCGGCTTTGCGCCGCGGTCTTCGACCGCCTACCGCCACGGTGTGCCCCGCCAGCGCAGTGACCTCACATCCCATTGTCCCACTTCACAGGTCAGGCAGCCGCCATTTCAAGGGCCCACATGGCTTAATTTTGACTGCGACACACAGGCCTAGGCCTTGCATTGCCACACATACACGCCTTTCAACCCATTGCCATTCTTTAACTGTGCAAGCTGTCTGTACGTACCTGTGGTTTGGCTGACTCTGTGCTCCATGTTGTCCTTCCTAGGCACCGTCCGCTGGGACTTGGGATGAGAAGGAGGAATCCTCGCGTGTACCGACCGCTGGTGGACCTGTCGACAATGGAAGAACGCCATATAATCCTTCGATACCGACTTGACCGTGCCACTATCCATGAACTGTGTGCCCAGCTGGAGCCAGCCCTGATGTCCCCCATCCGCCAACCCACAGGGATTCCCCCTCTGGTGCAGGTTTTGTCAGTCCTCCATTTTTTGGCCAGTGGGTCATTCCAGACCACAGTGGCCATGTCATCTGGAATGTCTCAGCCTATGTTTTCAAAGATTTTGAGCAGAGTGTTGTCTGCCCTGATGAAACTCATGCGGAGCTACATCATTTTCCCCGAGGAGGGTGACTTGCCCACAGTGAAGGGTGATTTCTATGCCCTTGGACATATCCCCAACATCATTGGTGCCATTGATGGGACCCATGTGGCTTTGGTACCCCCAAAAGACGATGAGCAGGTGTACCGAAACAGAAAGAATTATCATTCGATGAATGTCCAGGTGGTCTGTTTGGCTGACCAGTACATCTCCCATGTAAATGCCAAGTTCCCAGGGTCAGTGCATGACGCGTATGTGATGCGAAATAGCAGCATCCCCTATGTGATGGAGCAGCTACAGAGACAACGTGTGTGGCTAATAGGTGACTCTGGTTACCCCAACCTGCCGTGGCTACTGACCCCAGTAAGGAATCCCCGGACAAGGGCAGAGGAACGCTACAATGAGGCCCATGGGCGTACAAGGAGGGTGATTGAGCGAACCTTTGGCCTCCTGAAGGCCAGGTTTAGGTGCCTGCATATGACTGGTGGATCCCTAATGTACTCACCAAAGAAGGTGTGCCATATCATCGTGGCGTGCTGTATGCTTCACAACCTGGCTTTGCGACGCCAGGTGCCTTTCCTGCAGGAGGATGGTCCAGATGGTGGTGTTGTAGAAGCCGTGGAGCCTGTGGAGAGTGAAGAGGAGGAAGACTCTGAGGACGACACAGACAATAGGGACAGAGTGATACAACAGTATTTCCAGTAACACCCAGGTAAGAATCACCCACGCCATTTCACAATTGCTTCTAGCCTCCTGCATCTGTACTTTCTGTAGTTCCCCACAGATGTTTTTTATTAATTTATGCCTTTCCCTTCCCTTCTCAGTGCTGTCTGACTCAGTACCTGACTTCTGCTTGGTTCGCCCATGAAATACAGCGTATTGACATTGGTATGTTGTCATGACTAATTGACAGAACAGAAATTGAACAGTAATATGTTATCCCTTTGTTAATAATACAGCATGACTCAAAACAGGTTTGTGTGCAAAATGTGATTTATTTACAGTGCTAGATACCGGTACATGTGATTCTAAGGGTGATGGGTGGGGGTGGAGGAATATCCATGGCAGAGTCCAGTTCTCAGTCTCACAGGTGCATTGTTCTTTTGCCTGTGGAAGGATGGAGCATAGGCAGTTCATGGTTGGACAGGGTGGCAATGTGGGACAGTGGGAAGACTTGAGGGGGTATGTCCTGCTGGCGGGGGTCTTGACATCCTACTCTGTCTTTTTCTTTGGTCTCAGGCTCCTCTTACGGGGTGGTTGTTCTTCAGCAGGAGGTGGGGTTCTGGGGGGCTGTCGAGGTGTTGGGACCTCCTGTCCACTAGCGCCGGCGGAGGTGGTAGGCTGTTCCTGGTCCGGCCTAGTGACAGGGGCCCTGTGTGGTGCACCATGGTCCCGCAACGCGTCCTCTATCCTGTGGAGGGCCAGGACGATGGTCCCCATTGCGGTCCCGATGATTCTCAGCTCCTCCCTGAACCCCATGTAGCGTTCCTCCTGCTGTGCCTGGATCTCAGTGAACCTGGCCAGTACCGTCGCCATCGTTTCTTGGGAGTGGTGGTAGGCCCCCATGAGGGTGGTGAGGGCCTCTTGGAGAGTGGGTTCCCTGGGCCTCTCCTCCCCCCCCTGTCGCACAGCAGCCCTCCGAGCTGCCCGGTTTCCCCCGGCCTCTGTCCCCTGGCCGGTGTGCCCGCTCCCACTGCCCCCAGGTCCCTGTTGTTGTTGGGGTGTCGGGTTAGCCTGGGTGCCCTGTAGTGGCAGACACACCGCTGATTGAGCTGTCCTAGAGACAGAGGCATGGGCCCGCTGGGTGGGAGCTGTGCTGGTGTCGGCAGAGGGGGTCGGGTCTGGTGTGGCCTGTGTCTGGGTGAGGGGAACCGACTGCCCAGAGGTCCCTGATGGTCCGGGCTGGTCATCAGGTTCACTGTCGACAGAGCTGCTATCCTCAGTGTGGGCCTGTTCCGGTGGTGGGATGGACACTTCTGGACCCTCCTGGCTGGTGTGTTATCGTTCGGGTCCTGCATGGGGTAAGAGAGTTTGGTTATTGTTTCTGTGTGTGCAATAGCATGCGTGTTGTGGGTGCCCTTGTCCCCCAGTGCAGGCATTCCCTGGAGGGAGGTGTTGTGAGGGTATTTAGTGGGGGGGAGGGGTTAGTGCAGTGGTCATGCTTAGGTGATCGGTGCTCATGGTTTGTGTTGGCATGCAGGAGTTGGTGTTGGGATGGGTGGGTTGTGCTGGTGAGACATTGTCAGGAAGGATGTGTGCTGGGGGGTTGGGGGTGAGGGTGGGGGTGTGGGTTGGCATGCTGGTGGGGTGTGGGGGATATAGTAGTTGAGATGGGACTTACCAGAGTCCATTCCTCCGGCTACTCCTGCGAGGCCCTGAGGATGCAGGATGGTCAAGACCTATGGCTCCCACGATGTAAATTCGGGAGGGGTGGGTGGGGGTCCGCCGCCAGTCTTCTGGACCGCGATGTTGTGCCTGGAGACCATCGACCGGACCTTCCCCCGTAGGTCGTTCCATCTTTTGCGGATGTCCTCCCTATTCCTGGGATGCTGTCCCACCGCGTTGACCCTGTCCACGATCCGCTGCCATAGCTCCGCCTTCCTGGCTATACTGGTGTGCTGCACCTGCGAGCCGAAGAGCTGGGGTTCCACTCTTAGGATTTCCTCCACCATGACCCGGAGTTCTTGGTCCGAAAATCGTGGATGCCTTTGGGGTGCCATGGGGTGGTGTGGGTGAGGTGTGGGGTGGTGTATGTGATGAGGAGTGTGTTGGTGAGTGGTGCTTTGTGCTACTATGTGGTGTGTGTGATGGTGTAGTGTGCCTCAGTGTGTCTTGCTTTGGATTGTCTGCTGTGTCTCTCTCTCCTTCTCTCAGTAATTGGGGTCGCAGGGGTTTGTGGGTGATGTGGGTGTGTGTTTTATAGTTGGTTGATTGTGTGGGAGTGGTGTGTGTATGTGTATCAGGTGTGTGTTTTTCAAATTGTCCAATGTGGCTGTGTTTTGGTGATGTGTGTGTATTCTGACCGCGGCGGTGTGTAGCGCCAATGGAATACCGCGTTTGAATGACCGCCGTGTGGATTCGTGGGTCGTAATGGCATGGGCGTATTTCTGTTGGCGTGACGGTGGAGGTTTGGTCATCTCCAGTTTATCGCTGCCCGCCGATGTGGCGGGCTGCAGTGGAGGACGGATTTTTGGAGGTTTGGCCGTTGTGGGTCAGAATGACCGTGGCGGTTGACCGCGGCCGCGGCGGTGTTATGGCGGTCTTCTGACCGGCGGTAAGGGCATTTTACCGCCGAGGTCAGAATCACCCCCACAGTTTCTGCAACCAGTCTGAATTTGGGGTTGTACCATGTTTGCCTAAAAGTTCTAATCATGGCATCCCTGCCAATGTGGGACTGACCGTGGTAATACCTTGCCATTGAAGGCAACAAACTATTTGACAACACTGCTTTTCCTTCACTGGAAACCTAAACGTCATCTTCATCTCTATGAACACAGACTACTCTACACCAACCTCTATGTTCCTCTTCAGTCACTTCTTTCTACAATCTCTTAACCTCTTCCCTGGGAATCAATTGCTGTCATCAAGAAACTTAGGTTTGTCTCACTGGTACAACTTCCATCGCTCCATTCTTCATTAAAGGATGTTCCATGCAGTGTACAGTATCTGGCGAGTAGGTCAGCATAGGCAGTGCCTAAAGATATGCAATCACTTGACTTTTGATGTGCTGCACATTTCTCAACTGCAATTTTCACAGGTAATTGAATTGCTTTCAACCATTGTTAAACTCTATCACCATTTCGGATCGGTGATCTAGAAGAGGTCATAAAGCCTCTCTGGGACCATAACTGCCCAAAGTCATAAATGACACCAAAACCATATTCACTATCAGTGAACATTGTCACTTTTCACTGTTCAGAAGCAGTGCATGTTTTAGTAAGGACCAACAAATCAGCTCCTTGGGCAGAACAGACTCCTTGAAGCCATGAAGCTTCTATCACTCCTGAGACTGTGCACAATGCATAACCAGATCTCAGAGTTCCATCATTGTCTCTTAAACAGAAGCCATCAAAAAACATGACACACTAATTTTCATCTAAGGGAGAATATCTTGAACATTATGGGCCTGATTACAACTTTGGAGGACGGTGTTAAACCGTCCCAAAAGTGGCGGATATACCACCTACCGTATTACGAGTTCCATAGGATATAATGGACTCGTAATACGGTAGGTGGTATATCCTCCACTTTTGGGACGGTTTAACACCGTCCTCCAAAGTTGTAATCAGGCCCTATGGGGGTGATTCTAACCCCGGCGGTCGGCGGGAGCACCGCCGACAGACCGGCGGTGCCCCGCAGGGCATTCTGACCGCGGCGCTTCGGCCGCGGTCAGTGCAGGAAAACCGGCGGTCTCCCGCCGGTTTTCCGCTGCCCCTTGGAATCCTCCAAGGCGGCGCAGCTTGCTGCGCCGCCGAGGGGATTCCGACCCCCCCTACCGCCATCCAGTTCCCGGCGGTCCGCCCGCCGGGAACCGGATGGCGGTAGGGGGGGGTCGCGGGGCCCCTGGGGGCCCCTGCAGTGCCCATGCCACTGGCATGGGCACTGCAGGGGCCCCCGTAAGAGGGCCCCTAAATGTATTTCACTGTCTGCTGCGCAGACAGTGAAATACGCGACGGGTGCAACTGCACCCGTCGCACAGCTTCCACTCCGCCGGCTCGATTCCGAGCCGGCTTCATCGTGGAAGCCTCTTTCCCGCTGGGCTGGCGGGCGGCCTGAAGGCGGCCGCCCGCCAGCCCAGCGGGAATGTCAGAATTACCGCCGCGGTCTTTCGACCGCGGAACGGTAACCTGACGGCGGGACTTTGGCGGGCGGCCTCCGCCGCCCGCCAAGGTCAGGATGAGGGTCTATGTCTTGGTTTGGTGCACAGTTCAGTCACACTGAGACAGTCATGTTCCACTTGTTCCTCATCATTAACATTTTCAACAGCACTTGGTAAAAGCAGAACAGTATTCAATACTGTGCAACATTTGATATTAACATTTGAGGATCATAGAATCAACTGCTAATAACGAGTTAAACAGGCATTGGTTAGCTGCTGATTTTTAGTTTGGTTCAAAAGGACTTCAACAGAATGAGGCACAAAAACGTTTGAGGATGGCCCATGACAATGCTTTCACACTGGCCAATGCTGACACAGGCAGCTGTGACTGACTTTAAACAGCCAGGCAAAGCAGCAGCTACGGGGTCCAGTGTGGCAGAAAAAAAAGACACTGGTCTGTTGACCCCTCCATGTAACTGTGTCAAAACAGAAAGTGCACAACCATCCCTTTTCACAACAAAACAAAGAAAAACATTTGTTATGATCAGGCATTCCCAGAGCGGGGGCTTGGCACAAGCTTACTCTCAGCTCAGAGAAGTCTCTCATGCATGTGTTATGAAATGGTACTGGAGCAGACACCTCCTTCTGTTTCAATTCTAACAAAGGTTTGGACAACAGTGAAGATTTCAGGACCCACTGATGGCAGTAGCCGATCATTCCCAGGAACATTCTGGCATCTCTTTGTGTTACAGGGGGATTAATTTGCATGATTGTTGAGATTCTCTCTTGAGACACCTTTCCTACACCTTTCCCATGTGATGAACTCAGTACTTCACTTCTCTTTGACAGTACTGTAATTTTGGTGGGGACACTGTATGGCCATTTTCGCCCAGGTGATTCAGCAGGGCAATAGTATCTCTTCTACAGACTTCGTATGAATTTGATGCAACCATCAAATCATCAATATACTGAACTATGACTGAATGGGATGGCACATTAAGGGACTCTAAATTCTTTTTCAAGATCTGATTAAAAATGGATGGTGGCTCTGTATACCCTTGAGGCATTCAAAACCATGAATAAACATGACTTCCAAAATTAAAAGTGAAAAGGAATTGGCTATCTTCATGTTGTGAAATGGACAAGAATGCCTGACACAGATGATTCACAGACAACCACTCCACCTCACAAAGAAAGAATCTGGAACAAAATCACTGCAGGGTTCTGTAACACTGGACAACATGGAACAACAGTCTAGTTCACCTTTCTCAAATCCCGGACTATGGGCCTCATTATGACCCTGGCGGGCGGCGGAGGCCGCCCGCCAGGATCCCGCCCTCCATTATACCGCTCCGCGGTCAGAAGACCGCGGAGGGTATTATGAGTTTTTCCCTGGGCTGGCGGGCGGTCTCCAAAAGACCGCCCGCCAGCCCAGGGAAAAACTCCCTTCCCACGAGGATGCCGGCTCGTAATCGAGCCGGCGGAGTGGGAAGGTGCGACGGGTGCAGTGGCACCCGTCGCGTATTTCAGTGTCTGCAAGGCAGACACTGAAATACTTTGCGGGGCCCTCTTAAGGGGGCCCCTGCCGTGCCCATGCCATTGGCATGGGCACGACAGGGGCCCCCAGGGGCCCCGCGACCCCCCCTACCGCCATCCTGTTCATGGCGGCTTTCCCGCCATGAACAGGATGGCGGTAGGGGGGGTCAGAATCCCCTCGGCGGCGCAGCGAGCTGCGCCGCCTTGGAGGATTCTAAGGTCAGTGGAAAACCGGCGGGAGACCGCCGGTTTTCCCGTTCTGACCGCGGCCAAAGCGCCGCGGTCAGAATGACCAAGGGAGCACCGCCGGCCTGTCGGCGGTGCTCCCGCCCCCGTTGGCCCTGGCGGTAGAGAACCGCCAGGGTCAGAATGAGGGCCTATGTGGCATTTCCATAGGACTTCCACAGTACTAAAACAGGCAGAATTACAGGGACCTCCCATGTTTTTTTTCAGGTCAACTACATTTTCAGGTCAACAAAATTTTCAGTCACGGGGTAATTCCAGCAATTACTTCTGGAGCCAGATTACAAGGTGGTACCCTTAGAAACACTGCATTCTGCTTCACTGTGACTTTAAGTTATTAGTCCAATATCTTTCCCTGAAAAATCCAACATTTTTACCATAACTGTCTCTTGTAACTGTTTGGGCAAATCCTTACCTGTCATCATTGAGAACAATGAAATGCGAGGGTACATTTAATCAATTGTGCTGGACGGTTCATCATCACGGTCTGTCTGAATTGCTACTCACTATTGGGTGCATCTAAAAGAACAATTTAGTTTACGCAATCGATCACATCCTAACAAGCTCACAGGACTTGAATCACAAACCACAAAATTTTGCCAGTCCTCAAATGACTCAATTTTAACTAGGATATGTTCTGTAATTGGGTTAGTCACCAGCTGATTTGCTACTCCTACCTCCTGAAACCTTTTTGTTGCCAGGGGCACTGTAGTAGGTCGAACGGTATAATAAAACCCACAGAGAGTAAGTATAGGTTCAGGGAAAAAGGTTTATTGGAGTTTTTGTAGAAATGTCTCTTATTGTCTCTTTCCTTCCCCTTTAGGGTTCAGTATTGTCTCTTGTTCCTTCTTTGTCTTTATTGTCTTGTCTTTGCTTCTTCCAGGGGAGTGTTCTTCTCGTCTGGTGGCAGCCTCCAATGGGTGGTACCGTGGTGACAAAAAGGAAAACGCTAAGGTAAGTGGGGTATTTACATATGCTACTAAAGATTTATTAAAGTAAAGGGGAGGAGGGGACCAGGGGTGAGAATGGTGAGTGAGGGCCCAGTGAATAAACTGCCAATAGTGCACCTTTGTGACTCTCGTGTTTTCTCTTGTGCTCATCAAAGACCCTTCACACTCCCTCTGTCTTTATCCCCTTCCCCAGTGCCCTCTTAATTGTAACAACCTTTTTTCTGTTCCCACAAGGACCGTACCTTGGTAAGCCACGACCCTCCTGGGTCGTGGCTGGAGCCGGGGTGTTCCTCTGGGGTGCTGTCCTGCACAATCTTCTCCTCCTTTCCTCTCTGTGTTCTTCTCGCTCCTTCTGCTCCTTCTGTTCGTTTTTCCTGTGTGGTCTCCTTCTCCTGCGTTCCTCCGTCGTCCTCCTTCTCCTTCCCGCCGTCCTCCTTCTCCTTGCTCCTTCCGTCGTCCTCCTTCTCCTGTTCTCCGTCGTCCTCCTTCTCCTTTTCTTCCCCGTCGGCGTCCGGAAGTCCCTTTGTACAGGGAACTCCCCGCCTTGTAGCCACCGCGGCCCGGAACCCCTCCTGGGTTTCTGTGGCAACGGAAGGACGCCACCCGTCCTTCGATGGCGTTCCAACGGTAACGTGGGAACGCGGAAGTGACGTGTCGGCAAGGTCTGACACGTCAGTTCCGGGTGCAGCGTGGCTTGGGAACGGGTGAGCCCGTTCACAGGCACATTCAGAACCTTTGTAGTTCTGACGGTGGAATGCATTGCTCCAGTGTCAGCCAGCAATGAAACACTTTGGGGGTGATTCTAATCCTGGCGGGCGGCGGAGGCCGCCCGCCAGAATTCCGCCCCCATAATACCGCTCCGCGGTCAGAAGACCGCGGAGGGTATTATGAGTTTTTCCCTGGGCTGGCGGGCGGTCTCCAAAAGACCGCCCGCCAGCCCAGGGAAAAACTCCCTTCCCACGAGGATGCCGGCTCGTAATCGAGCCGGCGGTTTGGGAAGGTGCGACGGGTGCAGTAGCACCCGTCGCGTATTTCAGTGTCTGCAAGGCAGACACTGAAATACCTTGCGGGGCCCTCTTACGGGGGCCCTGCGACCCCCCCTACCGCCATCCTGTTCATGGCGGCTTTCCCGCCATGAACAGGATGGCGGTAGGGGGGGTCAGAATCCCCCATGGCGGCGCAGCAAGCTGCGCCGCCATGGGGGATTCTGAGGGCAGCGGTAAACCGGCGGGAGACCGCCGGTTTACCCTTTCTGACCGCGGCCAAAGCGCCGCGGTCAGAATGCCCTGCGGGGCACCGCCGGCCTGTCGGCGGTGCTCCCGCCGACCCTCGCCCCGGCGGTCGAAGACCGCCGGGGTTAGAATCAGGGCCTTTGTTCCATAACATTGGCATTTACATAGGGACCACGTTGATCTGCCTTTAAGGATGCTGTTATCATGTATGCTTCCTTATTTGAACTCTCACAGTTATATGTTTGAAACTTTCTCATGACTAAAATCATTTAACAGGTATTGTGTTAACAACTGATTTACATTTGCGTTTGCTCTCTGATTCATATTTTTCAGAGGAACCATCACTTGCTGTTGATTTGGGGCTTGAAGAACCTGCATTTGCTGAGGGACATGAATCTTTTGGGGGACTTGCATCTGTTATAATCCAGTAGGAACAGTCACATTTCGAATTTGGGGTGTTTGGATTCTCCAAATTTGAACATGGCTACCGTCCACAGTCTGAGCAACACTATCATTCTACACCAAATTATTCACATTACTGTTCAGACACTCCTGCTTCCAGTGGCCAAAACCTCTCCATGCATGACATGGATGCAATTTCTTCTTTGACTGAACCTCAATCACATTATCACTCTGATCCATCTGAACACCACATCCTCTACCTTCAAACTGAGGAATGTTATTAACCTGCTGTTGCACACCTTGCATTTCACTAGTTTTCACCATCATTTGCGGACTGTGTTCCTGTCTGAGCAGATTAAATTTCATCAGCATCAATGGCTCTTTCAACCTTTTTTGCTTCCATTCATTGTCATCAATACAGTACCTAGCATACTGCAGTACTTCATCAATCGGTTTATTCTGCCAACAAATCTAATGCTGCAGAATCATGTTGCTAATCTCTGGTTTCAATCCTTGCACAAATCGAAACTGAAAATGACTCATTGCCTTTGGCTCAATAAAATAATTTCAGAACCTCTATGCTGTTGTAATAAGCATGAATCAACTCCTTCTTTTCCTGTGCTGTCCTGTCAATCATTTGCCAATCAGGATCTTTTGGAAAAACTTTGGGGCATGTTTACAAGAAAGTAGCGAATCAGCTCTGATATGGCACTTTTCTTGTGTCACCCTGCGCCCCCTAACATCACCATGGTAGCACTGTATTTACTACACAGTTCACCATGCTGCACGTTCGCACAATAGTGTTATAATTTATGATGCTATTGTGGTGCTTTGCTGGATTAGCGCTGTTGTAAATGGCCCTTCTTCAGGGTCACCCCCAAACTTTTTGCCTTCCTCCTCTTCTTTTTCTGACCTCATTTTTGCTGGCTTTAGGACTCTGCACACTTTACCACTGCTAATCAGTGCTAAAGTGCATATGGTCTCTCCTTAAAACATGGTGACATTGGCTCATACCCAATTGGCTTATTTAATTTACTTGTAAGTCCCTAGTCAAGTGCACAACATGTGCCCAGGGCCTGTAAATTAAATGTTACTAGTGGGCTGCAGCACTGGTTGTGCCACCCACATAAGTACCCCCCTAACCATGTCTCAGGCCTGCCTCTGCAGTGCCTGTGTGTGCAGTTTCACTGCCACTTTGACTTGGCATTCAAAAGTACTTGCCAAGACTTAGGCCCTCATTCTGACCTTGGCGGGCGGCGGAGGCCGCCCGCCAAAGTCCCGCCGTCAGGTTACCGTTCCGCGGTCGAAAGACCGCGGCGGTAATTCTGACTTTCCCGCTGGGCTGGCGGGCGGTCGCCTTCAGACCGCCCGCCAGCCCAGCGGGAAAGAGGCTTCCACGATGAAGCCGGCTCGGAATCGAGCCGGCGGAGTGGAAGCTGTGCGACGGGTGCAGTTGCACCCGTCGCGTATTTCACTGTCTGCGCAGCAGACAGTGAAATACATTTAGGGGCCCTCTTACGGGGGCCCCTGCAATGCCCATGCCAGTGGCATGGGCACTGCAGGGGCCCCCAGGGGCCCCGCGACCCCCCCTACCGCCATCCGGATCCCGGCGGTCGGACCGCCGGGATCTGGATGGCGGTAGGGGGGGTCGGAATCCCCTCGGCGGCGCAGCAAGCTGCGCCGCCTTGGAGGATTCTATGGGGCGGCGGTACACTGGCGGGAGCCCGCCAGTGGTGCCGGTCCGACAGCGGCTTTACCGCCGCGGTCGGAATCCCCATTGGAGCACCGCCGGCCTGTCGGCGGTGCTCCCGCGGTCCTCCGCCCTGGCGGTCTTTGACCGCCAGGGTCAGAATGAGGGCCTTAATCTCCCCTTTTTCTACATATGTCATCCCTAAGGTAGACCATACCTAGCCTAATAGGCAGGGTGCTATGTAGGTAAAAGGCAGGACATGAACATGTGTGTTTTATATGTCCCGGTAGTAACTCCTAAATTAGTTTTTACACTGCTGTGAGGCCTGCTCCTTTCAAAGGGTAACATTGGGGCTACCCTCATATACTGGTTGAGTGGTTGCTGCTGGTCTGAAAGGAGTAGGATGGTCATATTTAGTATGGCCAGAATGGTGATCCAAAATCCTGGTGACTGGTGAAGTGGATTTAATAATACTATTTTAGAAATGCCACTTTTAGAAAATGAGCATTTCTCTTCACTTAAATCCTTCTGTGCCTTACAATCCATGTCTGGCTGGGTTCAGTTGACAGCTCCCTTGTGCATTCACTCAGACACACCCCAAACACGGGCTACTCAGCCTCACTTGCATACATCTGCATTTTGAATGGGTCTTTCTGGGCTGGAAGGGTGGAGGGTCTGACACTTACATGTCAAAGGATAGTAACCTGCCGTCATACAAAGGACTGCCACACCTCCTACTGGGACCCTGACAGGCAGGATTGAACTGAAAGGAGACCTTGTGCACTTCTAAGCCACTCTTTGAAGTCTCCCCCACTTTAAAGGCACATTTGGGTATTTAAACAGGGCCTCTGCCCATACCAACTCAGACACTTCTGAGGTAGACACTCTACCTGACAAGACACTTCCTGGAGAACAGAACCTGAACCAGAACTTGCATCCTGCCAAGAAGAAGTGCCTGGCTGCCCAAAGGACTCACCTGACTGCTTTCTGTGAAGGACTGCTGTCTTGCTGTTGCCCTGATGCCTTGCTGCTCTCTGGCTGTGGTGTGAAGTGCTCTCCAAGAACTTGGATAGAGCTTGCCTCCTGTTCCTTGAAGTCTCTGGACCAAAAAGAGGGGAGGGAAAAAACAGTGACACACACACGCAACACTCCCACCCCGACCCTCACCCACGACAACACACACACTAATACATCATGATACATCACAGTTACATCCCCCAATCCCCCTTGGAAGAATGCGAGGACAAATGGAAATGAGTCAAATTATTGTAATATATACAAAGACAGTAATCAAAAATATATACATATATTAAGATATGCACACTATAAATAAATATATACACCAAGAATACAAGTCCAAGGTATTCCACTATCATAGTCCTTGGACCACTGGGCCCAAAAGGCATGGGCAAGGCCCATACTCAATACCTGAACAAGACGGAGAGAACAGTGCAGGGGCATCAGATAGAAATAAAACAGGCACCTCAGGGGGAAGGGAAGGGAAGGGGGGGCACCTCAGCCAGATGAGTGCACGTTGCCAGATCTATGAGGGGGCTCCATGCCCACTGTTCAATCCTGGGTAGTGCAAAGCCACAGTCTCTCAAGTCTCTCCAGTGGGTGGTTTGCCCACTGCTTTATCCTGGGGAGTGCATAGCCACAGTCTTTCAAGTCTCTCCAGTGGGTGGTTTTCCCACTGCTGCATCCTGGGGAGTGCAAAGCCACTGTCTCTCAAGTCTCTCCAGTGGGTGGTTTATACACTGCTTCATCCTGGGGAGTGCAAAGCCACAGTCTCTCAAGTCTCTCCAGTGGGTGGTTTGCCCACTGCTTTATCCTGGGGAGTGCAAAGCCACAGTCTCTCAAGTGGATAACAGTCTCTACTGGTTCTGGAGGGGGCATGGTGCCCAGAGTGCTTCATCCTGCCAAAGACTGAGGTAGTGGATGTATCTCTCCACTGGTTCTGGAGGGGGCATGGTGCCCAGAGTGCTTCATCCTGCCCGTGGCGGCCTTAGTAACGTCAGAAGCTATGGCGCTCTTTGGCCTGCGGTGCTGCTGCCGTCGGTGTCCTCAAGTGCAGGTGCTGTCAGTACTCCATTTCCTGGCAAGTGGGTCATTTCAAACTACAGTGGCCATTGCATCAGGGATGTCCCTGCCTATGTTTTTCAACGTGTTGTCCAGAGTGTTGTCTGTGGTCTGTGGTTTGTGATATTGGGACATACGTGAGGAGTTGGAGTGTTGGGGGTACGGGCAAGGGTGGGGGTATGTGATAGAATGCAGGTGGGTGGGGGATGTAATAGTTGAAATTTGACTCACCGGAGTCCATTCCTTCAGCTACTCCGGCGAGGCCCTCAGGATGCAGTATAGCCAAGACCTGTTCTTCCCATGTTGTTAGTTGTGGGGGAGGGGGTGGGGGTCCGCCGCCAGTCCTCTGTACCGCGATGTGGTGTCTTGAGACCACGGAACGCACCTTCCCCCGTAGGACATTCCACCTCTTCCCTAGTTCTTGGGTGCTGTCCCACTGCGTTGACCCTGTCCACGATTCTGCGCCATAGCTCCATCTTCCTAGCTATGGTGGTGTGCTGCACCTGTGAACCGAATAGCTGTGGTTCTACCCGGATGATTTCCTCCACCATGACCCTGAACTCCTCCTCAGAGAACCTGGGGTGTCTTTGCGGTGCCATGGGGTGGTGTGGGTGATGTGTGGGGTGGTGTGTGTTGTGATGTGTGGGGTGATATTTAGAGGTGTGTAGTGTTTTGTGTGTGGATGTTGTGTGAGTGATGGTGTTGAGTTTCTGTGGATGCTAGTTTGTAGAAGGTGGTGTCTCTCTCTGGACCTCAGTTGCAATTGTTGTCATAAGGGTTTGTGGGTGATGTGGGTGTGTGTTTTATTTTGTATTGGGTGTGTGGGAGTGGTGTGTGTGTATGTGTCTCAGGTGTGTGTATTTGGAATTGTCCAATGTGGCAGTGTTTTGTAAATGTGTGTGTATTTTGAGAGCAGAGGTGTGTACCGCCAATGGAATACTGCAGTTGAAAGACCACCGCGTGGATTCATGGGTCGTGATAGTGTGGGCTTATTCCTGTTGGCGTGACGGTGTAGGTTTTGTTATCGCCAGTTTATCACTATCCTTTGGTGTGGCGGACTTGTGTTGGTGTCTGGATTTTGGCAGATTCAGAGCTGTGGGTCATAATGACCGTGGCAGAATTCCGCGGCCCCGGCAGTGTGTTGGCGGTGTTCTGCACGGCAGTAAGCGGCTTTTACCGCCAATGTTGTAATGACCTCCTATGTGCTTTTAAAAGACTAAAGACACTTTGGCCCTCATTCTGACCCTGGCGGTCAAAGACCGCCAGGGCGGAGGACCGCGGGAGCACCGCCGACAGGCCGGCGGTGCTCCAATGGGGATTCCGACCGCGGCGGTAAAGCCGCGGTCGGACCGGCACCACTGGCGGGCTCCCGCCAGTGTACCGCCGCCCCATAGAATCCTCCAAGGCGGCGCAGCTTGCTGCGCCGCCGAGGGGATTCCGACCCCCCCTACCGCCGGGATCCGGATGGCGGTAGGGGGGGTCGCGGGGCCCCTGGGGGCCCCTGCAGTGCCCATGCCACTGGCATGGGCATTGCAGGGGCCCCCGTAAGAGGGCCCCTAAATGTATTTCACTGTCTGCTGCGCAGACAGTGAAATACGCGACGGGTGCAACTGCACCCGTCGCACAGCTTCCACTCCGCCGGCTCGATTCCGAGCCGGCTTCATCGTGGAAGCCTCTTTCCCGCTGGGCTGGCGGGCGGTCTGAAGGCGACCGCCCGCCAGCCCAGCGGGAAAGTCAGAATTACCGCTGCGGTCTTTCGACCGCGGAACGGTAACCTGACGGCGGGACTTTGGCGGGCGGCCTCCGCCGCCCGCCAAGGTCAGAATGAGGGCCTTTATATCACTTTTACAATGATATCTCAACATATACTTATTGCATATTAATCGTTTTGACCTGCATTTTATCAGATAAATATTATATATTTTTCTAAACATTGTGTGGTGTATTTATTTTTGTAGTGCTATACGTGTTATTGCATGATTTATTGCACAAATACTTTACACATTGCCTTCTATGTTAAGCCTGACTGCTCAGTGCCAAGCTACCAGAGGGTGGGCACAGTATAATTTGGAGGGTGTGTGACTTACCCTGACTAGAGTGAGGGTCCTTGCTTGGACAGGGGGTAACCTGACTGCCAACCAAAGACCCCATTTCTAACAAGCGCCATAAATTATGACGATAGTCCAGCAAGGCACAGAAAGACCTATAGGTTATTATGGGAGCATCACTTTAAAGACTGCCCTGAGCAGGCATTAAAAATAATGGAAAAAATGTCACAGTGAAATCTTGTAAATTTTTACTCTCCCATTGTTTTGGGCCTCTCTGCCTCGGAACAACCCCCTTGCATACATTATACCTGACACATGTATAATGTGGCCCAAGGGGTTACAAAAGCGCAATGCATGAATTGCGCCACTTTGTAAATATGACGCAAGATGGGGGCCTCCTTAACACTTCCCTGGCTTAAAAGAAATGATGCTATGGCAGCTCAAGGAGGTGCAAGGGGCTAGTAAATATGCCCCTTTGTTTTTCAGAAACTCAATCACTTTGTAGTACCCTTTCATCACCTATTCGGATGGTGCATCTGTTACTGGATTCCTCAGTGACTCACAAGTTGGCCAATCAACACTCCACTTGTACCCGACCATAAATTGACTGGAACCACATGTCAAATAATGTATTCAAATCTTCCCACAGGCATTTTGAAAGTTTCACAAATTTCTCAGTTTGCATCTTCCATTTTACTGGTTTCTCCCTCAATCTTGGGTAGTCATTAGTGAATGACAATATGTCACTTCTGCTTCACAGGACATGTGTATAACCGCCACCTGGAATCTTCCTCACTGGTAGTATTTTTCACACTCCTCAGCTTGATTTGCTCCAGCTGGAGGCAAATTCTGCATTTCTTTCTCGTGATCTCTTTTCTTTGCTCATCTTCCTTCCCATTTATCTAATGCTCCCCATGTTTGAGTGTTCATAATTTATTCCTTTATGTGCATTCTCATTTAGGCTGATCTCATGTTTTGGAACTAAACTCTCATCTGTGACTCTGTCTCAAAAGCTTTGATTTCTGAAAATCTATATCAAGTTTTTCAGCCATTTCTAGTAACTTCTCATATGTCAGTCCAGCACAGTGTGTAACGTCTTTGCACATGAAGCACAATTATTCTTCATGGTATGTTTCTAATCTTTCCAGCTCAAGTGTTCCCTAAATTAATTCATTTAATTCTAATTTTAATCTGGGCACATTCACTATCCTGTCTCTTTCTGGGGTCTCTTCTGTTCTGACACTACTGTTTATTGTACCTGTTGCTCCTCTCTGACTCAGACTCTTCAACCACTCATTCAACTGTGCTGAAAAACCTCGCAAACTAATATTACTCCTCTGTGTCATATTTTGTGGGGTATTATAATGCATACTGGCAATCTGGTCCAGTGTGGGCATGTGTGGAAATGGAGTTCACTGAAGACATCTCACATCTACTACTGGTCCTGTTTGATTTAATCTCTGGTTAGAATTAGCAATTCGTGTAGGGGTTAAAGTTGAAACAAACAAACCTAATCTCTCCATTTCCGAATTAGTTGAGTATGCTAATCCCTGCAGATGTGGAATTAGGAATCTGGAGGTTACTTCCAGAATCTCCTAGAACATACAATGAAACAAAAGAATCTATGGTTATATGGACCGTCAGTGCATCAGATCCTGTCATATTTATCTGACTCTGAGAAATCGGCATTCCGGTGCATTGACCTGTTAATCCTATACTGAAACGCTGTCCTGATTGAATTGGGGTAGTATTTGGGGTTGTCTGTATTGGAGTATACATGGGCATAGTCTGGTTCTGAATACAATTTTGCATGTGTGCTGTCACATTAGGTGTAGATTCCATCCAAATAATTTTTGTACTTGGCACTACCTCATTCACAACTGGGCTTGTAACATACTGTGCCGTACTAACAACAGGAACTGGTGCATAAATTGCAGGCACCTGTATCAATGAACTGACAGGTGTACCTAGGGCTATCTTAAGTGGGCTTTGTGAAACTGGAGCTATTGGCACACTTGAGGCTTTATTCTGCACTGCTCTCTCAACTGAATGAAATGGCGAGTGGACGATTCATTGAAGGATGATTTTCAAACTCGTCTTCTGAGTTACTTGCATTTGTAGCTGCCTTTTTAACCACATCTGCTGTCTGCTCCATTCTTTCTGTCTGCTTCTTTTTCATTTTAGGTTTTGTACTATCATCCCCTTCTTCTGTGATTGCTAGAAACATTCTCACTTCATCTAATATTTCTGTTCTTCACCTCTTCTGTTGTTCATCCCATCTAGCTTCTGCTAGTGTCTTTTCTGCTCTCCTCATTCTAGTCTCAAATTGTGCTATTTGTTTTTGTCTAGCAACGAGTTCCCAAATAGCAAGAGCTTTAAATTGTGCGGGTCTTGGAGGAGGCTTTAATTCACACAATTTTCTCCTCAAATTCTGGAAAGTCATCAAATTAAAGGTTCTGTAACGTGGAAAAGCCAATGAACCTTCTTTCTTAGTGGTGTTACACCACCATTTAACCCAAATGCATGCTCAAACTCCTCATGCCTCTGCCACTCCTTATGCTGGTGTTCCCTCAGGTGCTGTTTGTTCACCCGCCCAAACTGGAATAAACACATCTCCTCTCAGTGCACTTCTTAAAGCTTTGAAAAAATTCATTTTTGTGCTAATTTTCAATCAATAATACAAATTTCAATGAAACTAGGAGGTAAATTAAAACCCACAATTGTTTATACAAGCTATTCTCAACCAATTGCAATGCTGTATTGTCCACCAATACTACACAGCTTTCTCACTAACCGACTTACCCCAGCGAAGTACAACTGACATCACATGCACTTCACTCAGCAGCTGCAATCACTTCGCAAGTGTCTCTTACACAATTACTCACACATAAACTCAATGTAAAACATTGCTAGCAATAAAAAAGAAATCAAAAACCTGTCTGGTCACTACTGGTACAAACTCAAATGCTTTGAAGCTGTATGGGCTACACTTCTGACTGTTGCTCCCACAGTTACACAAATAAAACCTGAATAGCAAATCTCACTCTGGTTCATACTGATTCATCAGGATTCACCTAATACCAACCAACAACTCATACTCACTCAAGGAAAAACTACTGGTACTGTCATTGGTACCTCATGACCAATACCTCACTACAGACAGTACATTAACCAAGTGTCCCCATACACTTGTGCGTTACCTTGGGGGTCTTAGGCCTCAATGGACCTGCCAAAAACAAGAACAGCAGACGTTTTTAAACATAAAGCACACCCAATCACTTTGAGTACAACGACTCCACAGGCAGCTCACAACACAACCTTTCACAGTAATTTGTAGCAAAAAGCATTGCAAGCACAAATTCCTGCTGATACTTACACTGTACACTTGTAACACAATGCTAGAATTTCATCAATGTCTCACCTAGCCATAGAACAACTCTACTACCAGATTTATCACCCTTAACACTAATCAAAATATAGGGTTCTCCTCCTCATGGGATAAAACCGTCACTCTGTTACCAGAAACGTCAATGCTTTTTACCAATCCTTCGCAGGATTCAAAAACTCTTCCCCGTTCACATCACACAAAAAAGGCAATGTCCATCTAGAATTTGAGCACAAACTGAGTTTGCAGCACAACAGAAAATTCTCAGGTTTGGTACAAAGTCATCTCTCATTTGTGTGTGAATCTAATAGACTATAACAATTTGTACATCACTTGTTGCAATCCACATTATTCTCATGGTGGAAGATGATTTCAACAGTTCTCATGAGAAAGGACAGGTTTAACAGTATCAAGTACTTTAGCTTTCAATCTCCAGGTCCAAGTGTTCCAAAATCAAGGTCATTGGGAACAAAATCATATACAGTGAACAATGGGACCCTTCACTATTCATGAGAAACAACCTAGTGGAAAAATGAATGTTAGGAAAAAGAAATGATTCATTACTTTTGCATGGCTGCAAATAGGTTTTAGGCCCAGTTATGCTAACACAACAAATGTATTGCATTAATATGTTTATTAATAAAACACACATATTATGCAAACTCATGAATACATTCAGCATTAATTATACATTATCAGAATATGCAGAAGCATTTCATTAATAATTGTAATCTTTGTTAACGCATCACATTAAGTATGACAAATAAGTGCATTTGTTTTTCTGTACCCATAACTATATACTAATAAATCTCATTAATCATTGTCAATCAAATTGTTTCACTAGTAGCAGTTACTCTAATGTGTAAAATATATTTTAACATTATTTCATCTTGTTAGCACATTATCCATTCTGGTAGGCCCATTGTCTGCCACAAAATAAAACGTGAGCGCATTTAAAATACGTGTCAATGCAGCTTTTTCTATATGTTAGGCTTTTAAACGTGAATACAAATGTCACCTAATGCTGTCATCTTGGTCACTAAAAGTATTACTAGATTTTATGTTCCAACACTCCCAGCTACCTAATTTGCACTCTAAGTTTAATTATTTGCTTTTAAACATTTAGAGCATTCTTAACCCTCTTCTCCTGGCGTCAGTGGAATGCATGTTGCACTCCGACTTGCGCTATACATGATGTGACTTGTTGAAACTCACATTTAAGTGCCGCCATCTTGAAAGAGGGAAAATCTGGACTGCTTTTGCATGACATTCCTGGGGAAGAGGTTGACATACTGCTGCTTAAGTTTTGCCATATTTAAGTAAATAAAAGCTGGATCAATAAGTTTTGCCTTTGGTTTGCTGCCAGTCAGCGAAGGTGCTGAGACTGTGTCACATTTTTAACAATGATGCACACACTACACAAGCTTATTGCTCATGTCATTGATATACACTATTTAAACATGTTAGCAGTGTTTTTACCAGTGTTACACACACTTTAAAGTCAGGTTACAGAGGCTGTGATGATACATTGAAGGCCGATTTCTTTAATTCCAGAAACAGTGATATACACACTAGTCAAGTGAATCACAGCAGCTGCGGGTTATTGGGAGCACAGTGATACACACACTCTTCAATTGTCTTACAGCAACTTCTCTATTGCAGTGATACGCACACTATGCAAGTATGCTAATTCTGATCTTTTGAGACAATTTTAGGAAAATTACAGTAGTGCGCACACTGAGGGATTTTCAGCAGACCGTTGTTGGCAACTGTTCCTCCAAATAGTGTACATGAGTGACTAAACTTGACTGCAATACCCATATATTTTTTTAGTGATACAGTCATTCAAAATACCATAATTATTGTGTTGGAGGTAATTATAGTTAAGATACTCTTTTGATGGTAAGTGGGCTAATTTAATATTTAGAGATATTTAATATACATGCATCTCATATCGTAGTATGTTAAACACTATTGCATAGTCATTGCAGTGTTCAAAATTTGTAATTCTATTGTAATAGGCTGATTGGGCACAGTACAGACATGCAGAATGTTGTAGTTGTAATTGTATTTATTACGCGCTTACTATCCCTGACGAGGTGTCAGAGTGTTTTTCTGCGAATAGCACACTACTCCGGAACCCAAATGGATTTGGTGTGGATTAATTTAGGGAAATATGAGTATAGGATTAGTATTAGTGTAGGGAAATATAAGGTAATTTGAGGGCTCGACGTGTGAGTCTGTTAGTTAGATTGAATAAAATATTGGAGGGATAGAAGAGAGAAGAATCTAGAAAGTGCTGAATGGGAGATCATAGTAGTAAAATGAGGTTTGGAATGAGTGAAAGGAAATATGGAGGAGAGAAGTCTATAGAAAGGGATTAGAGAGATCATAGTAGTAAATTGAAAGTTTGGATCTGTCAAAGGAGAGATACATGATAGAGAATTTAGTAGGGTTTTTGAGATATCATAGTTGTAGAATGAGGTTAGAGGTGAGTCATTGAATGGAGCTATAGGATAGATTGAGAGAGGTATAGGGTGAGACAGGGAGTGATTTGGAGAGAGTGATGCTTGTTCTCTTGTACAGTAGGACTAAAGCAATATATATGTATAGATACATGATTACAACAAAAGGCAATGTATATAAAAGGAAGATAATATATTGTGATTTAAAGGTGCATTGCATGAATACAGACTTTCTAATGTTGCAGTATTTGAAGTTCATTTATTTGTGTATGTTTTATAACATAGTTTTTTAATCTTCTCCTTAATATTTCAATAGTGAATTGCTTGTAGATATTTAAGATAATCTTTACCTATTGAGATAGACAAACAAAACAGAGACTCATAAGCATCTAATCCAGTGGTTCTCAACCTGTAGTGCGGCGACCCCTGGGGGGGTCTGCGAAGCCTTGCCAGGAGGTCTGTAAATGCTTAGAAAATGTAATAATATTAACAGATTAGGTCCCCAGCTTTCAGTAATAACTCATAGGGGGTCCCGGATGTCAATAATGATTCCGTTCGGGTTCCAAGGTTCCAGTGTTGATAAAGTGGGGTCCACAGAAGTAAAAAGGATGGGATCCACTGATCTAATCAAACACTGTATATAGAAACTATGCAGTGACCTAAGAACATGTTAAGCATAGAAGTATATATATATATATATATATATATATATATATATATATATATATATATATATATATATAGATAGCTATAGATATGGTTCAAACACAGTTCCTGCCTTTCTTCTTGGTCTCACCAGCCAGAATCGGTGCACGGCTATGGGTGCAGGACCTGTAGTTATATGATATAAGAATATAACGGCAGCACTCCAGATAGTTCCAATAGTTGTTTAATAGCTCACATCAATGGCTTTCGTAGCCAAATTGTTTTACAAAGGCCCCATCCCCCATAGAAAATATACTATTAGGTTTAGTAAGCATAGAAGAACTATAGCTACCAAAGAAGTACTACACAAATCCTACATATTTTTTCTTTTAAAAAAATCCCCAATTTAAATATAAAAAAATAAATAAATGGATACTCATCCAATTATAATTCCTAGAAAATACATATACCACCTTGTACTGTTTAAATCAAACTCAAAATATATCATGGCCTTCCTACTATTTTCATCTAGGTATCATCCTAATTTCAAACAAATTAATGCCCATCATGTTCTATCATCAACAAAAAATTACATTTCAAATTGGACGTACAGTCACATATCCATTTATGTGGTTATAATATTACATCATTAGAATAAAACCATACCTTGTAAAATAAACCAAATCATGTCGATTTTAATTAACCTCGGGGTGTGCCTAAAACTTACTTTGATGCTAGCTAACTGTAATCATGTGAATTCAGGAACACCAATATCTCATAACTTGAAATACCACTAAATTATTGGCTAATTTTATCAAATTAACCCACGTGTACAAAAAGTTCCTCACCCTGGTTCAAACCCAGGGGTACTTGCTGTTTAGTCAAATTATATACTGCGAGTCCATTCTCCTAAGAATGTGTTCCCTGTCACCTCCCTTCAGTGTTAACAACACCCTATCAATGCCAAAAAACAACATTTTGTCAACTTGTCCACCATGTACTTGCCCACAGTTGCATGCAACCGGATAATTTACATCATTGTTCTTAATTGCTCGCCAATGTTCCAAAAATCGTTTTTTCAATGGAAAAATTGTACTTCCCACATGTGATCCTTTCAAATACAGTTTCCTCTATGCTGGCTTTGTGGAGTCTTTGTATTAGGGTTTCATGGTCAGCTGTATCAAAGGCAGCTGAGAGGTCCAAGAGAAGTAGTATGGCAACTCTACTGCGGTCTACTGCATTTTTCAGATCATTCCAAATGCCAATGAGAGCAGATTATGTGCCTCTTCCTGGGTGGAATCCAGTTTGGTAACCTATGGCAAATAGTGGGCAGGTTTTAAGCCCAATAAGATCTTGGTAGGCTGACAATGGGTCTTCTGCTACTAAACAGCATGCACTATCTAGTAGGTTTAACCTAAAAATGCTGCAGACTTTATATGTCAAATGGTGGTATTCTGTGCCCTGTTACAATTTTACAAACAGTTTTTGAGTTATCACTTTAAATGTGACTGATAGATGTTTGCCAAATAAACCAAAGCTGGTATGTTTGATAGAGTAATAACAACAAAAAATGATTTTGCCAAAAGGATGAGATTTAGCAGGGAGTCTGTACCGGACAGACAGAGCCATTGTTTTTTTATTAGAGTGTAGTAGTCCCTCAAATGACCAAATTTTAGTACTGGTCAGAAAAGGGATTTGGAAAGTATGGTTCAGGCCTATTACATGGAACTCTAACTATGATTCAATGTATTTGTTTCCTTGTTTTGACATCTGCTGTGACCAAATGTCTGCTGATGAGTTCTGTTCCTAAAACACTTCAAGCAGTTTATACTTCGCTCATTGTGAAACTGCTCATACATTGAGGCAGGAATAGCTAGCTGTCAGGACTAGAGTTGTACACTGCATGACAAAGTGCATTCCTCTTAAGGTGTTTTTAAATAATCCAGACAAGACCTGAACACAAGGTTTCAATGAACCTTAATTGTGCTGGAGCTCTACTTTAGGGTCACTTCTGGTGCTCTTGTTTTCTGCACGCATTAGAGTCACAATTATAATCTGTTTAGGAGTCTGACCACATTATCAGTATTCTTGCAGGTCAATGGAAGTAAGGTTTGTTTGGATGACAATCTACAAAAGATATCGGTCTGAAAACCACACTTCATGATAACTTATTCTTCATTACTAGGTAATCAGAAATGCAGGTGAAGAGACCACCAACCAAATGATAATTCTGAGCAATTAAGACCACAGATTTACTTAGAAACCTGCTTAAAGTTTTAAAGTCTATGTAGAGGGAGCAAACTCTCACCAAATAACTTTGCAGATTGTTTGCAAAACACAAGTTCTGCAGCTATATTTAAATACCTTCACATTGCCCCATAGGCTGTGAGTGAATAGTAATCATAATTTTTATATTTATTAAAGTACAAAGATCAAATAAGGGCAGTAAAATAAAAAAATGAATGACTAGCCAATTTACCACTTGGGTCAATATTCATATTTTTTAATTAGGTTGTGTGTCTCAGAGTGAGAACCTGAAACACTAGGCCAGCTCTTTAGTGAAGGGATGACTCCATGGTGCAGCTACAACGCTGCAATTTCTGCGCTTCAAAAAACAAAATTAAACCTTCTCTGAATCAAAAAAGAAATTGAATAATTTCCCAGACTTCAACATTTCTTCCTTCACAGGTTACACAATAAGGAGCCTAGCCCCAGGCAATATATTTCAAATCAACTTTCATCATGGAACCAAAACAAAAGTAGTGTATGCTAGCAGCTGCAATTGTCATGGCCAAAATCATTGCACAACCATTGGTGAGTGATGCTAAACTGAGATGAGGTGCATGGTATTTGTTTATAGCGCAAGAAATATAGGGGGTCATTACGACTCCCGCCGGACGCGGTGACCGCGCGCCTGGCGGGAGCCGCCAAAATACCGTACCGCGGTCGCAAGACCGCGGCGGGTATTTTGAGTTTTCCCCTGGGCTGGCGGGCGGCCGGCAAAAGGCCGCCCGCCAGCCCAGGGGAAAACGACCTTCCCACGATGAAGCCGGCTCGTAATCGAGCCGGCGGAGTGGGAAGGTGCGACGGGTGCAGTAGCACCCGTCGCGTATTTCACTGTCTGCAATGCAGACAGTGAAATACTGAGCGGGGCCCTCTTACGGGGGCCCCTGCAGTGCCCATGCCATTGGCATGGGCACTGCAGGGGCCCCCAGGGGCCCCGCGACACCCCCTACCGCCATCCTGTTCCTGGCGGTTCGCCCGCCAGGAACAGGATGGCGGTAGGGGGTGTCAGAATCCGCTCGGCGGCGCAGCAAGCTGCGCCGCCTTGGAGGATTCAATGGGGCAGCGGGAAACTGGCGGGAGACCGCCAGTTTCCCTCTTCTGACCGCGGCCAAAGCGCCGCGGTCAGAATGCCCTGCGGGGCACCGCCAGGCTGTCGGCGGTGCTCCCGCCGACCGCGGGCCTGGCGGTCATAGACCGCCAGGCTCGTAATGAGGGCCTTAATATATTCCTTCTAAGTGAGTCGACTCTTAAACAATAACCAGTGTATCCGGCGATGGATACAGGAACTGCGGCAATGCAGGACTAAATTATGAGCAAGGTATCTAATGCAGCAAGAAAAAGCAAATCAATTGCATTATCAAACCCTTTCAGAATCTAACCTGTTTGATGCATCGTGCCGCCGGGAGCTGTCTGACGCAATGTTGTATATGTGTACTGGATGGCTTCCAGCCGTCTGTCCACATGGCACTTCTTCCACTTTCTTCCAAAGCAGCCTTAGGAGCTGAGGAATAGCTTTCCCAGCTCTCTGAGGATGGGTTTTCAGTGAAATGACTATCACCATGCGCAGCGCACTGATGTCATTTTACTGAAAATGAAAGTGAAATGAGCCGATTGGCTCATTTCACTTTCACAGGCTCGGTGCTCAGGAGGCTATCTCATCCCCCAAAGCACCAAGGCAGACAGAGGAGGTATCATTGAAAGGGGAGAATCTCCTCTTCCAGTAGAACCCCTCTGTTAGAAATGGGGTCTTTGGTTGGCAGTCAGGTTACCCCTGTTCAAGCAAGGACCCTTACTCTAGTCAGCATAAAGGAGAATCACCCTCAGTTAATCTTCGCTCACCCCCTTGGTAGCTTGGCACGAGCGGGCATGTTTAACTTCAGAAACAATGTGCAAAGTAATTGCACCAACACACACAGTAAATCAGTGATAACACTACAAAATGACACAACACAGGTTTAGAAAAATAGATAATATTTATCTAAACAAGACAAGACCAAAGCAACAAAAATCCAACATACACAAGTCAAATTATGAATTTAAAAAGAAAAAAGTCTTAAATCCTTTAGTGAGAATACTGTTATTGCACAAAAGTACCTGGGTAGCATCAAAATAAAGCCGCACAGGCAAGCACGCATCGAAAAAGGTCAGCGATGCGTCGATTTCTCACTCGCAAGCGAGACCGTGCATCGTTCCTCCTCTGGTTGGGTTGGCATGTGTCATTTCTTCTCTCACGCAAGAGAGTGATGCATCGATCCAGATGGGCATCTCGGGTCCGAGCATGCTTTACGTTGATTTTCCACACCCAGCGATGTTGCTTTGAAATCCATTTGCATGGTGTAAAGAAACCACGCCGTGTGGGGGCTTGTGTCATTAACAGCAGCCGTTGCGGGTGTTGTGCATCATTCCTCTAGCCGTGTTGCATCAATCTCCCAGCCGTGATACAGGTGGAGTGTCGATTTTAGCCACTAGGCCGGCGGTGAGTCGTTTCTCGGCCACGAGGCAGGTGTTGTAATTTAGTAGCGATTAGATTAAGCATTAGCAGAAGACATCTTGTATTTAGCAACTATTGTGAACATTTAGCGGAATCCATTTTGTATTAATGGCAGCCATTATCTCTGCCACATGCTGCCATGTGCTCGCCATGTGCTCTGCCCTACCTTTCTGTTAACTACTCTTCAAAATCTGTCTACTGACAAGTTATATTTAATATCTCCCACTTTGCACATGCCCAGTAAGGTGTACAACTGTTAGTAATCAGTAACCAACAGTAATGTGTCTACTAGTCCTTAAAAACTGTTAGCCCCCCTACCTGTCGACTGTGCATTTCCATATGACCTTATATGTATCTAAGTCTTGCTTCTATAATTTTACCACCTTCTTTTAGCCCCTGCGTGGGTATAAAAGGACCATGCTCTCTTAGTTCAGTGTGCTTCTTCAAACATTACCAAAGGGTGCTGTTTGAAATGTGGTACCACCTCATGAGGTTTAATAAACTTTGTCTTTTATTTCAGTTTCTGTGCCAGCTTCTTCCTATATGGTCTGAGGACTTTGTGCAGAGAAGGGCGAACCCCTTGCACTAGTAGGCCTTGCTGAGGCTTACTTCAACACTGGTGGTGGGTCGAAAGCTTCCCCCCACAGCAGTCTGGGTGGATTTCTGTCCTTTTCCACCAGCTGCACCTTTCAAGTGCCCAGTGACAGGTTAGCACCACTTGGCAGGCAGGACTCTCAGCAGAAAGCCCAAGTGCTGGCAGAGAGAAGTCTTTGATGTCCCTCAGACTTCAACAACAGGAGGCAAGCTCAGTTCAAGGAGATTCTTCACCAGTGGGAAGTCACACAAAAGTAAGTCTATGTCCTTTCTCAGGCAGAAGCAGCTACTGCAGGCCAGCACAGCAAAGCACAGTAACAGGCAAATGGGCAGTACTCCCCCTCCAGCTTCCAGCTCTTCTCCTTGGCAGAGGTTCCTCTTGGTTCCAGAAGAAATCTGATTTTCAGGGGTTTTGGGTGTTCTTCTGATACCCCCTTCTGCCTTTGAAGTAGGTCTACTTTAAAGAAAAGTCTCTGCTGTTTGCAAGATCCTGCCTTTCCCAGGCCAGGCCACAGACACACACCAGGGGGTTGGAAAATATATTGTGTGAGGGCAGGCACAGCCCTTTCAGGTGTAAGTGACCACTCCTCCCCTCCCCTCAACCCATATAGGCTATGCAGGCTCCACCCCATCTCCCTTTGTGTCACTGTCTAGAGGAGTGGTGCAAACAGCCCAACTGTCAAACTGACACAGACAGGGAATCCACAAACAAGCAGAGTCACAGAATGGTTTAAGCAAGAACATGCCTACTTTCAAAAAGTGGCATTTTCAAACACACAACCTAAAAAACAACTTCACTAAACGATGTATTTTTAAATTGTGAGTTCAGAGACCCTAATTCCACATGTCTATCTGCTCTCAAAGGGACTCTGCGCTTTAGTAATATTTAAAGGCAACCCCCATGTTAACCTATGGAGGGGGATAGGCCTTGCAATAGTGAAAACCGAATTTGGCAGCATTTCACTGTCAGGACATGTAAAACACATAGGTACATGTCCCACCTTTAACATACACTGCACCCTGCCCATGGAGATCCCTAGGGCCTACCTTAGGGGCGTCTTACATGTATAAAAAGGGAAGGTTTAGGGCTGGCAAGTGGCTACACTTGTCAGGTTGAATTGGCAGTTTAAAACTGCACTCACAGACACTGTAGTGGCAGGTCTGAGCCATGTTTACAGGGTGACTAATGTGGGTGGCACAACCAGTGCTTCAGGCCAGCTAGTAGCATTTGATTTACAGGCCCTGGGCACCTCTAGTGCACTCAACTAGGGACTTACTAGTAAATCGAATATGTCAATCATGGAAAGCCAATTGCACATACATTTTACATAAGAGCACTTGCACTTTAGCATTGGATAGCAGTGATAAGGTGCCCAGATTATCAAACACATCAAAAAATGAATCCAGCACACATCAACATCCTGGGAAACAGAGGCAAAAAGTTAGAGGAGACCACCCCAAGGATGCCAAGTCTAACAGGGGAGCGGCCCCCTGGGCAAAACCTTTTGCTCGCCCCTTTTTCGTTTATGGGATATTCAGTTTTTCTGACCCATCCTACGTGGCAGATGGGGACAGTAGCTCCTAATCTGACCTACCCGGGGGAGGGGGGCAGAAAGCCCACTAGAAAATAGGGATTCACTTTTCATTTATGTCTAGGGGTAGGAGCTGCCATGAATGGGCATTGTAGTTCCCCCACCACTCCCCAAAAATTGGCAGTCTTTCTGCACACCCCAGGGGGAAGATGGGGCAATAGCCCCCAATCTGTCCCCTGTGGGGGCAGGAAGTCCACTAAGCAACAGGGATTATTTAATTAATGTAGGGGTGGGAGCTATCTGCTTTTTTATGTTACGTGTGTGACGCATCATATTTATTATTCATCTGCCTCTTTGAAGTCAGGTTACAAACTAAGGAAAAATCATTTGGAGAAGAGCATGTCCATTAGAATTAAAGATAAATAATTGTCAACTACAGCTGCCCCAGCTGCATACAGTAGCAAAGTACCTAAAGCACTGGCTAACATGCCTCTATTAATTGGGCACAACAACTTGTACTCCATAGTCCATAATACCTTACTCATAACTGAGAGGTAATTTATTTTTTCCCCACTAAAAGTGTCTGTTTAGTTAGTAGAAAAGCCTTTAAAAGCAAAAATAATCAAATCACTTTTTTATTTTATTCTGTTGTTATTCTGCCTTAATTATTTTCTACCAAACAGTCAGTGGAGATGAGTATAGCCAACCCCTGTGGTCCGCCCTCTCAGGGGGTGCTGCCGTATATTGGCTGTATTCCCTTCAGATCACTGCCATTCTGATGCTGTTGTTGCTGGCTTTCTTGTTGTTGGTGTTGGCTGACGTGAAACAAGACTGCCCTCTCTAGAAGTTGAAGGTGGCACCCTAAAACTGCAGAGAGGGACTCTGAGTTCTAGCCGTTATTCTTCCAGTTCTCCGGCTTGCTTAACAATCCACCTCTTGTATTTTGAAACATCCCCTCCAGAAAAAGGAATGAAAGTGGGAAGAATTTTGTATCACAGATCAAGTAGGGTGGCACACATATACTCTATGGACAAGATAATGTCATTTTGCAGCCTTGTATTACAAGTCAAGCGATAGCGTAGGGTCTCAGCCAAGGCATGTGCTGCTGAGTTTTCATTCAAACCACTGAGTGGGAACCTTTCAGACACCTTCTTTAGCTGCTCCTGCTACAAGTAATGGGATAGCTTGGCCCATCATACTGTCCTCCTTGCTAACTTCTTTAAAAGGGAGCAGCATATGTTTCAGGCATTTGAGTGGTCCCCATTTGTCTTAATCCATGGTCATCGATTTCCCATTTGCATCCCCTCCTCTTAGAAGTACATAGTCATTCATCTGTCTGTACAGTTCAAACAGACGTTGCAACATATAATAGGTTAAGTTCCAACATATTGGCAGCTTTAACTGGTACTCTGTTACCACGCTGAATAATCTGTAACTCCTTCCAGGCTTTAAAAGAGTGGCTGAAATTAGTGCAGGTTCATTTTATGGTAGTCAGTATGTTGCTGACTATGTCTTCTTTTTTGAGAAAGTGTTGCAGAATCAGGTTGATGCAGTGAACCAAACACAGGACCCCGAAATAGATACTGTCTGTCATGGCCTTGATTACTGCCATTGTCCATGGCAATAAATCCAATTCAGAGACCTCTGGGTAGCAGGCTTTTAGACACCTTGCTAATAAATTTGTCCAAGATATTTGCTGCTGTATGTGATTTCTCCATGGCGGACATGGCTACTTTTGCATGCTGTTGAACGCTCTTAAACTTTCTTCAGGTTCAAGACCTGTAGATAGCTTTTGCTTTACCCCAGCAAAATAGATCCAGTGTGCAGTGAGGCACATGTAATCAGTAGCCTGACAACTGGTCCACATGTTTGTTGTTAGGGGGATAGTGTGGACAATGCTTTGCTGCAAAGCTTGTCTAACAAATTGCAGCACATTGTGATGCAGCACTGGAACAGCAACTCAGGCAAAATAGGTCTGACTTGGAACCTTCCATTTCAGGCATATGGCTGCCACACACTCTAAGTACCTCACTTCTTCCACAAAAGAAAAAGGAAGGAGATCCAGTGCTAACATTTTTTCAACTTCCCATTGTTCAAATATGCCATTGGGTGGCTGCGGTCATAGGGCCCCTCCTGCCTCAACATGCCTGAAATAGTATCCTGGATGTTCTTCTTTTCTGGGGTGGCTGATGCAGGTGACTTTTGAGATGTAGGTGATGGTAGACCCAATGTGCATCGTGGTAGAGTCACCGTACGCCATGGTGTCTCCAGCTGACTCTTACTCTCCCTGTGCCATTGTGAGTTCGATGAGGCAGGTGATTCTGGGGCACTCCTGGGGACTTGGCTGCTTTGTACGAGGATAGCACCCCCCTACCTTCCACTGTGATTTGACCAGTTGTAGCTGATGTTTCCCAGCTCCCTCACCATTACCACCGCAACCATGCTCAGCAATTGTTTATGATGCTTCTTCCACTGGATTGCATGATTTTGTTTATATATAGGTCATCCGGATGCCAGTACCATAATGTGAATGAGGCTTACCTCGACCAACACTTGCATGGCAAAAGGAGCATATTGCAATGTTCTCTTCTTGTTTGCTAATCGTAAAAACGTTCCAAACTGGGGTGAAGTACTTTCTTAGTGGGCCACGGCCAATGCCTAAATAAGAACTGTAGGCAGGTAGGTATGTTGACTGCCTCTGTGCATTACATACTTGTACTGAAGTTCAGATTGGTGCAGGTCTCTGCTGGGGTCTTACCAATAAGAGAATGTCAGACTCCTCTTTGCCATCTTCCACAGTGACTGACTCATAATTATCACCCTACCCACTATCATCTCCTTCCATGATTCTAAGGCTTTCTGGAACGTTTCCTTTCCCTTGCCTCTCCTGGTGTCTCCCAGAATCTGCTGGGGTCCACTCCATGTCCCTATCATCATCATCAGAAGTGGTGCTTGGAGAACATTGTGGTGTGGTACCCTTCCTTTTTCTTGCTGGAGATTTGTGGGCTATTGATTCTGAAATAGAGGGTTCTGGCTCCGCAGGATCCTCAACCTCCTGTTGTGCACCAACTTCAGGAGTACTACTTTGTGAAACGGACCAATCCAATTAATACTTAGTGAAATGTGGCACAGCTGCAGGTTGAGTACAGGCAAAAGAAATATTAGTGTGGTTGGTTACTTATGTAGTAAACACCAATTTAATTGAACATTGTAAAGTCAAACCACACCACAAAATTTCATGTCAAACCAGGCAGCACAACATGCAGACACAGCTCTTTGCATTGTCTCCATACATCTTAAAGGAGACCCATGTGGTAGTCAGAGAAAAGTGCATGGGTAAATGGAATAATCCTTAAATTCAATGGTGGCAAGGTGGTCCATGGGGAAATAGCACTGCAGCCAGGGTATCCAGGAGGAAATGGAATTATTATACACCTAAAGAAACTGAATGCTGTAGTAAAGCTTTACACCTTTGGTGGATGGCTGTATGGAGGAATGGATATGGATGGATGGATGGATGGTTGGATCAACGTGAAATGCAGAATTAAATAACATTAAATAAAAAAAAAATCAAAATGTAATAACATTAAAAAATTAATTTAATTATAAAATGGAATAAAAATTCAAATATAATTCAATAATTAATGATGTTTGTATGTAAGCCTATGGCAAAGACACACCGGCTGTATGCACAAAATGGCTGCCAGTCATATTGAACAACAACAGCAAGGCGGCATGGCAAACAAAGAACACATTCAAGCCTATGGCAAAGGGACACTGTATGAGGCTGGCCTGGTTTGTAGTGGGTACCTTTGGTATTTACACCTCAAACAAGGTCCAGTTATTCCTTATTATTGAAATATAGGCAGTGTCTAGAAGCCAGGCTCTCTAAGGGTAGCTGTAGCTGAGCAGCCAAGGCTTATCTAGGAGACATGCAAAGCTAATGCAATACCACCATAGTCACAGAATACTCACACACATATGAAAGAAAATACTCACTAGCAGGAGTAAATCACAGTAACTTTTCTAGAACACACAAGAACACAAGAAAGAAGATAATTCAAGAACCATAAGAGACTTCAAGACACCAGCAGTGGATTCCTGGACCTTAAGACCTGTGGAAGAAGGGGGCCAAGTCCAAGAAAGCACAGAAGAATCTAGGGAAAACAGGAGCCCCTTCTAACCCATATGAAGGTGCAAAAGAGGAATTACCAGTGATGAGCAACAGTCAGTACTGCACCCAAGAAGACAGATGCAGGTTCCTGGTTGGTGCAGATGATGTCCCATGCCAAAGTGCCAGTCTGGTTTGCGTTGCTGGGTTTCAAGCTAACAAGTCTTGGGACACGTAAAGCTTGTGGTTAGAGGAAAATGGTACAGCCAGGGACCAGGATGGACCTGGTGGACTCTGCCCTGAGTGAGCCCACAGAAGACCAGGCAGCACGCACAGGAGTCCCACAGCATGGGAACAAAGGAGGTTCAAAAGGAAGCCCATGCAGCACTACGACAAAGGCTCCCACGACACCGGAGAATCACTCGGGAAGAAGTGCATCCCAGGATAGAGTGCTGGGGGCTGGAGCTGCACGGTGCATGGAGAACTTCGTGGAAGAATGCCAACAGGCCTTGGCAACTGCAAGTTACATGGTGCGTGGGGTACTGTCTTGTGTGGGGAGGCAAAATCTTACGTCCACCAAAGTTGGACATTAGGACATCAGGACCATTGGGACCACTTCAGTCCACCACCCGTTATGCAGGATCCACGCAACTCATCAGGAGAGGGGACCCACTCCCCCAGTCATCGATGCATTGAGGTGCCTGCTGAAGCAGGGGAGTGACTCCTTCACTCCAAGGGAGATTCCTTCGTTCTTCTGGTGCAGGCTAATGACAGGCTGTCCTCTAAGGATGCACGACCAGGAAGAAGTTTCACTTGCTGGCAGGAGATGAAGATAAAATGTTGCAGAAGTAATCTTTGCTTCTTTGTTGTACTTTGTAGAGTTTGGGGAGGGTCCAGATGCAGTTTCTTCAGTGAGAAGGTGAAGCAAAGGATGCAGAGGATTCCTGCTGAAGTCTTGCAATCTGAATCCGAACAACCAACCAAGAGAGAGACCCTAAAAAGCCCTGAAAGGGAGATAGGTCAACCAAACAGGTAAGCACTATCAGGGGAGGGCTCTGACATCACCTGCTGGCACTTGCCACTCAGATGCTTGGAATCCAAGATGGCAAAAACCCACAGACCCTCTGGTGGACCTCTGAGCACCACCCCTTGGGTTGTGATGGACAGGGGAGTTGTCACTCCCCTTTTCTTTGTCCGGTTTTTCATCTGAACCTGGACTGGGGGTCCCTGAACCAGTGTGCCCTTCAAAACATTTCCCGTGGCTTGGGAAAGCTACCCCTCCCAAGCTTGTAACACCTATTTCCAAAGGGAGAGGGTATAACACCCCTCTCCCAAAGGAAATCCTTTGTTCTGCCTTCCTGGGCTTGAGCTTCTCATGCAACAGGAGGAAAGAAATATGTCTGAGAAGTGGCAGCAGCAGGGCTGTCTGGAAAACCTCAGAAGGCTAGAATGGCAATACTGGGGGATCCTATATGGAGCCCCAGAGTACATGGAATCATACAAAAAAATGCTTGGAAAAGCCTTGGGGTATGATTCCAATATGTGTGACACCTAACATGCCTATGTTCTGAGTTACCATTATGGAGCTGGACATAGGTAATGACCTATGTCCAGTACACATGTAACATGGCATTCCCACATTCAAGTCTGGGAAAATGGTCCTAGAGGTCATGGGGGCACCTCTGCTAGTGTAGGGGCGCCCTCACACACAGGTTCTCTGCACCCTACCCTCAGTGCTGGAGGGCCTGCTTAAGGAGTGACTTATAAGTGACCTGGTGCAGTGTAAATGGCAGTGAAAGGGTGCATGCACCTTTTCACACAGGCTGCAATGGCAGTCCTGTAGAAGCCTTTGCATGGGCTCTTTATGGGGGGCAGCCCATGGGGATCCCCTGGAGCCATATAGAAGGGACTTATAAGGAGGCACCAGTATGCCAATAGTGGGTGAAATACTGGGTTACCAGTATGCATTAACCATAATTTATGGGAAATAGCATAACTACTGGATTCCAGATTAGCATGATCTCAGGAGACTCTTCAAACACACAGGCCAAAAGTGGGGGTTAGCAAGCTAGAAAGAGGCTACTTTCCTACAGACACTGGCTGGATGGACAAAATGGCCACCAGCCATACGATCAAATAATACCAACAAGGAGCAAGGAGACAGGGGGAACAAAGACAAACTCATGCAAGCCTATGGCAAAGGCACACTAAATTAGCTTGTGGACGCTTTGCACCAATACATTTAAAAAGGGCCAATGCGCTGGGTAAAAGCTGTGTGAGTTCCAGATGATGGAGCTAAGTTAAACAAAGAAAACCTTTGCAAGACAGCATTCAAAGTCAATCTATAAAGGTTTTGTGGAATCATTACTGAAAACAAAAAGATATTCAAATCAGCATCAATATAGTTTTATAGGTCAGGACACAAAGTCAGTTTAAAAAGTAGGGAAGTTCCCTAAAATATCCAAGTACAACCTAGGAAGAGGATGGATAAAAATTCTGCTTCTGGAGAATAGGAATAGGAAAAAGCCTCTGGCACACGGCTCAGATAAGGCACATTATATAGATTCAGAGGAGTAGAAAAATATGTTTTTATTATGATGTGAAATGGCACCAAAGGATTGAAAAGATAGTTACATGACAAAAACCAATTGACATAGCAAATATGTTATATAAAACAGCATACTCGAGAGACCGCCTACATCTTCAATAACTAATTGCCCCTTTTTCCCAACGTACAAAGGAAATTACATTCCATGTATTGAATAATAAACTATATAATATGAAAAGCAGCACCACAAAACAGATACCATTTTAGATCTTTTTTGTAAATGGAAAAGAACTCCTGAAAACAGTGTTTCAGTAGAGGTAGTTTGAAACCCAATTATGCTAAATGGAGCCCTGGTTGTGGTAAGTTAGGGCCAGATGTATAAAGCCTTTTATCGGTCACAAACATCTCACTGGGCCATTTGCGGCTGGTGAAAATCACTTTGGCATGTACCAACCTTGTTTTGCAAGTTGGTAACCTATAACTAACTCGCAAAATAGGGTTTGTGAGTCGCTACTAAGAAGGTGCGTGTTAAGGGCTTCTCTTCCTAATAGCGAGTCACACTGGTATGTAGGAATGTTTTGCGACTGGGAATATGCCCGCAAAACATTTGCAGATTATCACCAAATACAAGTTAGTTGTAAGCTATTCGCAAATGGGAAGGAGTACCCAAGGGACCCCTTATTGGGGACACCTTCCCCTTTGTGAATGTGGGTGAAAACATGATTTAAGAGCAGGCAGTGGTCACAAGGACCACTGCCTACTCCTAAAAATGAAAAGAAAACTATTACGTTTTCATTTTTGTAATTGATCCCATTTTCCTTTAAGGAAAACAGGCTGAATTCCCATACAAATATTGCTTTATTTAAAAGGCACTCACAAACATGGTTGTCTGTTGACCTCAGCAGGCCACCACTTCTGTGATTGTGGCCATTCCAACAGGGTCACACATTGCAACCTGCCTCATGAATAATAATGAAGTAGGTCTTTTGGGACCCATTTGGGAATCTTAAACAGTGTTAAACATAATGTTGTACATAGCTGTTTGAGTTTACCTACCACCACCGAATCACAACAATTTGCTACTAGGAAATAGGAAACATCAATCTATGTACATCTGGGCCATAAACACATGCTGTTGGACATTGTCCTTTTTGCAGGGTCTTCCCCAATCTTCTTGCCTCCTTTCTTCTATTTGTTCTGACCTGTTGCTGTTGGCTTTTGAACTCTGAGCACTTTACCACTGCTAACCAGTGCTAAAGTGCATATGCTCTTGATGTAAATTGTAAGTGTAATTGAATTTCCATGATTGGCATATTTGATTTACTGGTAAGTCCTTAGTACAGTGCACTAGAGGTGCCCAGAGCCTGTGAATCAAATGCTACTAGTGGATCTGCGGCACTGGTTGTGCTACCTACATTAGTAGCCCTGTAAACAAGGCTCAGACCTGCAGTGTCTGTGTGTGCAGTTTTAACTTGCCAATTCGACTTGGCAAGTGTACCCACTTGCCAGACCTAAACCTTCCCTTTTCTTAAATGTAAGACACCCCTAAGGTAGGCCCTAGGTAGCCCCATGGGTAAGTTGCAGTGTATGTTTAAGCAAGACATATACTAATGTGTTTTATGTGTCCTAACAGTGAAATACTGCCAAATTTGTTTTTCACTGTTGCAAGGCCTATCTCTCTCATAGGTTAACATGGGGGCTACCTTTAAATATGATTAAAGTGCAGATTCCCTTTGGGAGCAAACGGACTTCTGGAGTTTGGGGTCTCTGAACTTACAATTTAAAAATACATATTTTAGTAAAGTTGGTTTTGAGATTGTGTGTTTGAAAATGCCACTTTTAGAAAGTAGGCATTTTCTTGCTTAAACCATTCTGTGTCTCTGCCCGTTTGTGGATTCCCTGCCTGGGTTTGTTTGACAGTTGTGCTGTTTGCACTTCTCTCTAGACAGTGACATAAAGGGAGCATGGGAGTAGCCTGCATATCCTGATGAGCCATCTGTGCTAGGAGGGAGGGGAGGAGTGGTCACTTACACCTGAAAGGGCTGTGCCTGCCCTCGCACAATGCAGTCTCCAACACCCTGGTGTGAGTCTGGGGCCTGGTCTGGGAAAGGCTGGATTTCACAAACAAGAGAGATTTTCCTTTGAAGTAAGCCTACTTCAAAGGCGGAACTGGGTATAAGAAGGGCACCCAAACCTCTGAAAATTAGGTGACTTTTGGAAATCCAAAGGAACCTCTTCCTGGAGAAGAGCAGAAGAGCTTAGGAGAAGTTCTGCCCTGCCTGTGACTGTGCTTTGTGGAGCTATCCTGCAGTTGCTGTTTCTGCCTGTGCAAGGGGAAAAAGACTGGACTTTGTCGTGCATTCCAGCTTGTGAAGAAATCTCTGAGGGCTTGTCCTGAGCTTGCCTCCTGTTGTTGAAGTCTCAGGGCCGTCAAAGAACTCCCCTGCCAGCACCTGGACTCTCTGCTGAGACTCCTGCCCTGCCAAGTGGTGCATTATCCAGTTCCTGGGGCCTTGAAAGGTGAAGCTGGCAGACCAAGACTGAAAATCCACGCACAGACTGCTGTGCGTGAAAAAAATGTATGCATCTTTCGAGATGCGGCTGAGAAACGACGCACCGCCGGCTTCGCAGCTGAAATCTATGCTTCACCTGCATCACGGCTGCAAGATCGAAGCCCGCGGTTGGAGAAACAACTTGCAACACCCACTAATGGAGGCTGATAACGCTGCAACCCACATAGCGCGGTTTTGCTGATACCGTGCAGCAGGATTTTTACGCAAACCTTGCTGGGTGCGTAAAAACTACGCAAAGCCTGCCCTGACCCGAGGTGCCTGTCCGGATCGATGCATCACTCTCCTGCATCGAGGATAAACGACACACACGGACCTGACCGAAGGAGGAATAAAACACGGTCTCTCTTGCAAGTGAGAAATCGATGCTTTGCTGGCCTTTTCCGATGCACACTCGCCTGTGCAGTGTTATTTTGACGCAACCCAGGTAGTTTTTCACACTAACAGCGTTAGCACTGTTTTCTAAGGATTTAAGACTCTTTTTGCTTTTTAATTCATATCTTGACTTGTGTATGGTGGATTTTTGCTGTTTTGGTCTTGTTTTGTTTAGATAAATATTACCTATTTTTCTAAAACTGTGTTGTGTCATTTTGTAGTGTTTTCACTGAGTTACTGTGTGTGTTTGTACAAATACTTTACACCTAGACTCTGAAGTTAAGCCTGCTTATTTGTGCCAAGCTACCAAGGGGGTGAGCGGGGGTTAACTGAGGGTGATTCTCCTTTACCCTGAATAGAGTGAGGGTCCTTGCTTGGACAGGGGGTAACCTGACTGCCAGACAAAGACCCCATTTCTAACACATGCAAATAAAACATTATTTGTAATTATTAAAACACTTTTTCGGGCTTTCAAATGGAGGTGTTGCCTATTTGCCAAGGTGAATGATTATTGACCTAAGCAAATTAAAATTCACCACATATTTGTTTTTTGTGGCCTACTCCCTTTAAGATACATCAACCTCTAACTGACATAAAGATGCAAGATACAGAGACACAGCACATAGCGAGGGAAAAAAAGTTTTTTTTAGCTGCAACTTTTATTTTCACGCCTATTTTTCGCAGTCTTATGTTTATTTGAGTCTCCACATAGTGGGGATTTTATTCTTCCGCAGTCAGAAGGGCGCAAAAGCAGGTAGATCAATTCATCGTATCATCCTGTTCGGCCAAACGGGGTGCTGTAGTTGCTTTGTCATCTATTTCGGTGTCTTCTTCTTTTTCACCACCTCTTCTTTCACCACAAAACAAGTCAGCTTCTTCAAACCCACTTCAGATGAAGGTGTTACCCTGGTGGTCGAACAAGACATGACAAGAGTTTATATGGGAAAAGCCCAGTTGACTGTGCATTACGAATGGTGATGTTAATGGAGATTAACATTTCATACTGAAAGTAACTCTGAGGAAGTGCAACGACCCAGTATCTTTCAATTCTATTGCTTCCGTTTTCATGTCACAGAAACATAAAAAACAGCATCAACAAAGACAGGACATCCCACAGCAGTTCTCTGCTTTGCCTCACCCCTGCATTAGCCCACAATCTATGGCAGTGTAGCAATTTCTGATATGCATTTCTGTGCCATTCGTAGGGAACATCAAAACGTGAATTTTTTTCTCATTTTACACAGCTAAAGTGAACTCGGGGAGTTGAGCACACATCCTGCCATTGGTGATTAGTGCCTTTTTTAAGAAGCATGAATGCATTAAGATAGGAAGGACACTTAAATAAAAGGTGGCTCCTTATTCAACTATATTAGCAAGATTGCCGAAGGGTTGAGATGAAGATGATGAATGGTGCAAATGTGTCCCAGAGTCACAAACAGGTCGACAACCGAGCTGTACCATCCTACCTGGTATGTAACATCAGCATATTTTAAATTGTCCGAAAGGTTTATTCCTTCAAGAGTAAACACCACAACCGTCTTCACAGAAAACAACTGTGGGACACCGTACAAACCCGTTATTACAGCTATCCTCTTCCAGAAAACAGTACCACTGGTACAGTCTTATGTCACGTTTGTACAACAGGAGGTTGGCCTAAATTGTTGGGGCTTAACTTCCCTAGAAGGCAAAAGATTCCTGAAATTTGTGGCGATCTTTTGTCCAAAATGAAAGTGTAGAAAACAGATAGATAACTAGGAGAGATCAGCCTCATTTCTGATGTCAGATGCGTATAGTATGACTTCGTCTAAAAAGTACTATGGCCTTTATTCTGAGTTGATGGGAATGGCAGACCCATAATAAATAATGAGAGGCTTATGGTACCGAGCCCAGGGTTACTAGTTCCGGGAATATCCACCCAATCATACTACCAGAGGTGCAGGTTCTGGCAGTCAGCAGAAGCTTACATGTGTCCCCAAATATCAGGATGAGCATGCAGTGCATCACAACTGCCCAGAACATTTCCCTGTCTTCCACAAACGTCTCCACACAACAGTCCCAGCTCAGAAGCATGCCACGACCCCTCTTATATTTACCACCTCTTCAAATCAATTGAAGCACCCGCTCGGAGTACGCTACTGTTCTGTCCAGACTAGTGCCACTCGTGGCAAAATCAATGGGGTTATTTCGAAGATCTTGTTGTAACTGATTAAGATCGAATAAAACGATTTATGTTTCTGTCATAAGGATAATAAAAGACAAGCACTAAACTACTGCTTGGAAATAATAAAGCTGAGGAATGCATTTGGAAATTGAATCGTCCTGTCACAGTGAATTAACTATGAGCAGGAACATCCTGAACCTTTGAAATCCTGGCCTAACGCAGTTACATACAATACAAAAATCTAGCTCAGGGGAGATTTAGAAATATAGCGGCCGAGGAGAAAAAAAAGCAGGCAGCATACCACAACTTTCCAATAATTTAAAAGCCCATGTTGAGATCACAATTACAGAGGACTTTGTGGTAGGTACATGAGAAATAAAGCATCACACACAAACACTGAAGTGCACCTACTTGCAGAATGGTCTCTGCATCTTATGCGATAATGTTTGTAGGCTACTGATGATGCCACAGAAAAGACAGGGACCTGGATTCACTGTATCTGTATGGGAAAAGGTCGACCAGTTGGTTAGACCAATAGTACAAGTGGAACACAGCAAAATACATGCACCCAATGGAAATCAGATGTGCCGTAATGGCTGCCAAGGGGTCTGACAGTGATGAAGCAGAAATGAAGGTTTTACATTTATTAACGCTTAAACGTAGTGTTGAAATAATCATGTGTGACTTTAACCGAACTAATAAAGATTGTACGGGGACAAAATGTGCCCTTAGAGTAGTTTGCCAACATTTATAAGCGTGCTTTATATAACGTGATGTATTAGAATTGCACTAATCCGACATAATTATAAACGTGTGCTACGATTTGCTTGCTTGAAATGTTTAGCTTAGCATAACTTTAGCGGAGGCTTTGGCCTAGTCGCCTGGTCTCACGGTTTAGATGCTCGTATTTTTCCAATGTGCTATTAAACGTGTATTTTTGCTTGAAGCTGTACTTTTCCACTGAGATCGTTCACATGCTTATCTTAAAGTTTCGTGCCAGCTTGGCATTTTTCTCTTTGCTCCAAGGTCAATCTGCAGGTGCGGACAATGGAGGCTCTGAAAGTGAGCTAATTGGTATAAAATGTTGCAACTTGCGTACCCATCTCCAAGGATAATGTATGCTTAAGTAAAAGCTTGAGAACTGTTGTTTTTGATTGGACAATTTGAAGCTAACCTATGAACCCTCCAATGGAAGATCCTACTGGATTTGAACTGTTGTCTATTTAAACCAGGTGCACGAGAAGAAAGCGGCCATTACCAGCTCGATACTCGCCATTTTGTAGACTTCGTAGCTATTATGGCCCACCTTGCTGCGACGCCATTTCGAATGAGACTTTGATGCTTTCCCTAATCGAGAGAAGGAGACTTTAAATGATTCTTGCCCTAGAGACTTTAACTTTGATCCCTTTGCATGAAGTAGTAGTATTATTTTGCCGCCGTGAGGCAATTGCCCCGTCCACCCCTGCCCCTTTGCCCCGTCCCATGCTGATCGAGAACCGGTACCTGTGAGACGAAGACTTCCTTGTATGCTGATCGTAATTGGTAAATATGAAAGGAAATTGTACAATTGCATTGTGTTTCTTTTAGGTAACCAACTGCTGATTTTTGACAAGATCCCTAGTTAGGAGTTTTTCCAAATTAATGTTGCTAAATTGTTTTGCATGGAGTCCCACATGCCGATGCTAATTTGAGGTTAGATGAGGATTCCTTCTGTTGCACGATGCAATTTGAGACCTTGTTATGCTGACTAAATGTATGCAATTAGCTCGTTACAGATCATAGTATTAGTGATTTGCATTGCTATTATCGAATGCCTTGTTATTCAAATGCTGCATAGATTGCACTTGTTTCGCCGCTATGGACAGCTATTAATGTTCATTTATGTTTATCATTTGGTGTTGAGACACATTTATATTGTGCTAGCTTTGTTAATATAGGGAAATAAATTCACTAACTTTGAATAAACTGGTGTGGTTATTCCTGACTGAAAGGTCAGGGTTCGCCGAAATGTATTCTGGATTAATTGTCAAGTGTTATGTTGATCAGGGTATTGCTTATGTTCGTTATTGATTATTGACTTGCTTAAATTGACCGATATAGAGTACGGAGAGTTCCACTTAGCCAAAAGATTCATCGGCCTAATGAGCGTCCGAATACAGGTAAATTATTAGTACGGACCGCTCTATCAGTAGATGGTAGCAGAGGACGGTTACGTCTTTTGGGACCCCGTACTCTTAAAGTACATGGTGTTGAATTAACGGCTTCAACTTTTGAGATCCCATTCGAGAAGTTGAATTAGGTTTTTTTTGGGTAAAATAGATTGACAGAATGATGATGGGCTAAGTCCACCGCGACTTTCCCGAGATCTCGGAGCTTGCGAATGGAGCGAATGGAGGTGTGGAATCAGCGTTGGCGGTACTAGTGATGGTATGAGTGAAATTAGGGTTTTGCGCTTGCACAGCTTATTGCCGCAGATTGGGTGAAAAGGTTGCGAGGATTTTTTTTTCTTTTTTAGAGGATAGCGGAGGTGCGACTCCGAGTGTAGAAGTAGAGAAGTCGTCGAACTTCATAGAAATAGCGGAGGTGCGACTCCGAGTGTGAGAGTAGGGAAGTCGTCGAACTTCATGTGCGTGTGGTGCTTTGTGCATAAAAAGGTCCACGTGGTTGTTGTTGTTGAGACGGGCCCTGCGAGGTCAAGAGACTCCGGAGTATGTTGATCTATGTTGTGGTCTGGGCGGTTTAGTAGGTTGATCGGGCGTGGTCAACGAGTCGGTACGTGTGTTAAGGGAGTGAAAGGAACTTCGACTTCGGGCTTTGACAAAATTCTAAGTGCACTAGAATAGATCACTGACAAGTTGAGAGCAGTCTGCGGGTCAGATTTGCTTGCGAACGTGGGGACCGAGAAAGATGGAATAACTGCCGAGGCTAGTGAAAAATCCCTAAGGTCCTGAAGCGATTGTGTTACCCTTCCTGTAGTAAACCGACAGATCTGTTTTATTTTGGTAGCTCGCGATACATGCAAGAAGTTGTTACGAGAGGAGCTGAGTAAAGGAGGACTAGCCGCGAGGCTTTGTCAGCCGCAGTGTGTGTGAGTGTGACGTCACCAGGAGCCGCGCTGGGATAGGTTGGTTGGAGAGAAGGGTCGCGCACGGATTGGACGCAGTCCGTGGGGCTCGATTGGAAGGGGAAAGGCAAGCGAAGAGTATTCCGGGAATTAAAGTCACCTATTGATTACAAATTTTGTGAAATAAAAGACGAGAAAAATGAAATTTTTTAAAGCATTAAGGAGTGCGATGAAGGGGGAGTCTTACATTAAAGCGAGCGTAGGAGAAGAGACGCCACCCGAAGGTACACCAGCTTACATTGTAATGGAGGAAAAAGGGGTAGCTCCGTGCCTTTGGTTAAAGCAATGGCACAAGCTGACAGAGAAGCATGGGAGCGTAGCATTCCCGATCCATGGGACATTCAATATAAGGATACTAGAGAATTTGAGATTCACGATATACGACATGAAGGTACCTCCAAGGCCAGCACAGTTTGAGGCTCTAGCAATTTGGGAACTGATGGCTAGACAGCAACAGCAAAATAAGTTCGAGAGCAGGATAAGAAAGGTAGAAAAGACACTAGCGGACGCTAGGTGGGATAATGCACAGAAGGTGTGGAGGTCAGATGTACTGCAGGGGATAAAATTGTTTCCCGCAATTACTAAGGAAGAAGAGGAGACAGGCAAGAAAGCTACCTGTAAGACAAACAGGAGGTGTTCCAAGGATAGAGAGGACGAGGAAAAGTTGAGAAGAGAAGAGGAGTTAGAGGATGAGGAGTTAATCATGCAATTGCTGAACGACCGTCCACCACCTTATGCAGAGAGTGGACAAGGTCCAAGTACCAGTTCTGCCCCTCCGGCATCGGTACAGAACGGTGAAACTCAGAGTTCAGGAGCATCATCGGGATCTAAGGACCCGAGTCTACTGTTCACCCCGCAGATACCGCAGGTTAGGAGAATATATCCAGATGTGCCCATGTTGAAACCAGCAGAAAATTATCAGCCGCAGATGCCAGGGTACTACAGCAGTGACAACGGTGCAGGAATGATTCTAGATCCAACCGTAAGGGGAGTACAGAATGGTCACAACCCGACATTGGCACAAGTTGAATCAACTCAGTTTCTGATGCCTCAAAAGCAGATGCAGGGGGGAAATGCACATGCTCAGATGACGGGGAGTCAGATGGGCATGCCGGCAATGATGACCCGTAGTGTGGGAATGAACATGCCTCAGAACATGGGAAATGGACAAAACCCAGATGCGATATCGCTACCCATTACTGTAGGTCCACCGGTACCTCTGTACAGTCAGCCTAATTTAGGTATGAGCGGTCAGGGATCAATGCTGCAAAATGGGACAGAGAGGAGGTGCATAGAAAACACTCCAGTGATAACTCCGATAGCGGCTCAGTCAACTGGATCTGGGACCTTGATGGAGTTTAGTCCCATATGTGCTCAGTCAACACTGGTGAGGTCGAGTCCCCCACTGGTGATACCGCTGTCATCGAATACTGAAAAGTTGCCGCAACCATCAATGGCAGTCGATGTGAATGCTACACTGATGGGGTTGAATGCGCAACAGCTGACACAATGGTTCAACAGTCTAAATTCCACACAAAGTTCAGCCAGTGGGAAGGGAGAAGATTATATGAATAGGGTCAGGTTGAACATGGAAGCACAAGAATTGGTGGAAGGGACTATGGGTGTGAATAGGTTAGAGTCCTACTCGGAAGAAGAGCTGAGATATCTATGTCCCAGGATTACGAAGGAAGTGAATAAGGTACATAAAAGCTTGCAGGAAATAGCTGACAAAAACGGGGTTGATATAGACAAGACGAAACACTTGAGCAGGAGCTATAGGTTGGATTTCGGGACCACAGATTTTGAACACATGAGATCAGCAGGTATGAAGGCGCACCTTAGAGAATTGCTGCAGAGTGCACAAGTGTGGAGGTGCTTAGACAAGTGGGAAAGCAGGTGGGTAAAGAGAAAGGAAAAGAGGAGGGACAGTGCTACGGAACTCAACGAGAAAAGACCACAGAGTAGCGAGGCAGTAACCATGTTACCAATGAGGGAGACAGCAGGGGGAAAATTAATACATGTACCATGGCACAGAAGCGACATTCAGTCTTTTACGGATGACTTTCCCAAACTGAGAGAGAAACCGATTGAGTGGTATCAACAGACTGACAGGTTTGTGAAGCTTGCAAAATGTCTTTGGGAAGACCTGAACACTCTCTTTGAGATTGTGGTTCCAGCAGATTTGTGGGAGGATTGCAAAAGAGCTGTAGGTTGGCCGACAAGTGAACCAGAGAGAGACAGGGATACGGGTGCACCATCACCTATGGTGATGAGCTTGTACTATAAGGTGATTGAGCATTTGAAGACGAAGGTTGCCGCGAAAAATGTGGATTGGCAGAAGATCGATCGAACGGCCCAAGAGGCTAAAGAGTCGATTCATAGTTACTATGAGAGGTTGTTGAAGGCGTTTAAGAACTACAGTGGCACGGAAACAATAGAGGCGAAGGACATGCTTCATTTTGTGTTTAGATTTGTGGAAGGGCTGAGACCAGAGATAAGTCAGATGATAAAGTCGCATTTGATTTGTTGGCAGTCGAAACCTATTGATGAGGTGTTGAATTATGCGAAATACTGTAGCGACGAAATTGAAGTGAAACAGAAAAGGTTGAAAGAGAAGGTGATGATGATGCAACTTAAAGCAGCTCAGACAGGTCTGCAAGGTTTGCAAGGGATGCAAGGGTTCCAACAGCAGGCACCGCAATCGCAGCCACAGTTGCAGGGAAATATGATGTTTCAGCCACAGGCCAGAGGCAGAGGCAGAGGAGGTTTTGCGAATAATGGTCCGGATTTGAACACTGTTGTGACTGGTGTGCAGGCAATGAAGAAGGTGATGCCGTGTCACGTGTGCGGAATTGTCGGTCATTGGAAACGCGAGTGCCCGATGGTGGTGCAGGAAGGTGCAGGTGCAGGTGCAGGTGTTGGTCAGCAAAACAATGATGTCAATGCATTTCAGACAATGAGGGGACCGAAAATGAGAGGTCCAAACCCAAATTTTCAGACCGTAAATCAGTTGCAGGGATTACAACCTATGCAGCCGCAGCAGATGCAGATGCCTCGTATGCAGATGACGCAAATGCAGCCAATGCAACAGCAGTTTCCCATGGTACCTAATCAGCAAATGCAAATACCTTTGGCACCAATGAGTCAGCAGCAAGTGATGGTTCCTCCACAGGTCTCGGGTCAGGTAATGAGTACAAATGGCACCGTACAACAGTTCCCACTACACAGTGAGAGTGGAATAAACAATGTATGGGAGAGTGAAAGTTCAGAAGAAGAAGGAGATTGTGTGCTTGCAGCATCCTTGGAAGTTGATCAAAAGGGTCCGTACGTAGAGGGAAGAGTAATGGGTCATCGTGTTTCATTCTTGGTTGACACAGGAGCCACACGTTCAACTGTTAAGAGCAGTGAAGTACCAAATTTGCCACTCTCAGGGAGGACAGTTCAAGTGGTGGGAGTAGCAAACAGGCACCTGACGAACCCAATAACAGATCCGGTACCAGTCAGCATCGGTAACTATCAAGGGGTGCATCAGTTTGTGGTATGTGACTCAAGCCCGATAGCACTATTAGGAAGAGACCTATTGTGCAAATTGGGTTGTTCGATCATGTGTTCGAACGAAGGAATAACAATCCAGACGAGCAGTGATGGGGAAGAAGAGGACAGTGTAGAGGGGGATGAGATGGAAACTGTCGATGAAGAATATCCTCTGATTTGTCTTTTCCCGATGATAACTGAAGAAGATATTCCAGCCGAATTACGGGAAACAGTCGGAAAGGAAGTGTGGGATATGACAGGGAAAGAGGTGGGATTGATGAAAGGAGTGGAACCAGTGAAAGTGACTGTAAAGCCCAATGCAATCTTTCCCCAGACCCCACAATACCACATGGCACAAGACACCCTCATGAAAGTTGACCAACTTATTGACGAATTTGTAAAACAGGGGGTACTGAAAGAAGTGTTAAGCAGTCCATGTAATTCACCAATAATGGGACTAATAAAGCCAAGTGGAAAGGTCCGACTTGTGCAGGACTTGAGGAAAATAAATGACATCAAAGTCAAGTGTTGCCCTGTCGTACCAAATCCAGCTGTGATAATGTTTCAAGTCCCTTGCGATGCCGAATGGTTCTCAGTCATCGACTTGTCACAAGCATTCTTTTCTGTGCCTCTTCATGAGGACAGCCAATTCCTCTTTTGTTTCAAATTCTTAGACAGAGTGTACAGTTGGTGTCGAATTCCTCAAGGGTTCTCTGAGTCACCGTCAATCTTCAATCAGATTCTAAAGAAAGACTTGGAGGCATTAGAATTGCCATTCGAGTCAACCCTAGTACAGTACATTGATGACTTACTGATCGCATCAAAGACAGAAAGTGGCTGCACAGCCGATACCATTGCTCTGTTGAACCATTTGGGAAGGAATGGACACAAGGTGTCTCCTTCCAAATTGCAGTTCTGTCAGAAGAAAGTGAAATACTTGGGTCACCAAATAGAGAAAGGGTCACGGAGAATAATGAAGGAAAGAATAACAAGTGTACTTCAAATGAGTCCACCCAAGACAAGGAGGGAGGTGAGAAAGTTTTTGGGAATGGTGGGCTACTGTCGCCAGTGGATTCCCAACTTCTCAACTCTAGCAAAGCCTTTACTGAAGCTGACCCAGAAGGATGCCTTGGATCAAATTGAACTGAAAGGAGATGAGATGGATGCTTTTGTTGAATTGAAAGAGTGCATGTGCAGGGCTCCAGCTTTAGGTATGCCTGATTACACAAAGCCTTTCACATTGTTTTGTCATGAACGTGATGCATGTTCTTTGTCTGTCTTGACTCAAGCCCATGGTGGCGTAAACAGACCAGTAGCGTATTTTTCAGCTACTTTGGATCCGGTCGCAGCAGCACTCCCAGGGTGTTTGCGCGCCGTAGCAGCAGTTGGTATCAGCCTCACTCAGAGTGAAGGAATAGTGATGGGACACCCAGTAACAGTCATGGTCCCTCACTCAGTTGAGATACTTTTGACCCGCTCCCGAACGCAACACATGACCGGAGCAAGACTCACAAGGTATGAAACGATAATTCTGGGCTCACCGAATGTGCAGCTGAAAAGGTGCACTACGTTGAATCCAGCAACCTTGCTTCCTGGTGAAAATGCTGAAATTGAGAACGCTGAAGACGTCGAGCATGACTGCCTTCAGGTGACTGAATTTTGCACAAAACCTCGACCTGACATTAAGGATACTAAGCTTGATGAAAATGACCAAATTGTTTTTGTTGATGGTTCATGTCTAAGAGATGGGATGGGAATTTTGAAAGCAGGATATGCTGTATGTACTGTAACAGGTGTCTTGGAAGCGGGCTGGCTTCAAGGAGTCTATTCTGCACAAGTAGCAGAACTTGTAGCCCTTACAAGAGCATGTCAACTGTCTGTATTGATGAAAGTCACCATTTACACTGATAGTCAGTACGGGTTCGGAATTGTGCATGACTTTGGACAACTATGGTCACAGAGAGGTTTCCTGACTTCTTCAGGATCCCCAGTGAAAAACGGGGAGAGAATAAGGGAATTGTTACACGCCATTCAAGTGCCAGCCGAAGTTGCAGTGGTAAAGTGCAGTCTTCATACAAAAGGACAGGATTATGTTTCTCTGGGAAATGCATATGCGGATCAAGTCGCAAGATTTTGTGCCTTGAACTGTATATTACTCAGGGATGAATGGAATTCAATAAGAGAGCCAGAACTCGAACCAGCTGAAGCATTTGCCTTAAAGGTTGTAGATACAATAGATGAACTAAAAGCATTGCAGAATAACGTCAGGGAGGATGAGAGAGATTCCTGGATTAAATCACAGTGTATAAAGAGACCAGACGAGTTATGGGTTTCAAATGAGGGAAAATTTGTTTTGCCAAACAGTCTCTTATCACAGCTTGCGCGGTTCTATCATGGGCAAGCTCACCTAGGGAGAGATGCCATGATAAGATTGTTCAAAACTGATTGGTTTAACCCCAGATTTCGTCAAGCTGCAGAAGCAGTTTGCCATCGATGTGTCACTTGCCAGCAGATGAACCCAGGAAAGGGAACGGTTGTGAACGCGAGCCACATTGGTAGAGCAAGTGGCCCGTTTAGTCGTATGCAGATAGATTTCATTGAGATGCCTGTGCATGGAGGTCTAAAGTATGTGTTGGTGATTGTGTGCATTTTTAGTCACTGGATTGAGGCATACCCCACACGTAGAAATGACAGCCTTACAGTTGCAAAGCTATTGTTGAGAGAGTTGATACCACGTTTCGGATTCCCGATCTCTTTAGAATCAGATAGGGGAAGTCACTTCAATAACGAGGTGATAAAGTTACTTTGCGAAGCGCTGAACATTGAGCAAAAACTGCATTGTAGCTATCGCCCTGAAGCATCAGGACTGGTGGAGCAGATGAATGGTACACTGAAATCAAGCATGGCGAAAATATGTGCATCGACAAATTTGAAATGGCCTGACGCATTGCCCTTGGTGCTAATGTCAATGAGAAACACCCCTGATAGAAAGACTGGATTGTCTCCGCACGAAATTCTCATGGGCAGGGCTATGAGACTTCCTGCAGTTCCCGCAAACGCGCTTTTGAATATTACAGATGATATGGTGTTAGACTACTGCAAGGGTCTGGCTGACGTGGTTCGCTCTTTCTCTCACCAGGTGGAAGCAACCACCTTACCACCGATCCAAGGTCCAGGACACGCACTGAAAGCAGGTGACTGGGTTGTGGTAAAGAAGCACGTGAGGAAGTCGTGTCTGGAACCCCGTTGGAAAGGCCCTTTCCAAGTGATCTTGACGACAACTACCGCTGTGAAGTGTGCGGGGGTTCCCAACTGGATTCACGCCAGTCACACAAAGAAGGTGTTGTGTCCCACAGATGAGGAAGTTGAAGCGCTAAAACTGCCAGTGCCTGATAAAACAGTGCTGAGTGCTGAGACAGAGCAAAACCGAACTGAAAGCGAACAGGCAGGAACGGGAGAGAGAGAGATATTCCCTGAGGACGAAGAGACCAACTCACTTGGGGGAGACCAAGGAGAAAGTTCAGACAGCGACGAAGCAGCTGAAGGTGACAAAGAGCCTGAAGCAGCTGAGGGTAGCAAAGAGCCTGAAGCAGCTGAGGGTGACAAGGAACCTGAAGTAGCTGAAAGTGATACAGAGCCTGACGAAAGTAACGGTGACGAAGGGCTCGAAAAAGGTGAAAAAGCAGGAGAGCCTGATCAGAGGAGGGCTTTCCCAGAAGCAGACGATACAGAAAAAGAAAAAGAGAACGTGATTGATTCCCCAGAAGGAGGGGACAAGGCAGAACAGAACGAAACAGTTCAAACTTCTACAGAAAAGGTCGCAGGTCCAACAAATGGACATGGTGCAAAGAGGAGACTAAGTATATCACCAGTAAAACAAAGGACTGAAGACAGTTTGAACGACGGAGGAAGGCCAAAAGTGAAAGAGAAAAGAAAGGAAGTGTCTGTCGTGGTACCATCCCCGAGTGAAGAAAAAGACTTGACAAAAGAGGAAAGTACCAGCGAGGCAGAATCGAAAAGAGAAGCAAAATTGAAAAGGAAAAGGATACCAAACAGGAGATATTCCGGTCCAGAATGGGCATATGCAGTCAATGACGATTGGACTGACGAGTTTGTATCTCTAAGCATCGAGAACGAAGAAGAAGAGATACCAATAGAAAAGAAAAGTTTTATGGACAGTGTTGATTGAAAGGGTGATAAATGACATTGCCTGCTACAATCTAAAGTGATAAAACCAGCTGAGACATTGCTAAAACCAGATGAGACATTTGCTAAACCGATAAAGACTGAGTTATTGCCGAATTGAGACAAATGCTGCTAACCGATAAGTGACTGGCCTCTTGAAGAAAACTGTGTGAACGTTGCGCTCGTTCAGCTTTGTAACTGAATTGCTAAATAGTTTCTTTATAGGTGCTTCTAGCTCTCTGATTCTATACAGATCATGACGCAAAACAGTAGAAAGAAATATTGTAAATATGTGTGTATAGGCTTGATAATTGCATGTGTACTAATAATAATGGCAATGGTGTTTGCAATGCATGGAAAGGGTGAGAATGAGAGAATTGACGCTTCTACTTTTGCTCCTGTTACTGTCACTGAACTAACCGCATTGAAAAGACTAGAATTAGATGAGAGACACTTGCATGATAAGAAGGAGCTTTCGTATAATGTTTTCTATCGCTTGCTAACAGAATATGTTGAGACTATGGATGCGAAAGACTGTTATGTGTGTACACAAATACCGACATCAGTAAAGGAAGGGGTGACTTATCACCACATGCCTCTTACATACGGGATTACATGTAGTATAGTAATGTCTAGATTTTATGGTCAAACTAACATACAGTATTTTTACTCGAATTATGATGTTACCTTTGCATATGTTCCTATAATAGCGCAGCTAAGCCAGATTGCTAAAGATTGGGATGCTAAAATAATGAGGGAATTTTTCGAGCCAATGCTACCTTTTGAAACGGCTCACGCTCATAGGGAAAACCTTACCTGCTCGCTCTCTGCAGTAGAAATAAGCTTTTTAGATCGCACAGATGATAGAAGAGCACAAATGAATGCGAAATTAGAAAAAGAGCTACATAAGAGGACTTCAGTAGATCATTATGATTTTGCCGCAATAAAAACACAAGGGAGAATAGCTTTAGATGCTTGGCATGTAGGGAAATTTTGTATATATCGAGGTGAATCTTATTATGACAACATTTTCGTAGGAGCGAGTGAGTGTAAACATACGTTTATCTTTAAGGCCAAATGGACATTCATGATGAACGGACTTGACCCTGTCATTCCAGGTGTATATTACATTTGTGGGTATAATGCCTATTATCGTCTTCCAAAGGGATGGTGGGGGAGATGTTATTTGGGTATAGTGTTCCCAAAGGTTTATCAACTGGATGACCTATCGATGATTCAAAAGACATCTGGATCCCATCGTATCCAGAAAAGAGAGACCGCAGCTGCTGTGGTAGGAGATATATTTGGAGCCATGATTCCTTCATTGGGAGTTGTGCTGAATTCCATCAAAATAAGAAAGTTGTCTACTATAGTGGATAACATGTTGACAAAGTTTTCAGGTGCTATAATCCTGATAGATGCTGAACTTGCAGCGGAAAGAGCTATGACTCTTCAAAATAGGCTTGCTTTAGACATTCTTTTAGCAAAGGATGGCGGCGTTTGCAAAATGCTTGGTGCACGACACTGTTGTACGTATATTCCCGACAATAGTGTGAAGATTAAAACTATGCTTGCTAATCTAACAAAAGAGAGTGCAGATTTGAAGGAATTGAAAGAACCAGGAGTGTGGGAGAAGGTTGGAAAAGGACTTGCTTCAGTGGGAAATTGGATTGGGGGAATTTGGAATGGAATATTACTGAAAATAATACAGGGAATATTAATTGTACTGATTTGCATATTTGGAATTTGGGGAATAAAAAGGGGAATAATAATGATAATGGAAAGAATTAAAAGAAGGAAGGAAGAGAAAATAATGAAAAGAATGGCAGAAGAATACAAAGCGAAAACTAGGGGAATTAAAAGGAAAAGAGAACTGACAGAATTTTAATGGAATAAAATTTGTGGGCATGGTTTGGTGTGATGACAAGTAGTCATCAGAGGAGGGATTGATGAAGCAGAAATGAAGGTTTTACATTTATTAGCGCTTAAACGTAGTGTTGAAATAATCATGTGTGACTTTAACCGAACTAATAAAGATTGTACGGGGACAAAATGTGCCCTTAGAGTAGTTTGCCAACATTTATAAGCGTGCTTTATATAACGTGATGTATTAGAATTGCACTAATCCAACATAATTATAAACGTGTGCTACGATTTGCTTGCTTGAAATGTTTAGCTTAGCATAACTTTAGCGGAGGCTTTGGCCTAGTCGCCTGGTCTCACGGTTTAGATGCTCGTATTTTTCCAATGTGCTATTAAACGTGTATTTTTGCTTGAAGCTGTATTTTTCCACTGAGATCGTTCACATGCTTATCTTAAAGTTTCGTGCCAGCTTGGCATTTTTATCTTTGCTCCAAGGTCAATCTGCAGGTGCGGACAATGGAGGCTCTGAAAGTGAGCTAATTGGTATAAAATGTTGCAACTTGCGTACCCATCTCCAAGGATAATGTATGCTTAAGTAAAAGCTTGAGAACTGTTGTTTTTGATAGGACAATTTAAAGCTAACCTATGAACCCTCCAATGGAAGATCCTACTGGATTTGAACTGTTGTCTATTTAAACCAGGTGCACGAGAAGAAAGCGGCCATTACCAGCTCGATACTCGCCATTTTGTAGACTTCGTAGCTATTATGGCCCACCTTGCTGCGACGCCATTTCGAATGAGACTTTGATGCTTTCCCTAATCGAGAGAAGGAGACTTTAAATGATTCTTGCCCTAGAGACTTTAACTTTGATCCCTTTGCATGAAGTAGTAGTATTATTTTGCCGCCGTGAGGCAATTGCCCCGTCCACCCCTGCCCCTTTGCCCCGTCCCATGCTGATCGAGAACCGGTACCTGTGAGACGAAGACTTCCTTGTATGCTGATCGTAATTGGTAAATATGAAAGGAAATTGTACAATTGCATTGTGTTTCTTTTAGGTAACCAACTGCTGATTTTTGACAAGATCCCTAGTTAGGAGTTTTTCCAAATTAATGTTGCTAAATTGTTTTGCATGGAGTCCCACATGCCGATGCTAATTTGAGGTTAGATGAGGATTCCTTCTGTTGCACGATGCAATTTGAGACCTTGTTATGCTGACTAAATGTATGCAATTAGCTCGTTACAGATCATAGTATTAGTGATTTGCATTGCTATTATCGAATGCCTTGTTATTCAAATGCTGCATAGATTGCACTTGTTTCGCCGCTATGGACAGCTATTAATGTTCATTTATGTTTATCATTTGGTGTTGAGACACATTTATATTGTGCTAGCTTTGTTAATATAGGGAAATAAATTCACTAACTTTGAATAAACTGGTGTGGTTATTCCTGACTGAAAGGTCAGGGTTCGCCGAAATGTATTCTGGATTAATTGTCAAGTGTTATGTTGATCAGGGTATTGCTTATGTTTGTTATTGATTATTGATTTGATGCAATTGATCGATATAGAGTACGGAGAGTTCCACTTAGCCAAAAGATTCATCGGCCTAAAGAGCGTCCGAATACAGGTAAATTATTAGTACGGACCGCTCTATCAACAGCACTCAGCACTAAAATGACCACCGTCAAGTGCAGCATACCACACATTTCCGGAGCAAGGCAGGACTCCGAATGCTTCACACCAGAGGGTAAGAAAGAATGTTGTTTGCTGTGGGTCCTCTACTGGTCGTCTGGTTGCACCCACACCTGCACCCATAAGCTTAATGGTGAGAAAGAAGTGGGTATTTCAGTATGAAAAATGAGAAAAGTGTTGGAAGCCTGCTGGTCCCTATTGTTTTAGGATTTTCCTTTTCACACAGTACTTAAACAATAAGCTCAGGGAATTTTGGAATAGCAGCATAGAGTTTCTTCTGTGTGGTCCCTTGTATTGAGGCCCTGGCATTGTGATCTTTGACCCTTCTGTGCTGTATGTGCTGTTTGTCACCACTACTGGCTTATACCTGCCATTCCTATTTCATCTCACTCCTTGCTTGATGCTGTATGACATATGTAAGCACCATAGAGTTTGGCAGCTAAGTGGAGTTACTCTGCTCTGGCGAGGACATACATTTACACAGAATTCAGTAGTTTGTAATTAACTTAATTAACCTGGCATAATTTATGTGAGAATGTGGATTGCTAGTCGGGAAGGAAGTGAGTCCCTACCAAGTGACAATGTCACAATTCTGTACCAGGTCCAGTTGGGTCACAAAAATATAAATGTTTGCTGCTGCTGAAAAGGTCAGAGTGGGAGCAACCTGAGACTTTGGCCCAGTGGTGATGCACCTTAATCAAATTGACTTGATAGGTTGGTCCTGGTCTGGCTTCTAGTGTTGAGCAGGAGAATTACACTCTGATGCTTTCCTAGGGTCCCAGAACCTTAGGGATACCACTTGGGGGTCAGGTCTCACTTCATGGGAAGTCACCTGTAGGCAGATCCAGTTGAAAGTGTTCAACTGGGCCCTGCAGGAAGGTAGGCTTTTAGAATCTTTTTTATCTGAGTAGGTCAATAAGAAGTCAACTAACTAACCCTTGGAGTCCACATTTCAGTCCTGGATACAACCAGCGGTTGGGGTCTCTCTCCACAGATTCATCAGAGAATGGAGTCATTCTTCCATTTCCCATATATCCAGGCGTGTTCTGAAAAGGTTATTAAGGGTGCCACATTTATGGTCAGTGCCATTATGTGAGAGGTGGAAAATCCTGGCCAAGCTGTAACCAATAAGGAAAACATTCCCAGGGGTGTGCTTATCCCCTTTTGCAGCACTCGCTATGTGTTTTACTGTAAACTCTCACACAGTGCATCTCTCTACCTAAAACCAGCATGTTAGAACCTTTCTTCCATTCTGCAGAGCTTCCCCTACCCAACCAGATGTGTGGTAGTGACAATGGGCAAACCCTCTCTTGTGGTCACTCAAACCCAGTTCTAGGGGCAGCCTTCTCCTATTGGATCCGGTATCTGGCTGCCTAGCACGAAAATAAAGGGAGACATAGGTTTGAGCTACATCTTCTTATGATAGGATAGGTACCCTTTGAAGTTTAATTTATTTCTTGGGTACAATCCAGATGTAAACCTTATCAGGGGAAAAAGCATCCCTGCATACTACCATACAACTAACCTTTGTGCAGTCACTCAGAGCAATACACATTTCCCCACAGGAGACCCATTAGCAGTGAGGTGACCCTCAACACTGGCACAAAAGGCACATTTGGTGACCTTGAACACCTGCACAAAAGTCACGTTTGGCTTAGACAGGAACATGCCAACAGACTAGAAGTGAAAAGAACAGATGATGGGCTAAATGGTGAATAATACAAAAAATCACCCCTAAGCACAGATCTGGGTTTAATTCATAATTTTTTAGCTCACCAGGCCATCTAGCCACTCCTGTTTGGCCCACCCCATATGCAAATCAGCCTTAACCCTGCTCCCAAGGAAAGAATCCAGCCCAAACTGCAGGCCACGTCCTCCATAGATGGGAAACAAACATCCTGGGTCTGGTTTTGGAGTATCCCCCTCATCAGCCAGGCTAGCTTGCATCCAGTGGCACACTGAGCACAGGACCCATGCTTGGCAACCCCTTCCCACTTAGGCCCATATTTATACTTTTTTAGCGCTGCATTTGTGACATTTTTTGATGCAAAAGCGGCACAAACTTCCGAAATACAATTGTATTTTGTACGTTTGCGCCGCTTTTGCGTCAAAAACCAAAAGAACTGATTGACAAAATGCTGAACAAACATTCACCCCAACACAGATCTGCTTTTAATCCATTATTTTTTGCTGACCCTGTCACTCTAGTTTGGACCCCACCATATGCAAACCATCCTCATGGGAATAGTCCTGCCCAAACTGCCAGGCCATTTCCTCCCTGAACAGGAAACAAGCATCCTGGGACCAGTTAAAGGGTATCAACCCTCATCAACCTAGCTTGACTGAATTCAATGGCACAGCGGGCACAGGATCCACATCCGGGTATACCCTTCCCACTTAGGGCAAGAAAAGAAAAAATAACTGATGATGATGGGAATGCTAACCAATGGAAACATTGTGACACATTCACCCTTGTCACAGATTTAGATATTAACCATTTTTTTTTGTTTATCACTCCACCCCAGTTTGGAGCCAGCCATATGCAAATCAGTCTTGACCCTGTTGCCCATTAAAACAGTCCTGTCTGACCTGCCAGGCCAGGTCCTCCCAAGATAGGAAACAAGCATCTTGGGTCCGGTTTCGGGGTGTCACCCCTCACCAGCAAGGCTAGCTTAAATCCATTAGCCCAGTGAGCACGGGACCAACGTCTGGGCATACCCTTTCCACTTAGGGCAACTAAATAAAAAAGTACAGATGATGGATGGACTGCTGAACACTGCAAACATTCACCCCCAGTCATAGATTTGGGTTTAATCCATCTTTTTATACTCATCACATCACCCCAGTTTAGAACCAGCCATATGCAAGTCAGTTTTGACCCTGCCCTCCATGAGAACAGTACAGCCTGAACTGTCAGGCCTGGTCCTCCCTGCACTGGGAACAAGCATCCTGGGACTGGTTTCAGGGTAAATCCCCTCATCAGCTAGGCTAGCTTAAATCCATTGGCACAGTGAGCACGGGACCAACGTCTGGGCATACCCTTCACACATAAGGGGACAAAAGCAGAAAAAACCGGAAATGGATGGAGTGCTGGACATTGCAAACATTCACCCCCAGTCACAGAGATCCACCTTTTATGCTCACCACACCACCCCAGTTTAGACCCAGTCATATGCAAACCAGTCTTGACCCTGCTTCCAATGAGAACAGTCCAGCCCGAAATGCCAGGACATGTCCTCCCTGGACTGGAAACAAGCATCCTTGTATCAGTTTTGGGGTATCACCCCTCATCAGCCAGGCTAGCTTAAATCCAGTGGCACAGTGAGCATGGGACCCACGTCTGGTCATACCTTTCCCACTTATGGGGACAAAAGCAAAATGAACAGATGATGGACAGAATTTTGAACAATGCAAACATTCACTCCTAGTCACAGAACTGGGTGTGATCCATTGTTTTTGTGCTCATTGCACCACCCCAGTTTGTACCCAGTGATGTGCAAATCAGTCTTGACCATGCTCCACATGGGAGCGTGGAACCCACATCTGGGCATACCCTTCCCACTTTAGCCAACAAAAGCAAAAAGAAATTACGATTGACAGAATGTTGAACAATGCAAACATTCACTGCCAGTCACATAATTAGGTTTAATCTATCCTTTTTTGGCTCTCCATGCCACTCGAGTCTTTGCCCTGCTCCCCATGGGAACAGTCCAGCCCAAACTGCCAGGCCAGGTCCTCCCTGGACAAGAAACAAGCATCCTGGGATTGGTTTTGTAGTGTCACCTCTCATCAGCCAGGCTAGCTTTAATCCATTGTCACTGTTAACATGGGACCTAAGTCTGGGCATACCCTGTAGGAGGCTGGCCTGGTTTGTAGTGGGTACCTTGGGTACTTACACCTAATACCAGGTCCAGTTATCCCTTATTAGTGAAATGTAGTAGTGTTCTAGCAGCTTAGGCTGAACTAAGAGACATGCAAAGCTCATACAATACCACTTATAGTTACACAGTCCTTAAACACAAGTAAAGACAATACTCAGTGTTACCAAAAATAAAGATATTTATTTGGGTGACACAGTACCAAAAATATCTTAGAGACAATACTCCTTCTGGTGGTAAGTATTATACACAATATATACACTAGACACCAAAATTAGACAAGTAATTAGTCATAGGACAGTGCAAACAATAGGAAATGCTATATAATGCAATGAGAGAAAATAGGCCTAGGGGCAACACAAACCATATACTAAGAAAGTGGAATGTGAATCACGAATTCCCCCCAGACAAGTGTAGTGTGTGCAGAATTGCTGGGAGGGTAAGAATACAGTAACGGTAAGTACATTACTGCACCCCAGAGCCCAGAAAAGCAGGAGTAAAGTACTGCAAGTTTCCTTAGGAAACACTACACCTTGTGATAAGGATTATTGCAGTAACCAACCAAGTCTGCAAACAACAACTGTTGGATTCCTGGTCCTGAAGACCTGGAGAAGAAGGGAACCAAGTCCAGAAGTCGAAAGATGTTCCAGGAAGGACAGGAAACAAGCATCCTGGGACCGGTTTCAGGAAATCACCCCTCATCAGCCAGGTTAGCTCAAATCCAGCGCACAGTGAGCAAAGATCCACATCTGGCCATACTCTTTCCACTAAGAACCAATGATGGACAGAATGCTGAGCAATGCAAACATTCACCCCCATTCAAGACTGGTTTGCACATGGCTGGGTTTAAACTGGGGTGGCATGGTAAGTGTTGGAAATGGCCCTTTTTGCAGGGTTATCCTCACACTTTTTGCCTTCTTCCTCCTATTTTCAGGTCTGTTTTTGATGATTTATTGTCTCTGCTTACTTTACCACCTTCCTTTGACTACATATAAGTCACCTCTAAGGTAGCTAATACAGGCTCATATGGTATAGTGCATAGTGTATAAAAACAGGACATGTGTATTTAAGATTAACGCACTGTTGCAGTGAAAAACTGCAAAAGTAATTTTTCACAATGTAGAAATATCACTGGCTAGACGAGGACCATCACCCATAGATGATGACCTTGTCAGCCCGAAATTCCAGCTTTTGCCACCCAGAGCATTTGAAGTCATTATCATCCAGTGGCTCACCATCGTCGATGGCCTTACCTTGGCGCCAGCCTGCTGCTTTGTCCTGCAGAGACTCTACTTTATGCAATAAAAATTATTGAAATTCCTTTTAAGTCCAAGGGTGAGCAGAGACCGGACCTAATCCACTGTTTGCATTTGATCCATGCTATATTATGGTAGGCCTTAAACTTTGACTTTGTCCCTCTTTCGTGTGACCAGATATACCTGGTTGGAGCATTGGTTGGATATTTCATTAAAAAATGTAAAAGTACATAACTAGCTAGGATTTAATTTGCTTTGGTGTCCTTTTCTTTTTAAAATGTCATCAAGCTTTCTAAATTTGTTTGGGATTTTTATTGTGTCGTGTTTTTACTTTATTTCTGTTTGTGTGCTGCATAAATCCTTTACACATTACTTCTAAGTTAAGCCTGACTGCCTTTGTGTCAAGCTAACAAAGGGTTAAACACATGTTAATTTAGTGACTTTTGTGGTTTACACTAAGGATTGCATTGTATCAAACTAATAAAATTGATTGATTGATTTAATTGAATCCATTACTATACTACAAATGTTTTGTCTGCAACATAATGACGTGTATCTGACCAATAGATAAAAGGACCAATTACAATATCAGCAGATCACTTTGACTAATATTTGTTGGTATATTGTGGTGAATACGTGTTGGTATGTACTGAGGTTTTTTTGTGCTATTTTGCAATGTTATACTGTGTTGTTTATTGTTACTGTTGAGCATTTTGGAAAATAGTGCTTATTATAGTAGAGTCATAATGCTGCTGTATGGTGTTATGTTACTCTGGTTTTATTATTGAGTTATGTTTGTGTGTCATTGATATACCTCACCCTATTTAAATTTTCACATGCACCTATTACCTAAAAACATTTTTTAGGGTAGAGTGGTAAAAGGTTCACCTGGAATAACATTCCTAAATACGATCATGTACCTTAAGTTAAGGTTATGGGCCTATGCTTAAAAATCAAATAGGGAAATCAGCAAGCAAACACCCATTAACCAATCACATAGATCAAAAAACATTATCAAGCTAAATGTGAAATTACAAAACACTTACGTGCCTAATCTCTCTAAACTCCTGATTCTGGTATGAGCAAATGGGCTTATACGTGCAGCTGTTAATGTAGCACACTCAATAATATAATAGTGGCCATTGGATTTGGTCCTTTCTGCAGGCTCTCTTCAGATTTTTGCCTTTCTCTTCCTTTCCTTGCTGAACCCATTTTTGTTGGCTGTACCATGCCCTGGTTACATTCCAAAGGAATTTACCCATAGCACACCCAAACAGACTCCCACTAGGACTGCCATGTTTTTTGGAGCTAAACTGACTAGTATCAGTTTTGGGGTAGGTCAGGGAATTTCCCCACTCAAAGGCTAGCACCAGGTATAAAAAGAGGGCCTTCAGAATCACTCATCAGAACATTCTTCTACATGGAAAGATCAGAAAAAAGACTGCCCCTACTGCCAGAAGGACTGTCTTACTGTCTGAAAAAGGAAGATTGGAGATGCATGCCTTACTCCCAGGTTACCCAGAGTGACTCCAAGGGTCCGTTGTCTAACCTCCCCTGTGAGCTACTGGGAAAATGCAAGCTTCCAAAGGCCTTCCTGCAACTGCCCAACTGACCAGCTGGAACTGGTCTTGCGAAATCCTGTTTTGACCTGCCTAAGCCATACTACTTGCCTCTGTTGGAGTGAATCCTCATCCCCAGTAGGCGCCCCTCATGTTTTGGACCATTGGCTGAGATGCTTCTAAATTGGTTGGTTATTTTTCTTTTGTTGTGTGATTCCATTTAATCATTGTCTGTGGGCTGCATAACACTGTACACATTGCCTGTAAGTTAAGCCTGACTGCTTTTGTGCCAGGCAACCAGAGAGTTAAACGCAGGTTAATTTAGTGACTTTTGTGGTTCACCTTTAGAAGAATTGTGGTTGTTTATTGAGTGGGGCTTCCACCTCCCACAATCAATAACACTAGTTCTTACATTGGTTTTCAGTGCTAGGGTCCAGTACTGATATTTGTATAGGGCTGTTAGAAATGGGGTCTTTGATTGGCAGTCAGGTTACCCCCATCCAAGCAAGGACCCTCACTCTAGCCAGGGTAAGTCACACACAATCCAAATTATCCTGTGCCCACCCCCTGGTAGCTTGGCACTGAGCAGTCAGGCTTAACTTAGAAGGCAATGTGGGCTGTGCGTTGAATTTCTGGTCGCTACACTGGCGCTGCGTTGATCTTCTCCTTGCGAAGTCGGGCTGAGTTGTTCTGGTTTGGCGCGTGGTGATTTTCTCACCACGATGCAGGATGTGCATCATTTCTTGCAGGCTGTGCGTCGATTTTTGAGTTCTTCTTGCAGGAATGAAGTCTTTTTGGTCCTGAGACTTCAGGGAACAGGAGGCAAGCTCTATCCAAGCCCTTGGAGAGAACTTCTTCAGGACAGCCAGAAAGCAGCAAGGCAGCAGGGCAACAGCAAAGCAGCAGTCCCTCTCAGAAAAGCAGTCAGGTGAGTCCTTTGGTTCTTCTCCAGGAAGTGTCTGAGTTTGTAGGGGCAGAGTCCCTGTTTAAATACCCAAATGTGCCTTTGAAGAGGAGGGGGACTTCAAAGGGTGGCTTAGAAGTGCACAAGGTCCCCTTTCAGTTCCATCCTGTCTGCCAGGGTTCCAGTAGGGGGTGTGGCAGTCCTTTGTGTGAGGGCAGGCTTCTGCCTTTTGACATGGCAGTGTCAGGCCCTCCACCCTCCCATCCCAGGAAGACACATTCAGTATGCAGATGTATGCAAGTGTGACTGATTATCCAGTGTTTGGGGTTTGTCTGAGTGAATGCACAAGGGAGTTGTCAATTAAACCTAGCCAGACGTGGATTGTAAGGATTTAAGTGCAGAGAAATGCTCACTTTCTAAAAGTGACATTTCTAAAATAGTAATATTAAATGCAACTTCACCAGTCAGCAGGATTTTGTATTACCATTCTGGCCATACTAAATATGACCTTGTTACTCCTTTCAGATCAGAAGCTACCACTCAAACAGTATTTGAGGGTAGCCCTAATGTTAGCCTATGAAAGGAGCAGGCCTTACAGCAGAGTAAAACGAATTTGGGAGTTTTACACTACCATGACATGTAAACTACACAGGTGCATGTCCTGCCTTTTGTCTACACAGCACCCTGCCCTATGGGTTACCTAGGGCCTAGCTCAGGGGTGACATATATGTAGAAAAAGGGGAGCTTCAAGCTTGGCAAGTACTTTTAAATGCCAAGTCAAATTGGCAGTGAAGCTGCACATACAGGCATTGCAATGGCAGGCCTTAGACATGGTTAAGGGGCTACTTAAGTGGGTGGCACAATCAGTGCTGCAGGCCCACTAGGAACATTTCATCTACAGGCCCTGGGCACTTATAGTGCACTTCACTAGGGACTTATAAGTCAATTAAATAAGCCAATTGGGTATGATCCAATGTCATCATGTTTAAAGGGAGAGAGCATATGCACTTTAGCACTGGTTAGCAGTGGTAAAGTGCACAGAGTCCTAAAACAAAAAGAAACAGTGTCCAAAAAAGTAGAGGGAGGCAGGCAAAATGTTAGAGGTGACCACCCTAAGGCTGTCAGGTCTAACAAGGGCCAATCAGCAATTTGTGCAAACCTAAAAATCCCTAAACCATTCTGGCATCAGGCTAAACTTTTTTTTAATTCTCTTTGTTTGGACATTTTTTCAATTTTACAAATTGCATTGTTATCTCACATTTTCTATGTCTGTTAGGTTAGGGTAGCTTTTGGTGTTTGTAAAGTGCATGGCTGTCCAGGAGTCCTCGCAATGCTAGTTAATTAAAACTGACAGATGGCATAATGATGGGATATGAGGGAGGCTATTGAAGAAAAAGCCAAGCTTTGAGCCTTTTCCTAAAACTGGGTTCCTCATCCACATGCCTCAACCCATGGAGCATGGAATTCCAAAGTTTGGGGACCAGATAAGTAAATGATCTGCCCCCCCCCACCTTTCCCTCCTGATTCTCTGGATTCTCAATAAACAATCATGGGTGGATCTTAGGGATCTGTTAGGTAGCTAATGAGAGAGGAGGCCTCTAATCTTAACAGGGCCCTTACTATTGATGGTTTTATGGGCACGGCATAGTGATTTGAACTTCATCTTTGCATCAATGGGCAGTCAGTAAAGTTTTTTCTGAGCCTCTTTCACTTGTTCACTGCTTTGAGGAGAAGTCTAGCTGCCACATTTTGAACTATCTGCAGTTTTTATGTGGCAAATTCCGGTGAGCCCAAATACAGTGAATTCCCATAATCAAGTCATAAGACCACCAATCACCGTTCTTCTTTAAATTTCCTGTATGAGCTCTTCCACATCATTCTCAGTAGCCCAAAGTAGGTAGCAGCAAGTTTTGCTGCTTGGAGGTCCATCTCTAAGTTTTTGTCCAGTAACATTCCCAAGTTCTTTGTAGGGTAATTGGGGGCAGGAGGATTTGCCATACAGCTAGGCAAATCGATCACAGGCCTGGAGAGAGGTTTGTTCTCCAAAATCATTAACTCTGTCTTATCACCATATAATTTTAGGCAGCAACTTGCTACCTATTTTGCAACTTTTTCTAGACATGGCATTAATAGATAATGTCCCAGATTAGAGCCATTGGCAAAGGAGAGCACTAGCTGTGTCCCGTCTGCATAAGGAACTAGGGACAACCCAAAACTCTTGTACAATGTTCGCTAGCAGGCACATATAAATGTTAAACCTAGACACAGACCTTGTGGAACCGTGCACTTAGATGGCCTAATGTCTGAGAAACAAGTGGTTTGCATGATTTAAAAGGTTCTTTTACAAGGGATGTCAGCCAAACCAGAGCGTTATCTTGAATCCCTACTTCTTTGAACCTTTCAACCAGGATTGTATGGTCTACGGTATCAAACGGCATGATTTTATCTAGAAGAATAATTATGGTAGCGCCTCCCTGATCAAGTGTGCTTTTAAGCTTTTAAGTAACTATTAGAAGAGCTGATTCTGTGCTATGTTGTGCATAAAAACCCATTTGTGTGGGGTGGAAACAATGGTAATTTTCCAGGAAGTGTGACAGTGTGTGGTTGACCTGTTTAGTAATTTTCCTGTAGCTGGTAACAAGAAAAAAGGTTACTCTTGCCTGCAAAGATGGAAGTGGATCTCAGCAGCCCGGAAAGCTACATTATGGCAGAGCTGAAAATTTTATGCAGGTAAATTGGACTCAAGCTGCAACACAGGAGCAGAATGATGATGAGAAGGAGGATAAAGGAGCTAGAAGGACTGGAGAACCTCTTGCCCCTGGCCACATAATCAGAGGAAAGAGAGCACCCACAGCAGTGAGGTCCCTTACTGGATCCAGAGCAGAGAACAGTACTTCCTCCCCAAACTGTTGCATAAACTAAGACTTTGACACAGTTCTTCAATGTTTGCTTTCCCACCCATGGGTGACACAAGTGAATTTGGTTCAATGCACCAGCACTGACGTTTAGGTTATTATAGCCCCAGAGAACCCTATCCAATATGTCTTTGAAGTACAGTTATTGCTTTTGTATTACTAACAATCCCTATAAAGGGATCAGGGGAACTGTGGTAAGAGGAACAACACATTTTTGTTATTCACAATATCACACACACACCACATGCTGCATTAAGAAGAATTGAAAAAGCATTTATTACAGGAAAACTCTGTTTCTCAATATGTCCAAAACAACTACACAGGATAACAAAAAACAACAAAAGGGCATGTTGCAAGCAACAAGAATAAACTAACATTTCTAATATGGTTAAAACGCCATCCTAAACCTAACACCCTAAAGCCTGCTTCTATGCGCTACAATAAGAGAGCATGGAAATCACAGCATATTGAGGGTACAGTTCCTTAGGGAGAAGCGACACACTGCATAGCTCGTTGACAGCAATAGCTATTCTTATCTGTGGATACATGAAGGCAGCATTCTCTGCAAAGGGCAAACATGTCCTGGGGTAGTGGACCTCCTCCTGAACTCAGTATTATCAGGATTAGGCAAGATGTAGCATCTTCAAAGTACACTGACAGTAGGTGAGACCATTGTTAGGCAGAATCTCATGTGATAATCTGAGTAAAGGGCCTCTCCATAAAAGTGGTCAACTGACAATTCTGACATACTGGATCTTAGCAGAGATTGAAATTTCTTTTTTCTTTTTTTAATATGTTTATTATAGATTTCATTATAAACATAAGAAGAGAATGTTACAGTACAAATAGCTCATTTCCATGATCTAATGTAATTACAATTTATCTTAAGGTAAAAACTCATTCATAATAGCATTATATTGATTTGATTTTCAGAACTGCAGCAGACAGTGTGAAAATAAAGTGCAAGAAGTATCAGACATTACAAAATCCATACACATTCGGTTCAGGCATCCCTTTCCCATGAACCACTAGTGCAAAACTTTATCATCCCCACAAAGAATTCTCAGATTTCATACATATTAATTAAGCATTTTAGGGAGATGAGGGCAGATCAAAAAAGTAAAATGCATATATTGTTTCAAGTATCAGTAAAGTGCATAATACCATCTGAACACTTAGATGAGGGCCACACAGAGATAATCCCTATTAAACTTCATGCTCGGGTGGAAGTGTTTCCAACCCAATTCTGAAGAGGGGCCCAGGCCAGATTCCTCATCTTTCTGGCTTTCCTGCCTTTTTGGGAATGCAGGTTGCTTTTTAGGTTGTATATTGATATCAAGCATGCTAACCACTGGTGAAATATCGAGCGATGCATATACTATACAGACACAGGCAACAGACATAGCAGTAAACAGAAAAGAAGTGCCCTGACCAGGCCATCATATTGTTATGTATTCCCAGTGACATTAGTTGGGATGTAAAAGTAATATCCAGGGATAGTGAGGTTTTCAAATCTAATGCTGGACAAGTGTTGAACATATGCACCATATCTGCTTCCTGACTTTGGCACCTCGGTCTGGAGATAACTGCACTCCTCACCCTCCAATTTAGCAATTTATGCCTGTGTATAATATGAATCAAAAAGCTTTTTAAAATGCTGCACCAGTAACAAATAAAGTCCAGCCTAGCTCCAGTGATTCATAAAAACCATAATCTTTAGTATTGAGCTTCTTTTGCCACTTGACTATCTTTTTACAAGTCATCTGACACAAAGGAGCCCAAGAAGATTTGGCTAATTTTACACTCAGGGATATTACACAGTATTTCCATCAGAATTTGCTTGTTAAACCCACTTGCCCCCCCCACACACTTTTCGTACCGATCCTGAGGATACTTAAAAATCCCTATTTTGAATCCCATAATCCAACTGTAATACCTCAAATGACGCAAGTTTGTGCCCCACAAAAAAATCTCTTCATCTCCTGAGCCCTTTACTCTCCCAGCCAAGACAAAAGGAATCAGAAAAGATTGAGGGTAGGAGCTTTGATTCTTGTACTGGGGGATAGTAGCTGAATCTACCAACACCAATTTTCTTTCTCCCAATTGCCCAAATCTTAAAGGCTACCAAAAGAGATTAGAATCTGACTTTCATAAAATAGCTTGGCTCAACAATCTTTAAAAACCGACCCTTTGCATCTTCTCCTTTTATTAATTTATATATGGGTGGATACTCTCTCCCATCCGACAGTCTCCCTCAATCTCACTGATAAGAGATTTTATATATCGTAAAGCAGCAGACCACTGATATTAATTACAATTGGTGACTGCTCAGCCACCTCAATCTCTAGGTAACATCAGATGTTTAAGAGCTCATCTGGCTTTAGGATATGACCAGATAAAGCTGCTCAACATATCTTCCATCATTTTGAACTATTGATTTTCAAATTCAAGTGGAATTGCCCTAAAAAGGAAGAGGACCTTGGGTAAAAATAACATCATAATTACATAACATCGGCTTATAATTGAAAGATGTAGATTATTCATCCTCGGTAGATACCCCCTTGCCTTATAGATTATCAGCATCAAGTTAGACTGAAGCATCTGATCTATATCTGCCTCAATACTGACTCCTAGGTAAACAGCTTTTTCAACTATGTGAGCATCAACAAGTTGTAACTGTGTATTTGCAACCAGTTGAGTCTTGTTCTGATTCAAGGAATACCCAGATACTTTCCCAAAGTGTAAGGCCTCCTTTTTAATCTTCAGCATTGATGCCTCTGATACTGGCATCACCATTGTAATGTCATCGACATGTGCTAAGACCTTGGTAATATTGCTGTGAATTAGCATGAGTTTGATTATAACATTAGATTTCAATATGTATAGGGCGAACAATAAATGAGAGAAGGGGCAACCATGCCTTGTTCTTCTTGTAATTTTAATAGAGTCAGGTTGACCCCCTCCATAATTTGGAGCTTGACAGTGGGATTTTGATACACTGATTGGATAGCCCTGGTGAAACCCTCCCCAATTCTATACCACGTCATGACAGCCCAGAGATAATTCCAGGCTACCCTGTGAAACGCCTTTTCTGTTTCTAACAGTGGAAGAGTCATTGGCCTTTCTGAAACAGCTGCTGCATTAAATAGAGTTATGACTGGATGGATATGGTCCAAAAGGTCCCCTCATTGGTATAAAGCAATGCTATCTAGGAGAGAACAGCTTTACAACATTATAACTTAGCCTTGTAGCTAGAACTGTAGTGTAAAGCTTAGTGTCACTATTAATTAATGTAATTGGTCTAAATGACCCAGTGTCTTGCAGAGGCTTCCACTTTTTAAGAAAATCAACTATGTTAGTCAGAGCACATGATTCCAGTACATACTGGTCTTTTTGAGCCTCCAGGAAAATCTTGGCCAGGTCATCGTCTAAAACTGAGGAAAAAACATTATAAAATGTGATCTACCTTGACTTCCTTGCCAGAAGGGAGGTACATAAGAGCCACATAAATCTAATTTTTGCTGATAGAGGTCTCTAAGGATTAGAGATCTTCAGGACTAACTTTACAGATGGAAATTAGATCAAAATACTCCTTTATATTGTTTTCATCATTTATTTTTATCATCACAATACAGTGCTGCATAAAACTCTCAGAATACCTCATGAATTCCCTCAGCCTTAATAATAGGGAGACCCCTCCCACCTCTGAATTCAGTGATCTCCCCAAGCATACATACTACCAGCAAACACTACATACACTCACTGTATTCATAGCATTCCTTCTTGTGGGCCATGTAATTCTCAACTGCGGTCTTTGCAGAGATATAATTGATTGATAATTTAACTTGTGCAAGCCTTTGTAGGATTACTGCTAATTCAGCCCCCTCTGAAGCAGCCACAATTAACTGAACCTCAGCTTCACCTAATTCTCCTCACAGATTTAGCTACAGTTGGGTTTGTGACGTTTTGTGACTCCGACTAAAGTTAAGAGTCTTTCCCCTAGTACCTGCTTTAAATGTTTCCCATACTATGCCCAGTGATGCACTAACTCTATTGTATGCTAAAAACTCAGGGAACCAATTGTTCATGTGGGTGATATAGTCCTTGTCAGTAAGTGGGCCTCTTTCAAATGACCATGCTTGCCCTGACCTTGCCCTATCATTAGACAACATTTGCATGACTAATGGATTATGATCTGACATAGCTTGTTGAAATTTCTGGATTTGTGCCCCATTGGACAGACTTGGAGATGTTAAGAAATAGCCCAAAAGAGCACGCTTCCTATGGGGAGCCAAGAAGAAGGAGTTCTAGGATCAGGTGCTCCCACTTTATACCAGATATCAACTAGCCTATGGTTGCTCTTAAATCTGTGCTCCCGTCCTGAATAGCCTTTATCTAAGTTGAGACACCCTCCATCCATGTTGATATTTACATCCCCACACAATATAATTTGTGTTGGCCATAAGGTCAGCTCAGTTTTCAAGAAATCAAATAATGCAGGATCATCCAAATTTGATCCATAAACAGAAGAGTGTGATAGCACTCCTTACAAATTGGCATTCAGCAATCTACAATTTTTATTGGAAGTCCAAAGTAAAGGGCTTTAATCCTGTAAAGCCAAGTGGGGAGGGACCAGATAAAGCAAAACATTGTACACATAGGGCCCCCACCAGCTATCTATACAATCAAGTGCACAAGACAGCACCTTAATCCTGTGTGTAATAGTGTATTATTTGCATTTCATTGCTCAATTTACGTAATCTTTTTGTTTACACAAAATCGCCTCATTGTTGTTACATACAACGTAAAAAATGCTTGACACAAAGATCCACACATAGCAAATAGTCAGATAGTGATTCCCATGAACATGAAACAGAACAATATATGACACTGATGCAAAAAGAGAATTGTTTACATTAAGGAATCAATGTTTAAAGTCCTGGAAAAGCTAAACCTTGGAACAAATCACAGGTTTTGCTAAAAATAGTTTATCTGAGCCAAAAACACTCAGTAATGAGTGTATGTGGTGAGTTTCCTCCACCTTTAATCACAGTCCCCAAAAGTGTTTATTCATCAGATAGCTTCGGAGTTGTGGAAAGGGACTCTCCAGCTTCCTTACGTGCTCTTGACAACACGTTTCGCCCTCAGATTGGGGCTCAATCATTTCACATGGTCGTCATCAGGGAGTAACAATTTCTGTTCTGGACTCAAAAATAGAGAAGGAGGTAGGGGTAAAAGGAAACACAAAACCTTGATGTATGGAGAATTTGAAACCAACTCTTTTAGTGTAAAGTTAATCTGTTTGCATGTCACCGCAAGTGGAAATGGTGCCGCAGTATTCCCATCTCTATCTCATTAGAAAGTCACCCATGCTTATGGAATGGTCTCAAGTTGTGGTACCAGAGCTTGTGGTTCCTATTACTAATTAATGCTGATACACATCTTTGTGGGGTGCCCTGCCATTTAGATTAGTGGAGTAATGTATCATGCTTTATGCATCTTAGAAAGATCTGGTGATGACAATAATGTCTGGCTATAGTGAGATACCCAACAAGACTCATACACAATGTGGCTTTCTCACCTCTACATTAAGATTTTATGCAGGCTACATTGACTTTGTATCCCTGTTTATGCAATGTGCTTACAGTGCTCTTTAAAGATGAAAGGGACACTAATGTAAAAAGTGGTAGATTGAAGAGTTTAACAAGTGATGTCTGTATCATATACGTTTTTTTTTTTCTGACTGTTGTCTCGTCTGGTCATTCTGTTCCTCTATTAGTGGCTCGTATCATCTTCTCATGCCTTCTTTTTACCTTGGTAAGAGTGCGCATAATCCTTTTGAAGCTACACCCTTGCCCCAAAAGAATGCTTCAATTGCATCAATTAAGTGGTGGAGCCTATTGGGAAATGTAGTTCCCGAGCACGTGTTGCTCGCACAACCCCTGTGAGTGGCGCAAGGCCTCCTGAACTTTGAGTGCCTGGACAAATGTGATAAGGTCTATTTTTAGGCAACAATCTCTACAATCAAGAAAATGTTTTGAACATTTTTGCAATTCCATTGTATCCTTGGGAAGGACCTTGGGGGACTGAAGCATGTCAGAAGAGGTAGTTTCAAAGTGTGTGATGCTCATAAACTCAACTGTATGTGGTGAAAGGCTTCCCATACCTTGTATTATCCTTCGGTGACTTCAAAGTGTCAAAAATGTCTACATAAAAAAAGAGATTTTAAATGAGTACCTTCATGTCCTCAGAAAAATGTTGGGAGGACTGTAAGATGAATTTATCATTAAGAACCTTCTTACAAGTTTTTAAGTGTATTTCAGGTAATCAAATTTCATGCTGTGTGGTGTGCCCTTAAAAGATGTTGTTTATTTCAGACATCTCTTTGAGTCCAAATTCTGTTGAGCATAGTTTCATAATTATAAGTCCCTCCTGCCTGAGTTAAAGACCTGTTGTTGGCACATTTAAGCTGCAATCATGAAGTCTATCTTATATATGACACTTTGGCCCTCATTCTGACCCTGGCGGTTCTCTACCGCCAGGGCCAACGGGGGCGGGAGCACCGCCGACAGGCCGGCGGTGCTCCCTTGGTCATTCTGACCGCGGCGCTTTGGCCGCGGTCAGAACGGGAAAACCGGCGGTCTCCCGCCGGTTTTCCACTGACCTTAGAATCCTCCAAGGCGGCGCAGCTCGCTGCGCCGCCGAGGGGATTCTGACCCCCCCTACCGCCATCCTGTTCATGGCGGGAAAGCCGCCATGAACAGGATGGCGGTAGGGGGGGTCGCGGGGCCCCTGGGGGCCCCTGCCGTGCCCATGCCAATGGCATGGGCACGGCAGGGGCCCCCGTAAGAGGGCCCCGCAAAGTATTTCAGTGTCTGCCTTGCAGACACTGAAATACGCGACGGGTGCCACTGCACCCGTCGCACCTTCCCACTCCGCCGGCTCGATTACGAGCCGGCATCCTCGTGGGAAGGGAGTTTTTCCCTGGGCTGGCGGGCGGTCTTTTGGAGACCGCCCGCCAGCCCAGGGAAAAACTCATAATACCCTCCGCGGTCTTCTGACCGCGGAGCGGTATAATGGAGGGCGGGATCCTGGCGGGCGGCCTCCGCCGCCCGCCAGGGTCATAATGAGGCCCTTTGTGCCCTGCTAGCAAAAAAAGTTGGAGTAGTGGCCCTGATGTTGTTTGGCACCTCATATTTATCAGAAGAGCATTGTTTAATCCTGAAGATAGTCTTCCAAGCCAAAATAGCCACCCCTTGAGTATTTGAACCCCATGTCATGCATACTCCCAACTTTAAACCAAAGGATTCCAGAATTTTTTTTCTTTGAGCCTTCTATATGCATTTCTTGCATGCACAGGATATCTGCATGTGATACATTGAGATTTTCAGCAATATTCCGTCTCTTAGCATTGCTGTTCAGACCACATGTATTAACGCAAGCAATATGTAACTTAGTAATGTAAGCCATATGCCCAACGGAAACAAAAATAAGCCCACTTATACAGATTCACTTCATAGTGCCATCAACACCTTATCCACCAACATCCAGCTAAGGGATCTGGTAGGATAATTTATTTTCTAACTCTCCTGTTGTCTACTGCTTCCTTCCTTCCCAACACCCCCCTTCAACCTACCCTCAAAAACCCCTCCCTGAAAACAATATCCCACTCCCACTACTCCCTACCTTTACTATTCTTGGAAGCAACCAGGCACAGACTGGCCTGAGTGATGAGTTCCGTGCTCACCCTACCCAGGTTACAATTGTGCAGACCATTAACACCAATCATATGTGAAAACAACACAGCTTGCTAAAGGTTCAAAAGAAAATAAAAGAAAAACTTTAAGCCCACAGAGCAAGACTGAAATCAAGATAAGCCCAGTGTGAGACATGAATAGAGAGCCCTAAGGATAATACAGAGCCATTTTGAGTGCAAATTAGGAGAGAGAGAATGTTCCCCCCACAGGCAACAACCCAAATTGCACATCATCCTATTATATTGCTGCCTTTCAGAATGTTTTATCAAATTTGTCAATCTACTCTTAGGCCTTAACCTCAGAAGAAATCACCTAGGTCCTATTCTCAAAGATAATCTTGAGCCAGGCCGGATACCTCAAATATGCTTCAGCACACTTTTCTTGACACAGCTTAATCAGTTGTTTCATTCTGTACCTTCTCTCCACAGTCATATGACAGATATCTTGCCTAGATAAGATGTTTCCTTCAAAGCTTCGTATGACATCAAGACGAGCCTTCTCAAAGAAGGCCTGCCTAAGCAAAAAATTACCAAAATTAATTCTAATAGCTCTTGGTCTGGGTATCCCATCTCCCTGTTGCTCATTTTGTTTTTTTAACATGAGGGGAAAGCAATGCACTCTTTGTGTTTCCTGCTCCTAAATCCAAGAAGATAGCTCAGGGAATGCACCTTTAAACAGATTTTGCACAAGCATCCTTATATCATTTTTTCAACTCCTTCTTCTAAACTTAAAACTGGCAGATTATTTTGCCTCTGTCTGTTTTTAAACTCAATTGGATATCTGAGATTTGAGAGGATTGAGCTTCTGCTTGACCTTTCAGTTCCCCAAGTACAGTTTCTAGGGTCAGAGCCCTACTTTTGACGGCACCAATCCTTTTTGCAATCTCAACGTGGTCTTTGGGTACCTTTCTTATCACAACCTGGAGTTTTTTAGTAGCCCATCTGGCCCTCTTTCCATCCCTGTAGGTTTCTTCTTGATGCTGCAGATTAGCTTCAATGTAGGCTCCTCCATTTCTATAAGTGGGGCCATTGCCTCTGCCATTTGTTGCTGATTGCGTGAATCCACATAGACCTGCTGTGTGGTAGAATAATTCTATTTTAGGGTTTGGGGTGCTAGACATGTTATCATTTCTCCATTTGTGCTCTGGTTTTTGTTTTTAGATCTGCTTTACTGTTTTACACACCTAACCGTGGAGCTCAAATCATTGGATAAGCTGTTTGAGTAACACTCCAGATCCGATGTACAAGTCACCTCTAATAGCTCTACCAAGCCATTGGTCAGTGAGTAAAATTTATCCAACGAATTGAAGGATCAGTCTAGCCCTGACCCACCTCCAGCCCACTTTTATCAGACCTTTGATTGTACCACATGTATCCTGGTTCACATTATCGACCTCACCAAGACTAGTTATTGGTATCACCAGGGATAAACTGGTGGACCCCTAGGCCATTGTAGCAGCAGAAGAGTCTGTCAATTCCCCTTCCTTCACTTACAGGCAGGAGGATACAATGGGCGATCACTAGTTATTCCATTGCCCCAGACATTTTCAGCAGCTGTGCCCTGACCACTAGCAGTATAATCTGCATTTTCACTGGCCTGGAGGTGATCTGCATGTGATCAAATTGCCAGGTCGGAAAGTCTTTCCGGGAACCAGCCTCACTGACAACATCTGTCACGGTAGCACTTACCGAGCAGGTGGAGGAATCCAAGTGTTTCTTTCAAGAAGCCTCGGCAACTAACGCTGTGCCAATGAGAACCACACCATCACTTTGATCTTTTGCATATCCTGCACATATGCCGATTAATTAATTCCCTCAGCTGCAATCATATATCAAATATGGAAGATTTGGGCCCAGAACCAGGGGCTGTTGCTATGCCTTCTGGGTTTCTAGGCTCTTTAGGCTCCTTTAAAGTTTGCGAGGGGTCCCAGTCCTTTAAACTTGCTTTCCTTGCATTGCCCATGTTTCTGTCCAGCTTTGATCTGAGCAGATATGCTGATCCAGCGGCACACTTAGGTGCCATTGTGTTCTCTTCCAAACAGTTGAGGAGATCGGTTGGGATTTAGATGGCTGCTTTTTACCGATGTTCGGTCCTTGCAGCATCCAGAACGTCAAATCCGTTGCAGCTTGTAGGGCTGAACTTTGATCAGCATTTGATATGCCATCCATACAATTGCAGCTGCCAAGGCTGACCTGGCTTCCATGCCGCAACAGACCTGAAGCCACATCTCCAGGTGTCCAGCACAGCCTGTGCTCACCTCTGAAGCTGCGTGCAGTAGATGTGCATCTCACGCCGATCCCAATAAACCTGGTAAGGTGAGACGCAGAGGGCGTCTGCTTACACTGTTACCATCTTACTTCCTGAGATTGGAATTTCTGAAAAAAGTTTAGGAATGTCTGACATAGATTATGTGCATCCGAAATGTTTTCTTATGAACGTATTCGGTGAAAGGGCGTCAATTCAGAATAAACAATTTAGGCTATATGTCTGTACTTGTTTTTATTTGACCTTAACATGGTGATTAGTAGACACTTGTCCCAGATTAATGTTGCCTCAGGTGTTATATCCCTATCATTAGCCAAATAACCAGACACTTTCACATTTCCTAGGAAGATAAAGTCAGATGACATCAGTATGATGACAATGATTGCTCAAAGATTGAGAGAGATAAATACCTCAATTGTTTAAGGATTGTGGCCTCCATTGTCTAAAATGGCAACCAGCATTGTCTAAAATGGCACCCTTCATTGTCTTAGGTGGTAACCTCCATTGTCTAGAGATGGCAACAGGCCTGCATAAAATGGTGTCACACAAGTGACCCCTTAGGGGCTCTATGTCACAACCTGTCCTCTGAGGAACTAGAGGACAGGAGGACTGAAAGAGAGTTTTAATTGCAGATTTCCCAGCTGGACGTAGCAGCAAATGAACCATGGGCTGATGCAGGGAGAATCCTAGCCCTAGAAGAGAGAAAACCCACTCTGGAAGAGTAAAAAAGCCAAGGCTGCAACAGCCTTCAGTTGACTCATGAAGTGAATCTAAAGGACTGGACTTCAAGATGCAGAATCCCAGATAATCAAATATTAAAGATGGCAGTGACTGCACAGTGCCCACAGAGATGTAAGTGTTCAAATAGCCAAGGATTTTATTTCTAAATTTGAGGTGGGATGACATAGATATAGACAGGGGTTTGAGGCATGTGAGGTACCTATCGAGATTCACAGGGCCCCTGAGGAGGATTGGGGAGCCAGTCCATGGAGGCATACAATCACTGAGGGGAGAGATTCCTTGTTGGCCTTAGGAAAGGGAGAATGGATGATATAGCCACTCATGAAAGAAACCCTTGTCAGAAAGTATGGTTCCACCCCTGAGAATTAGAGGTTAAAGTTCAGAAACAGTATGATGCTACCTCACCAGTCCTGCATTTTACAGATTACTTCACGAAGGCACTGGATGTATGGGTGAAGGGCAGTACTCTGAAAATGTATAAACAGCTGCACAATCTATTTCTGGGAGACCACATATTCAGCAACTGTTCTCCAGAACTGTGCCAACAACCGATAGATGCATAAATGACAAGGTGATGGATGGAATGCTTGAATTAATCTAGGCCACTGGAAATCACTCTGGATGCATCCCAATCCATCATTTTTTGCCCACCATGCCACCTCAGTTCGGATCTAGCCATATGCAAACCAGCCTTGACCCTATTCCTCATGGGAACAGTCCTGCCCAAACTACTAGACCAGGTCCACCCTGAACTGGAACACAAGCAGCCTAGGATCATTTCCACCCTAGTTAGGACTCTTCAGCCAGTAATAGCTTAGTTCCAGGTGCACAGTGAGCCCGGTACTCATGTCTGGGCATATACAGTGCACTTATGGTGTCAAATGCAAAAACAACAAGGTGATGGATGGAAAGCTTGAATTAATCTCAGACACTGACAATTGCTTGGGGTATATCACAATCCTTTATTTTTTGCCCACCATGCCACCTCACTTTGGATTCATCCATATGCAAATCAGCTTTGACTCTGTTGCTCATGGGAACAGTCCAACCCAAACTACCAGGTCACATTATCCCTGAATCAGAATACAAGCAATCTAGGACTGGTTTCACCATAGTTAGGGCTCTTCAGCCAGGTATATGTTAGTTCCAGTGGCACAGTGAGCCAGGGACCCATGTCTGGGAATATCTAGTGCACGTAGGACGTCAAATGGAAAAACAACAAGGCGATGGATGGAGTGCTAGGATTAATCTCAGCTACTGGCAAACAGTTGGAGCGGCATCCCAATCCATCATTTTCTACCCACCATTCCACCTCAGTATGGATCCAGCAGTCCAATGCCCACTGTGTCACTGAAACCAAGCAATACCGAGGTGTGAGCCAATAACTAGGGCAAAAGTCATCTTGCTACACTGCCCTGCCTCTTAGGGAAGGGGCAGGAATGCACATCCAACACAGCACATTGCTGTCCTTTTCCCCTGCGCTGGTGTCTTTTTGGCAGCCCTATACCAACACAGGCATCCATGCACCATGGTGCAAGGGTACTGAATTACTGGCAGGATTGTTTTTGAGCAGGAAGAGACACCTTCCTGCACAAAAACAATCCTAGGAGGCTTTTTCCTTTTTCTATGCGTGCTGCAGAAAGAGGAAAAAAGGAAGAGAAATAAAGATATTTCTCCTCGTTACACCTGTTGCGGGGAGACATATCTTTATGACGCATTCCCAGGTTAACATGTTCTTGTAATTCTTGCATGTGTCAAAGTCCATGGATGTTGGGTGGGAACACCCATACAATACCTGTAAAATGCCTCCCTGATGCAGAGCAATGTGTGTTGCCTCACATTACTTGAGATTTATGAAACTACGCAGAGCCATGCAAAGTGGCCTTGCATGGCTTCATAAATCTCACTTAAGAGTGACACAAACTAGGCCATAAATATGGCCCTTAATCTGGAGTTGTATCAATCTGAGACTCAGGAAGAATTAGGAAGAGTAAGAGCCAATGCAATTTATGATGACACACCACTAGCTATCCCAAAAGAACCTACTTCCCTTCAAGGATGCCTCAATTAATGCTGCCCATTATAGTCAAGTATATAGTGCAGCATTATCCAAAAGTGCCATATACATAACTGGCAATATATATTTCTATTTGGCAGCCTATTCATTATTTGACAAACACTAAGGCCCTCATTATGAACTTGGCAGCAAACACCACTGACTGCCGTGGCAATGGTGAACAGAAGACCGCCAGTGGAGGAAGACTGGACTCTGCCGAATTATGACGCAAAAAGACAAACCTCCAGAAATCCTGTGACCTCCACCCACTGCCAGGGCCTACGACGGCGGAAAGGCAGTACACCCCATCCTGCCACCACCATGCAGACAAATCCTCCGCCCACCAAATAATGATGCACAAATCAGCATGGCGGATAGTGAATGCCCAACAACCATTGGCGGTATGGACTGCCACAGCCAGCAATGGAACCCACCCACAACAAAAGCACACATTGGCAACACTGAAACCCACACAACTGACACACATCCACAACACTATAAAACACTCATCGCCAGGAAGATGGAGCTATGGCAGACGATTGTCAACAAGGTCAACACAGTTGGAAACCATCCAGGCACAAGGGAGGACATCCAGAAGAGAAGGAATGATCTGCGCAGGAAGGTGAGGTCGCTGGCATCCAGGCCAACATCGCTGTACAGAAGACTGGTGGTGATCCCCCGACTACACCGACTGGGAGGAGAAGGTATTGGCTATCCTGAACCCAGAGGGCCTCACTGGACTGACAGGAGGACTGGACTTGGGTAAGTCAACTACAATACCTTAACAGTCACCCCATCTATAATGCATGCAGCACCATACCCCTCTCACTACCACCAGGACCCCATCCCCATCCAGGCCACAACACCCACATCCAGTGACCCTGCATGCCCACAATCCCACAAACAGGCCCCCATCCTGCACCCTGTGCACAGTCACCTACCTCTGCAATGAATCACAGTGGTACTACAGTGCCTACAAAGCACCTCCACCCCACACACAAAGTGCAAAGATAAGAACACAAAAGGACCCTGCATGCTACGACGGAGGAATAAAAACAAAAAATAGGACAGAGCAGTGCATCAATTTCCGAAATAGTACATGATACATACATGTCCATTTCCCTCTCCCACAGGCACCACCACCCATGCCACCCGGACAGAAAGGCCAAGAAGTGTCAGCACCTCACACGGAGACAGAGGGCCCACTTAGGAGACTAGAGAGGGATGTATGGAAAGTGAGGAATACCCTGGCCCATCACATAGTCCTTGACTGTCACCTTCCAGCAGCCCCACCCAGGATACCACTGACAGCCCTACCACCCAACCACCAACATCAGCTCTGGCCAAATAACCCCACACCAGTGTCTGCCACGCATAGACTGGCAGCCCACATGTAGAGAGGCCAGAGTCTCCACCCACCAACAGGCAGGATGACGAAGGCCCCCGTGTAAGTGGGACTGCCAGACCTGTGCAAGGGACACAGGCGTAAGGGGCAAGGGCCAGTGGGAGGGCATCAGTGGCCCGGGGGGAAGCCCAAAGGATGGATGCTGCAGCCCAGGAGGTGATTTCTGACGTCCTGGGAGCATACCACCATACCCAGGACAGGATGGGCCAGTTCTCTGGCCACCCTGTAGAAAAATCAAAGGCTGCAGATAGCACACCACCAAAAGTGCATGGAGCAATGGAAACAGCTCAATGTCACCATGACCACCATTGCAGGGGTGCTGCAGCACCACTACCCTAGCCAGCCTGAGACCTTCACCCACCTGCAAGCTCCTTCTACTAGCCATGACACTGCCCTGCCATCCACATCTGCAACAGCTACTGGACTGTTGGCACTGCCAGAGGACACACAGGAGACCAGCAGCACTTGCCCTGTAGCCCAGCTCCAGTCAAGCAAGCGTGCCCTCAGACCCAGACATTGCACTGGAACACCAGACAAGACCAAGGCCCCAGCTAAGAAGTGAATCTGCCCTGAACTGTCTCCCTTGTGCGCCACTGTGCTCCCTTGTTGATCTGCCACTTCCAACCCACCATCTACCAGTGGACACATGGACCAAAACCCAGTGCCACCAACAGCTAAGCGCCATGAGCCCACTCCCTATCACTGTGCAACGATATACCAAATTTGTGTCACTTAATAAGAACACATATGCACTCAAATCATATGTCCCTCATCATTATGAGTTCAAATTGTGAGAGTGTATGCATTAGCCAGTCAATTTCATAATCATACCTTTATTGCAGGAGGGGATCCCACACACTGTAGTGTCTGAAGTAAGTCATACTGTACACACTGTTGGGTTCCCTGGCACATGCCACCTCACTACTCCAGTAACAGTGCCAATGACTATAGACTCCACATTACCAATTACATGACTCGGACTGAAACTATGCTGTGAAGACAACAGCATCATTTAACAATACCTTAGGGTCACTGGAAGTATAGGCGGATCAGCTGGGTCCTGGAGTTAAGATCGTCCCACTCTTCCTCCTCACAAACACTCTCATCCCCTCTCTGGGGTTGCTGGGCTGGTTGGACAGCACCCTCCTTTTGAAGAAGGGGGATAGCTTTCCGCACAGCCACGTTGTGGAGCATGCAGCAGGCCACCACTATCTTCCACACCTTGGCAGGGACATAGTACAGGGATCCCCCAGAGAGAAAAAGGCAATGAAACCTAGACTTGTAGTGCGCTCAATCACCCTCCTAGTACGTCCATGGGCCTCATTATAATTCTTCTCTGCTTCTGTCCTGGGATTCCTCACTGGTGTCAGGAGTCATTGCAAGTTGGGATAGCCAGAATCAACTGCAATAGTGGACTTAAACAGGACCGTAATGAACTGACTGCACATACATATTGGCTGGCTGTCACCTATGTACAGAACCATTGTCATACACACTCACTTATGAGCCATCCTCTGTCCCCTTGTAGTTGTCCCATCAAGGGCGGTACTCTCCTGTTTCTCAGGACAAAGCAATCAAGGACTGAGCCTGGGACACTGGGATTTACATGTGATATGTACTGGTCAGCAGTACACACCAATTGTACATTCATGGAGTCGAAGTTCTTTCGATTCCTGTACACCTGCTCGTTCACTCTTGGGGGTATGAGAGCTATGTGGGTTCCGTCAATGGCACCTTTCATATGTGGGATGTTAGCAAAGGCAGACTTGATGGCAGGCAGTTCAGCCATTTGGGGGAACTGGACATATGTCTGCAGGTGTTGGACAAATTCATCTAGGAATTTTGACAGGATGAGGCTAGGCATTGGCTGTGAGACCCTTGCACCCATGCCCACCGTCACCTGAAATTAGCCTGTAGCCAAAAATTGTAGTACCAATAGAACTTGCACGTCAGTAGGGATGGCATGCTGATTCCAAGTAGCCAGTCTCAGTACAGGATTCAGTAAAGCACAAAGGTCATGAATTGTAGCATGACTGAGTCTGTAGGTGACAATGATGTGACATTTATCCATTTTTTTCAAATCAACCAGAGGTCTGTACACAGATGGGGCCCTCCCTCGCCACACGGGTCTGTACCTATGGGGGAGGAAAGGGCACATATGAAGGGCAAACATACAGCTGCAACACATGATGATACTGTATCAATTAATGTGCCACACGTAGGTTACACACACAGACGCTAAGTATTAAGTTCACCATCAGGCAAATGTGTGCAGAGTCAACTCTATTATAATGGCATACCAGTATGGACACAGTTCCAAAGGTGTGTGCATGTAATCAACAGAAACTCATGTCAGCAAGTGACTAAGGTTGGAGACTAGGAGGCCCTGAATGGTGCCCCTGGCCAGGCTATGATAACATGGTGGTAGAAAGATGGCGTACTCCTGCCATCCAGGTCTGAGGGAGTGGAAGTGACATAATTCCGCTGGCGGCAGTCGTCATGTCTGAAGGCGGTGTTCACCACCGCGCACCCAGTCATTGGATTACAAGATTATCAATGGGGAACCTGGGCCTATCATGATCGCCGCCGCCGGTGTCGGTGCACACCACCGTGGAACGTACGCCATGTCGTCAGACTCTTGCCACTTGACTCCTGATTCCCGTGCAGGGCAGTACTCCACTGCGTGTGCTGCTGTGTCCTGACTCTGGCCCCTGAGATGGTACGAGTCACCGGGGAATGGGCCTTCACCACCGAGGAACTGGGGAAGCTAGTGGACGGGGCCCTACCCCTGTAATCCAAGTTGTATGGGCGACAAGAGGAGCAGGTGAGTTGGCGGCTGTCATCCTTGGATGTGTGTGATTGTGGCGGATGCCTGTATACATGTGTGTTCGATTTGTGACTGCCCAGCCATAGACTGTCTGGCATGTACTGTATGTGTGCTGATAACATGACTTTCTAAAATCTCAGTTCCATAGGGAGCGACATGTCATCTGTAATAGGTGAACACATACTGACGTCTGTTTTTCTGCTCTGTGTGTCCCATGCAGGTCAGTGCCCTTCAGAAGAGGGGACTCTGGCAAGCCATCGCCAAGGAAGTGTGGACCCTGGGGGTCTACAACCGGCATAGCATCCACTGCAGCAAGCGGTGGGAGGACCTGAGGCGCTGGGCCAGGAACACCAGAGAGGCCCAGCTGGGGAAGGCTTCCCAACGAGGAAGGGGTGCCCGTCAGACCCTGACACCCCTAATGGCCTGCATTCTGGCGGTGGCCTATCCAGATTTGGATGGGCACTTGAAGGCAGCGCAACAGCCACAAGGAGGTGAGTACCAACACTGGTGTAATCCTCTTTGATGGATGTGTTTGGGTGCTGTGGAATGCATGCTGTCTAGTGCCAGGCACTTGGACAGGTGTGTTCCTGCAGTCCTGCCCCCTCAAAGACCCGGGGATGGTATGAGGGCATGTTCGGGTGGTCCCAATATGCCCATTGGGGCCCCCTTTCTGTAATCCTGGATGGTTTGTGGGCTCATTGACTGGTATGTGTATTGGCTAGGCATGGACTCCCATGTGTGTACTCCACACAGTTTATCAGGTCCATGTGTCCTGTGGGTAATGGAGGGTATTCTGGAGTAGTGGCCACTAGTCAGGGGCACAGTCATGACTATTGTTGTAGTTGCTGCATGTAGGTGTGAGACCTGAATGGGAGTGTGTATGAGCCAGGGATGTATATTCATTCAGGTTCTCCCATGTTTTGTCTCTCCACCCCTGTGTCCTTTGTGTACATCAGCATCATCTGGTGAGGGAGCAATGGCACTGGCGAGTGAGGATGCAGCGGCCCACAGTTCCAAGGAGGCAGAGTCAGTGGATGCCAAAGGGACCAGTGGGTTGGAGGGCAAGGGGAGTACCACGGGGGAGGCAACTACCACTGGCGATAGTGACTCTGATACCTCCTCTGATGGGAGCTCTCTGGTGGTCCACCAATTTTTTGTCATCTTCCGCCACCCCCATGCCATCTCCCCCCTCCCAGTTGCTCCCCACCCAGTTGCCCCTGCCCGCTCACCCACGAGGGTGGACATCTCCTTCGCCCCAGGCCCCTCTTCCCATGTCCCAGTCAGCTCTGCTGCCCTCACAGACGAGGCTATTGACCTCCTGAGAACCATCTCTGTAGGGAATACAACATTGTGAATGCCATCCAGGGCCTAGCATCCTAGATGCAGCAATGCAATGCATACATGAAAGGCATTCACGGTGCCATGTCTGGCCTACATAGATCTTTTCAGGCTCTAGCCTCCTCCTTGACAGCAGCTAGTGTCCCTTGTCTTTCGGTCCACCCTCCCACCACCTCTACCCCTTCCAGCACCTCACTCCGTTCACCCATACCAAGCACATGTCCAGATAGCTATGCACACAGATCAACACACAAGAAGCACACAGAGAAAGACAAGCACCCCACTTCCCACCACAGGCATGCACACACCCAACATACCAAAGCAGAGACAACAACATCCACTTCCCCCAGTGTGTCAACCTCCCCCGCCACCCTATCTGTCACCTCACCATGCACACCCACAACATTGCACCCTCAGTCACTGCTGCTGGCCCCATTCTTGCAGTCACCACAACATCTGACCTCCAGACATGCACCCCAGACACCACACCTGCACTCACCACAACTACATTGTCAGACACTTGCAGCACACTCACCAGACAACATCCATGTATACTGGCAGCCTGTCTTGTCCCACTGTGTCTACCCCCTCCTCCCAAAACACTCAAACATATGCAGGCATCCACACAACACACATCCACCACACATCAGCATACTTTACAGACACCTACATCCAAGTTCCACCCCCAGACCTTCCTCCAAATCTCCCCTAACTGCCCATAAGAAGCTTTTCCTCTCCCTTGTTGACCTGTTTGAACCCACTGGCCCAGCCTGTCTTGTCCCTAAACGTGCCCATCTCCTTGCCCAGTCCACTCCTTACTCATCCAAGTCCACCCCAGTCTGCCCTTACTATTCCCGTGCCCCTTCCCCCAGGAAGGAAGAAGCCCTGTGTTGCCCCAGGTCCCTCTGCCACCCCCGTCCAAGCTTGATTCCCCACCTACCAAGGACAAGCCCAAACCCCCTCCAACCCCAAGCCTAAGCCCAAGCCCCCTCTTCCAGACATAAGACCCCACCCCCACCACCCACTGCCCCTGTTCCCTGAGGTGCCTGCTGCCCCATTGATGCCGCCTTCAGGTGGAGTACACTGTGCACATGCGGGAGTCAAGTCTGGCCTAGTTTGGCCCTTCTGGGATTTTCAAATGGACTGCCCAATGGCTCATTTGGACAGTACGTTTTTTACTCTGAATAAATTGCAGTGCCCAGTAGTGCTGTTGGCACATTATGGTGACGTTGTTTCAGCGTTTCACTGTGGGGGTGTGGTGTGCACATGAGTGTACTTTGACGCAGGTCTTTGTTGCCTTGTATCGAGTAAGTACATCTTATTCTGGTGTGTATAGTGTGGGATGGTGTGAGGGGTTTTGAGTACATTGCGGTGTGGGTGGGGTGGGTGTGTAACTGTGCCCTTTCTTCCCATGTGTACTAGGTTGCGGTACTTACCATCGTCGTCTTCTTCGGCCGTAACGGTCGTGGAGGTATGTGGCAAGAAGCAGTACTGGCATTATTTCCAACTATTTCTCCATGTCTACGTCGTGGTGTTGTGTTTGCCTCTGGTGAGTGTTTCCTTTTATTTTGTTTGTTTCCACCATGCTTTGCGTTGCAATGGTTCCCACCCTGGAACGGACGGGGGACTTGTGCTTCATTATTTTGTGGGCGGGTAGTTCCTTTCCACTGGCCTGTGGGTGGACTCCTCCATCCTCGTCGGCACTACAATGATGGCGGTGTGTGGATGGAGCGCTACTTGTTTCTCATGTGCTTCTTCATTTAGCGGTCCGGACCACCAGCTTGTTGGCAGTAGTTACCACCACCGTCAGCAGGGCGGCGTTTACAGCCATGTTCATAATGACAAGCTAAGTTAGATACTGAGTTAGATACTAACATAAACATAATGAACCCCTCGAGTCTCAGAAGGAGTCAGGAGGTTTCAAACCTCCGGAGGAGTCAGGAGGATTCAGTAGAATACATAGGGTGTATATTTTGTAAAAAGAGTGCTCACTACCTAACCTTGAACATACATTGTTTTAATGAGGTCTCTGCACAGTGATGTACCTTTTATGCCTGTGTAGGAGGGTAGGGTAGCAAATGTCAATTTTTTTCACTTACTACCTTTTGTGAGAGTTAGCATCATTTTAACTAGCTTCACCCCATTAAATATGACATTTTTTTTGGTTGAAATTTAGCACACTGCTGAACTAATCACATAACCAGAGGGAAAAAGGGTTTTATGAATGGATGAGTACCGGGAATTAGGGAAAGGTGGGGCACAGACAAACACAACATTCATCAAGACAACAAACCTATCACATAATTTGCAGAAGGAAGATGACAGTTCGGTTACCAAAACCCACTATTTATTCAGACCCCAGACTACCAAGTTATCTAATTGATTCATTACATATGGCTTAAAAATGCAAAATAGAGGGGACTCACACAGTTACAAAATATTTATAGTTATGAAAATGAAAATTGTACTGTATAGAAATGGATGGTACATCTGCATACTTCTAGGATTTTCCATCTTGGGTATTGGGCTGATCCACAAAGCTGCAGCACTGTAGAAATTTCTTCTTATAGACTAGATGGTCTGTGGAGTGCAAAAATTAAATGTAATTATTGGAGAAACAATTATGACGGTGCCAGAGGAGCAAAAGGGCAGAGGCTGGTCCAGTGGTATAATATTAGCTAAGAAGTGAGAAGATCCACCAATCACAGACAACTAGTTTCATGTACCCAGCTGATCGGTCTAATAATAACAACTTTTTGCTGTGTGCAGTAGCGCAAACCAGAGGTCAAGCACTTAATTAGAGTTTGCCATTTGAGCCACTACTCTACATTTTCCTAATCAACACACCTCTGAGGTCCACAGACATATGCCCTTTTGAGACCTCTTGTTTCCAACTGAAGCAGGTACAAGACAACAGGTGTTTTTCTGATCATTGTCAATTATACTTTAACATTTATGTTGGTTGAAAGAGATAGACCAGTAGTGTTCACAAGAAAATATAAAGAATTTAGAGATTAGTAATTTTAATTTAGTCTTGGTACATTAATTGACTGGTCAGAGAACAGTCCAGAGATGATGGACTTAATTTAGCAAAAGGAAAATTAAAGTATATATCCTAATATGTGAGCGGTAAGCATTGATGCAGAATGATAGCCCCCGAACAATACATTATCAAGTGTAGCTCACCAGACCCTCCTATCTACCAAAACATGTTCTATCATTTATTTGGTAATAATTATTAGTGCAAATAAGGAACATGTTCCAAGTCTATAGTGTCCCTATGTCTACATTCCCCATAGAATCAGTATACAACATAGGACGGTCTCTGATTTTAAATCTTCACTGGCAGCCCAGCAAGGAAATTGAAGAAATGTTAGGTATTAGAAAGCTTCTTGCTCTTTAACTTCTTTTAAGGGAACAAAATATTTCTATTTCAGCAGACTGTCACTATTTACTCTATTCAAAGTCAAGTTTTGAACCGCAGGTTGAATTAATCTTTCTCAGCTGTCACTCACTCAGAAGTTGTTTGACAATAGGCATTTGTCGTTCAGGGTTTTTTGAGGGTGTGACCCTAGTCAGCTTCACCGTGAGACATAGTAGGAATTTTGAGTATAGTAATAGAGTAGGGAGCGCTCATTACTCATCATTCACCCTCCTATTGTATGTACAGAAGTTGTTCTGTCCATGCACACTGGACCACTCTGTTTCAGTTTAATATTTACAATGAGAGGTGTAAGTAAGCCGCTCACCAAATTTTAATTATATATTTTTTTAGGCAGTACTACTACATGTACCTTTTGTTGGATTAGTCTGGAAAGTAGAGTTTGTCCTCAAACGCTGGGGCATTCAGGTGATAATCACTGACAAAACTTGAGTTGTCAGATCAATAGCCCACATCATCCTTGGTTGTTTCAGAGGCACTAAAATCCTTTGGAATAAAGGGGCATATTTATACTCTGTTTGCACCGAATTAGTGTCATTTTTTTTAACTCTAATTCGGTGCAAAACTAACTCCATATTTATACTTTGGTGCTAGACCCCTCTAGCACCAAATTTATGGAGTTAAAGTCATTTTTTGAAAGTGGAGACCTACTTTGCCTTAATGAGATGCAAGGTAGGCGTTCCTGTGCAAAAAATGACTCTATGGCCTTAACGCCATATTTAGGGGCATATTTATACTCTGCGGCGTATTTATACTCTGTTTGCACCGAATTAGTGTCATTTTTTTTTACTCTAATTTGGTGCAAAACTAACTCCATATTTATACTTTGGTGCTAGACCCATCTAGCACCAAGGCCCTGATTTAAACTTTTTTTGCACCGCATTAACGTAATTTTATGATGCAAAAGTGGCGCAAACTAACAAAATATTGGCCCTTATTTATACTTTTTGCTGCAAAACTGCACTAACTCAGTTGTGCACCAAAATGTTTAGCACCGGCTTGCACCATTTCTGTGCACCAGCCGGGCACCATATTTATGGAATGGTGCAAGCCGGTGCAAAGGGTAGGCTAGAGTTTTTAAAAATTACTTTAGTCGGGTGGGGCTGGCAGTATAGAAGTATAGAAGAAGAGGGTTTAGCACCAAAAAATGGCTTTAGACAGGTTAGAGTAAAAAAAAATGACTCTAATCAGATTAGCGTCATTTTATGGTGCTAAACCTTCCATGCCACATGACTCCTGCCTTAGAAAAGGCAGGAGTCATGCCCACCACCCCAGTGGCCAGCACAGAGGACAGGGGTCCCCTGGGCATGGCCATTGCACCCTGTGCCATGTATGGGGGCCCATTTCATGGCCCCCTGTGGCACTTTAAAAAATAAAATGCACTTACCTGTACTTACCTGGGATGGGGTCCCCCATCCTCGAAAGTCCCTCTAGTGTGGGTGGGGGTGCCCCTAGGGCCTAGGGAGGGCACCTCTGGGCTTATTCCATGGTGTTCCACCATGGAAATAGGGCCACAGGTCCCCTAACGCCTGCCCTGACCCTGGTCTTAAAAAATGGGGCAAAGCAATTTTTGCCCCATTTTTTGACCCCTCCTCCCTCCCTTGCACCATTTTTACATGGGAGTATAAATATGGTGTTAAGGCCATAGAGTCATTTTTTGGCACGGGAACGCCTACCTTGCATCTCATTAAGGCAAGGTAGGTTTCCACTTCTAAAAAATGACCTTAACTCCATAAATTTGGTGCTAGATGGGTCTAGCACCAAAGTATAAATATGGAGTTAGTTTTGCACTGAATTAGAGTAAAAAGAAATTACACTAATTCAGTGCACACAGAGTATAAATATGCCCCTTAGCGTCAAAAAAATAATGCTAATCTGGTCAGAATCATTTCTTTTGACTCAAAACTGCCTAACGTCATTTTTTTTTAAGCTAGCCTACCCTTTGCACCGGCTTGCACCATTCCGTAAATATGGTGCCCAGCTGGTGCTAAAAAATGGTGCAAGCCGGTGCAAAACTTTTTGGGGCAAAACTGCCTTAGTGCAGTTTTGCACCAAAAAGTATAAATAAGGCCCAAAGTGTTTGTTGATTTTAATCATCACCATCCTTTCCACCTTTTGAGGTGAGAAAATAGTCCTTTTGGGCTGCGATAACTGCACCAGCTGCAATGAAAACACACTCTGAAGAACACAGGCTATCGAACATGTGAGGTACTTTATTGCAAGCGTACTGAGCTTTTGCCACTGTACGTTATTGGAATACCAATAGATCAATGTATGTTGATCCAGGGACACCTCTGTTGAGTTACCCTAATAAACTTGGACCATCTTTTGAATTGTCATTGGTGCTGCCATTTGATCTGCCTGCATTTCTGCACTTGACTTAAGTATTGCTGAATGAAACCAACCTATTGTATAGGTTGCCTGTTTATTTGGAGAGTTTGTTGCTCTGGGCTTTGGAGTATCTGGCAATGGTGCTCAATGCTGCTGCAGAAGATGTAAGCCAACAGTGCATCCCTGTATGGAGGTTAAAAGCTTCACTTCAGAATTTCTGCCCCGGCCTCAAATTTGCTGTTGGTCTTCTAGAGTCGCCACTTTACTGAAAATCTAAGATTTGTAGACTATGACATATGTTTCAGTAAAACGATTGATAGTGGGCAGCACATTTTGTTAATGGGGAAGGATTAACCTATCCACCAAAGAAGCTGCTTCTTCATTAAACCCAGTTAACATTTGTTCCACCTTTGCAACTGATAATGTTGCAGGTGTAACAATGGGATTGCATGGCTCATGGTACTGTCTTACTTGCAGGCTTCCTGTGTCATAATCTCAAAATTAAGTAGTATTTGTATGATGCACTCCAGTAGTCCACATTTATTCACCTCCATTGTCATGTCTCTGGCAGTTGCATCCCTTCTCCTTCAAAATGCATAATCGTTGATAGGCAAGTTCTACTCAAACAGGTATTCCATAATGTAGTAGGTTGAGTACCTACTGAGAATCTTCAACTGCAAGTGGGCTTTGAAGGAATGACCAAAATGAACGAATATTCATTGGCAAGTGACCAGTATGTTGCTTACTACATCTTCTTTTATGAGAAAGTCCTGCACAGCTAGACTGATGCAATGCATTAAACACAGGACTCTAAAATATCCACCTTCAGTGATAGCTTTCACTACATTACTGCCATTGTCAGTGGTAACAAATCCAATTGTACAGTCTCTGAGTTCAATATATTCATGCACCTTTGCATTAAACTTTTCCAAGATAGTGGTAGCTGTTTGAAGTTTTTCCATGACCATCAACGTAAATGTCACAAGCAGCTGATTACCCTTAAAAGCATTATTTGCAGTGGGACCAGCAGCTAACCTTTGAATAACTCATGGGAAAGAGACTCAAGGCCTGATTTAGATGTTGGCGGCCGCACCACAAAGCTGCATCAACTGCGGACCTGAAAAGACCATCAAGACTACTGGTGGTAAATAATTGCTGGTGCCCCCAGGGCCCTTGGGGACTGCATGGGAGGCAGGGGGAGGCAGAAAAAAATCAAAACAATATACATCAAATAATTTATGGTTTTCCGTGAGGCCCCATGGGGACTTCATCAAAGGTGGGGGAGGGGACAGGCAAAAAATAAAAAAAATTTATAAAGACCACAACATTTTACTATAGTCAGCCACAAGCGCAAATAAGTATATCAGGAAAAAAGAAAAAGAGTGAACAAAATGTGATTGCCATCTTCTATCAATGTTTCTAAGAAAGTGATTCAAAAGTGGAATACATGGATTGAAGCACACACTGGCTGCACACAGTGATGGAAACTAGCTTATGCACCACACACCTACAGAAGAAGCATGCAAAGGAGATAAACAGGCTACACAAAATGGCTACAGATACATGACATGCAAAGAAGAGACATGGAAAACAAAGAGCATGTAGCATCCTATGGCACTGGCAAACACACACACACAAATGCAAAACTTGAAAAAATCACATAATTGCTAGTAGCCCACCATGGCCGATGGGGACTATATGGAGGTAAAGGGGTTGCAGACAAAATATTTTAGAACATTCATTAAAAAACACATTACTGCAAACAGCTACACGCACAAATAAATATATCAGGAAAAGATAAAACAAATAAAGAAAAATATAATAGGCCTCTTTTATCAATGTTCCTAAGAACTGACTTTTTAAAAGGAATAAAGGAGATGGAGCACACACTGGCTACACAGAATGGTGGAACCTAGCTCATCCACCATATAGCACTGAAGGAAGCATGGAAAACAAAGACAAACTATCCCCCATGACCACACACATACACACATACACATACCCCCACACACAAACACTGGCTAAACAAAATGACTAAGCCAAATGGCCAGCAAAGAAGAGGCATGGAGCAAAAAGAACACATGAAAGCCTATGGCAAACACACAAACATTGGCCACACAAAATGGCCACCCCTGCATGGCCAGCAATGAAAGAGGCATGATCAACAAAGCAGACAGTTCCCTTGTCCTGCCTGGAGTGCCCTTCCCCTCAGAAAAAAACGATTACACCTACACACACACACCCATGCAGACTCTCTCACATCCACTCACACACCCAGACTCTCTCATGCCCACTCACACACCCAGGCAGACACTCTTACACTCACACACACACCCAGACAGACACTCTCACACCTATTCATACATCCAGACAGGCACTCTGACACCCACTCACACACCCAGAAAGACACTCTAACATCCACTCACACACCCACACATATACTAATACACCCACTCACATACCCACACACATACTCTCATATCCACTCACACGCCTAGACAGACCCTCTCACAACCAGTGGCACACCCCGACAGACACTCTCACACCCACTCAAATGTCCAGACACTCTCACAGCCACTCACACACCCAGACACTCTCATACCCACTTACACAGCTAGACAGACATTTTCACACCCACTCCCAAACACACAGACACTGGCACACCCACTCACACACCCAGACCAAAACTCTCACTCTGACGTACACACCCAGACACTCTCACACCCACTGTCATAACCAGACACACACTCTCACACCCACTTCCACACCTACACAAGCACTCTCACACCAACTCATATACCCACACAGACACTTACACACCCACACAGGTGTTCTCAGACCCACTCACAGACCTACTCAGACATTCACACTGCCACTCACAGAGCCACTCAGGCACACTCACACCAACTCTCAGGCCAGAAATCCTTTGATATAACCATTCATACACTAACACCATTTGCACATCCACTGACATATTCTTCAGCGTTGCTACTGTGTATTGTTTGAGTGCATTTAGTTTGTAAATCTGAGGATTAAAAAAAATTGGAATAAAAAATGTCTTTGGTAAAAGGTTTGGCTCTGAAAAAAGCCTTTGTGTTTATGATGTGTAGGTGATAACTGCACATAAAACAGGATGCAGTCTATCAAGTTCTGTAAGAATACCCTGTTGCCTTTCTCTGTCAACTGAAATCCTTCATTTTTATGTATACAATCCATATGAAAGCATAAATTATTGCAGCATATTTAGCCCATGTTGTGGTCTATTAGGAATGCAGAAACATTTTTTTAATATGTTTCCTGAATCTGTGGACAGAATTCACTTGACCACTTGCACTTCTGCATTTTGTTGGAACATACCAAGGCAGTGTGTTGGAAAGGTGCCATTAATTTGCCAAAGGTATCTTTTATTAGGCTTTCCAGTCCTACCCAATGACCATGTACAGTCTATTGCCACCACAGTGCACAATCATAAGGTCAGGATGTTGACAATCCATAATGCTTTCAACCAAAGGGAGTAATTGATGGTACTTTAACCCTCTTGGGCTAAATTATGGACTCTGACATGGCAGTGAGAGGAAACAGGAATAAGAACTGCAGTAGGTTAGTTCCGCAGAGGTAGAGTGGGGATATTCTGAAACCTCAGCCCTCTATATCAGCTGTTAGTTGGAGGCAATATGTTTTACATTTTATGGCTCACATACAAGCAGTCAGCGGGAAGAGCCTTGCTTGCTGGGCCTGGGGATGCCTTTAGATGTTTGGGGAAAGGGGGAGTGTGACTGAAACTTTTGCAATCAGTGTTAGCCTCTCTCCATTCTGCAGGTGCCCCTGGCCCCAATGGGCTGCCCCTGGCTATTTAAAGTTGCACAGGAAGATTGGTTACAACTTTTATGCCCATTGTTCAATCAATGTTTTGTCACAAATGATGTTCCAGATAGCTGGAGGGGACCAATATTAGTTCCAATACAAAAAAGGGGGTCCTCCAGATCAGGCATCTAATTTTTGAGTAATGGCCCTTTTTGATGGGAAATGCTGTGCTAAGGTAGTCAACACTGAGCTCGAAGAATGGGCTATGGCTAATGCATTATTCCCAAATACACACAGGGTTTAGAAAGGGCAGCAGTATGTCGAACAATTTGGTAATCTTCTCTTCTTTGATTGAGGCAGCAAACAAAAAGCAACCCCTTAGTCTGTATGACTCTTTAATTGATTACACCACCGCCGTCAATAATGTTGACAGAACAAACCTTTGGCACAAGCTCCATAATTATGAGCTTGTATGTTAAAACGTGGGTCAGAGTCAAGGGAACAGGGTGACACAAAAAATCTGGACCACCCAAGTGCTAAAACAGGGGTGCATTTAACCTATACCTAGCTGATCTTAATAATGCTTTAGCTGGAGCGAAGGCCTTCCTACCTAAGTCTGGCATTGTGCACTCGCAATGCTAGCAGTATGCCGATAATACTTTTGTTCATGATAATACTGCAGTTGGCATGCAGGGACTGTTGGATGTTTTTTCGTGGTATTGCAATGAAAATAAGATATTTAATAATGCCTCAAAGTCCAAAACAATGACTTTCAGGAGAAAGTAAGGCAGAAAAAGTATTTTTGTACTGGATTGGATCAGAATTGAGCAGGTCCCCAGTTCTAAATCCCTAGGTGTTTATTTTAACCAGCGTGGTTCACACCATGCTTTACTTGAACAATGACCATTAGCTTTTAGAAATTGTTGATACAAATCTCAGGCCCAGATTGGTTAGATAAGGCACAGTGCATCTGTTACAGAAGATTACAGTGGCTTCCTGATGTGGCCCCAGCCTCCCAAATCTGATTAGAGTTCAGTTTAACCAGGCAAGTAACTATGGGGGAAACTAAGGGCCAGATGTACAAGTGTGAGTTTTGTGAATGCAATTTGCGACTCACTTGCAAATCACTAATTATGAGTTGCAAAACCATATGCACAACAGTGTAAGTCACACTGATTGTGATTCCCAATGGGGTCACAAGTTACCTCCCTCATTAATAGTCATGAGGTAGGTTGCAATTTGCGACCCCATTGGGAATGGCTAGGCTCACAGCGATGGTGGCCTGCTGAGAATAGAAGACCACTATGTCTGTGACTAATTTTCAACTAAAGTAGCTTTTTTTTAAATGTAGCCCATTTTCCTTAAAGGAAAATAGGATGCATTTCAAACAAAACGAGAAAAGTTTTCTTTTCATGTTTTCAGAGTAGGTAGTGGTCTGTGAAACTACTCCCTGCCTTGAAAAAAATATTGTTGCATTCATTCACAAAGGGAAAGAGGTCCCATGAGAACCACCGTCTATGAATGGGTTACCACTAGTGTGAAATTGGTGGTAACTGTGATTGTTTGTCACAATCCCTATTTTGCAAGTCAGTATTTGGATGCTGGCTCGCAAAATAAGGATTGTACTTTTGGAAAGCCTTTATGAGGTCACAAAAGGCAAAATTCCCCATTTTGCGACCACATACTCGTGCCGTACATCTGGCCCCTAGGTTTTAAAATTATTGTAAAAGCTTATGGAAGCACCTCCTGGTTCATTAATGGCTCTGATTTGGCTGTACATACAGAATAGCAAGTTGGCATGGAAGGAATACGCCAACAAATCTATTTCGACTGCGAAGCAGATGAAATCACCAGCTTAAAACTCCCTTCAAGACAACGCTCTAAAGCCCTCATTTTGACATCGGCGGTAAAAAAAAACTACCGCGACGGCCACCAAAAGACCGGTGCAGCGGCTACCAGCCGTCCGCCATATTATGACTACAGCCAGATTTCCGCCACATGAATGGCATAAATCCGGCTGTGGCTATGCCCGCATATGGTGTTAAGGTGGCGCTGCTGCCACCAGCAGCGCCATGGCAGTAGACCACTGCCAGCCATATTATGACCCAAAATACGGCCTGGTGGTGTTCTGCTGGTCGGCGTCCTGTCCCGTTCCCTGTCGAAGGACCCCCTGGATCGAGGTAAGTTGGGTCTCCGCCAGGGGAGTGGGGTGGGGGGTGTTGTGTGAAGGTGTGGGGATGTGTGAATGTTATGTGTGCACGGATGTGGTGTGTGTTGCATGTTGAATGTGTGTGTGCATGTATGGAGGTGTGAGTGCATGTATGTTGTGTCATGTGAATACATGTATGTTTGAAAGTGTGTGCGGATGGGTGTGTGAATGGATGCATGCGTGTAAGCATGTGGGAATGGGTATCTGTATGCGTATGTGTGTGAAGGGGGCATTAATTTATGGGGGAGAGGGGGGTCTGGAGCGGTGAGGGGGCTGGGGGGTAGCTGGAACGGAAGGGGGGAGACCTCTATCAGAGACAGGGAAGGAATTCTACTTTATCTACCTAAAGTTTAGAGCTTTTTAAATTGATCGGGCACTTTGCAATTTGTTAGTCATCTGCCCTTTAACAATAATGTTTGGAATTGGAATGTAGTGGGACCATCTAGAGATAGGCTCTGATTAGCAAATTAAATGTGACGTCTGCAGACGTGTTTACTGTTCTTATCTACATAAAGTTCAGAGGTTTCTTTTTGTCAGGGCACACTGCACTTTATCAGACATTAGCACTTTAATAATGCCGTCTGGCATTGGAAAGTAGCAGGAATTTCTAGAGCTAAACATTGGTCCAACAATAAGGTACCTCAACCTAGCTGCCGATATTTTGAGTTATAATATGTTCCAATGAGTGGAAAGGAATTGAGACAGACAAGGGGAATATGAGGTAAAATGTTTTGAACAACTATTATGTGCCTATCCCTTCATGTCCTGGACAAAGCTTCTTTATATTGAGTTTTTAAATGTTTGAAATGTTCTAAAAAATTTGATCAATATACGACAGGAATTGGGAAAAGTGGTGTGAATTCTGTGTAGCAAATTTGCTGCAAATATGCCTCCATGATATGAATGAAAAGTTTAAGGATAGGGGATATTTGGATATGATTATTGTATTGAGTTTTATGTGTTTTATAGTGAAATATCTAAATTAATGGTTTTGTGTATTAGAAGCTTTTTGGATGTAAATGTAATTTACAATATTTTTCGTCATATTTTTATGGTTTTAAGTAACTAAACAATAAACCTTTACCTACCTACGTCCCTCTCTGGCAAATCCAGGTAATATCAGCATTAGGTAAACCCAAGTCCCTTTCAAAACCGCTCTTTCTAGCACTCTCTCTGGCACAAAACACAGAGCTATGACCCACTATCCACACTCTGAGCATTTTGGAGGGAAGCTGGAGTAGCCCACAGAAGACAACTGCAGCTGAAAGACAGATTTCAAATGAAAGGCAATTAAAATGAAGCCTAGCACCTAAAATGTAATAGATCACATTTGTTTGGCTGGTGTAAATATGCTATTGCTTAAAAGCAGATAGTGATAGGAAGCTTAAAGTAAGTACATAGGTTATTGGGTTTGGAGACATAACAAAAAAGTAATGGAGTTTGGGATATGATCATAATTACAAACACTTAATCACACCTGCTACACTTGGTTTAGAAGTTAGTATTCTGCTCTCAGAGAAGTTTGAGAATTTCCGACCTACTACTAGATGAGAATGTTTCAAAATTGGTCACCATGGTAACATAGCTACTGGAGCAATGGAGGAAGGGAACACAACAGACTGTGACTGTGAAGACACAGTACTTACAGAATAAATGCTGAATAAGTAGCATTTGGGTATTAATTTAGTCACTTAAACCAAGTGCAGTATAAATGACATTGTTTATGAACAGATTATAAAAAGGACTTTTAGGCTCCCGTGGGGATCTGCGGATCTGCCGCTAAGTTACATGGGGAGGTTGGCGCACTGAGCACTGTGGCAGATCTGGGTATACTCCTAAAACCCCTACCAAATTGGACTTTGCACAGAGGAGTGTTACAAAGGGTTAGCAATACTGATCATTTAAATGTGGTATAACATAAGTTAAATAATAAAGGAAATCTTTGTAGGGAAAGTTGAAATTGTTGCCATTAATGCTTCCCTTGTATAAGAGTGGTGTTCCATTCTTGTGATTGGCATTTTGTATTGTCAGTGAGAAGAGATTCTAACTGATACTGACAAATAAAAATGTAGACCAACAAACACACTTAACAGGTTTGGGAATTAGGTTGTAGTTTTGAAAAATGTTTTAGAAAAAGCATGTGTCTGTAAGGTGGATGTTTGGAATAGAGTAAGGGGATATAAATGATGAAACTAAGGTACATGATGAAAACAGGGAAAATAAGGAAACGTAAGATGTGATCATTAAAAGAGGAAGAAGAAATATAAAGAGTAACTTTTTTTTTATTTATGTGCTAAAAACAAATGTGTCTGGAAAATAGATATATTAAGTAAATAAAAAAGTATATTTTTTGTACCCGTCAGAAAGACAAGCTTAGTTTTGCACAACCAGCTAGGTAGAAAGTCTGTGACACACTGTATAAGATGCCTTTTTCACACCCCATACAGATATTATGCGATTTAGGGCCAGATGTATAATTTATCTGGATAGCGATTACCTATTTGCAATTCTCTGCAAATCACAATTAGATCATCTCTATTTGAATGCATGAAACTCTAGGAGTTTCCTTTAGCGATTCCCAATGGCTGGCAAATCGACCTACCTCATTAATATTCATGAGGTATGTCACAATTTGTGACCCATTGTGAATGGCTCCAATCACATGGATGGTGGCCTGCTGGGCTCAGTAGACCCCCATGTCTGTGATAGCTTTGAAATAAAGCAATATTTTGTATAAAATGCAACCCTTTTCCCCTAAATGAAAACAGGGTGTGTTCAAAAGAGAAAAATTAAAAGTTTTCTTCTCTTTTTTTAAGAGTAGGCAGAGGTCGTGGGACTACTGCCTGCTCTTAAAAAACATTTTCTGAGGCATTCACAAGGGAGAAGGGGTCCTTGTGGACCTCTACACGTTTGCAAATAGATTACCACCTACTTTTAGAAGGTGGTAAAATGTGAATGTTTTGTGACAACAAAACGTTCCTGCATACTGCTGCAATTCGGTATTAGGAAGGGACGCCCTTGACAGGCCCCTTCCTAATACCGAACCGGTATGTAGTCATAATTCCAAATTGCGATTTGGTAACAAGTTACCAAATCACAAATTAGAATTCATACATACTTAAATGCATTTTTGCGGTCGCAAATGGCCCGATCAGGCTGTTAGAAACCACTGAAATGCATGATTCATCTGGCTGTTAGTCACAGAGATAAAGAGGCATTTTTTTAATCCAGAAATTATTATTTTGCAGACACTAACACATCCATCTAAACAGTAATACAGCTATTTACAAACCCAGATATACACTGAGACACACACTAACACACCCTCTGAAATGCTAATGTAGTCATGTGCACACCCAGCCAAACACATATGCAGCCAGTGGGACACCCAGGCACAAACCGATGCACAGATTGACATACCCAGACAATTACTACTGCAGCTACAGAGACAGCCAGGCACAGACTAGTGTAGGCACTGACACACCCAGTAATACACTTATACAGGTACTGAGACAGACACCAAACAATAATTCAGGTACTGACACAGTCAGACAGAGACTGATGCAGAGACACACACACACAGCCAAACACCAGTGCAGGCACTCACACACTCATGCACAGACTGATGTAGAGAGATGCACTCAGCAAACCGCTAATACAATCACTGAAACGCAGGTATAGTATGAATCAGGCACTGTGACAACCAGTGACATACCAGTGCAGGCTCTGACACAGGAAAGCAGACATTAAGGCAGACACTAATGTAGAGATTGATACAGCTAGACATACATTGATACAACTATTGAATCCACCACACAAACACTAATGCAGCTACTGGGACATTCAGGCACACCCCAATGCAGTTACTGACATAGCTATGCACACACTGATAGAGCTACGGACATAACCAAGTGCACACCACGACAGACACTGACACGCCCATCAAACACTAGTACAATCGCTGACACATCCATCCCATCATTGATGGAGACACTGGCATACCCAGGCAAACACTAATGGAGCCACTAACAGACCCAAACACACACTGATACAGGCAGTAACACACCCAGCTAGACACTAATACATATACTACATACACTAATACACTAATACATATACTAGCACAGCCATAGAAACACTTATACAGATACTTAAGACCCAGACAGACAATGAAATATATAGTAACACAAATAGCCAGACACTAATGCAAGCACTGACACACACATAAAAACATCGATGAATATATCCTGACACACTCAAACACAAATACCTATTAGTAAGATATGTAATTGCGCAGGCAATTGGATGTCTTTAATGTAAGAAACACAAACAATGGGATAGTATCAAGTAGGAGAATGCCTTCTCTCCTGTGTATACATTAAAGATGTATAGTGAGACATTATAGAACCTTTTAGACACTGAAACACCACTTATGTACTTGGTTACCTGCTTATAGTATGTAACCTAAGAGTATGTTTTGTTGAGATACATTTATTTTTTTATTTGCTTTCCAGATGCCTATTTGTATTTAAAGAATAGGAATTGCAGTGCCTGATAAGAAACAAAGAAGAAAGAAACTAAGGAAACATACTCCCTGCTTAAAACTCAAAATGAAAAGGAAGATAATTTGGAGAATGTGCAGAAAAAAAGAGGAGCCGGTTAAGAGTACTAAGGAGATTCTGAATTTATTTTTGAAAAATGCAAAATGAAAGAAAGTTTCAAGTGAAAAGCGAAGTTTGAAATCAACTGAGAAACAACAAGGAGTAAGGGACTTTGCAAGTAGGAAATGTGAGAAAACAAGTATTGTATATTGACATGGAGACAAAACAATTGAAAGAGATATGAGTTACAATGTTTTAGACTAGAGTAATACAGAAGTTGCTACAAAACATGAAGCAGTACAAGCGAAGATGTAATGCAGCTCAGCACAAGCAACATATTGAGAGTGTGACAAAGCATTTGCTGTGAAGAGAAAACTGTTTATCTTAATTTAAAACACAGTGAGGTGAGGATTCTAGATAAAAAAGAATTGTCAATGAAGAAAAAAAAGATTTATTAACAAAGCTAATTTTTGCAAGAAGTTTAAGGGTAAATTGAAGCACACTTCTAGTACAGAGCCGTCTTAGTGAAGAAAGCTACTTACGGGAGAACACATTAATGCATGTAGATGATACAACTAGTAGTTACTGAGAGGCAAGAGAGGGTAATTCCATTGCAAAAGAGGAGATGGTTCCTAGGAATGTGAACCAAGTGATAGCTGAAGAGGTACAAGGAAGACATAGACAGGCTCCTCTGTGTTTATTGAAGAAGGTGTGTAGAAGCACCTTCCATCACTTTAGAATGTTAGCAGTTCATCACACTAAAATGTGAAATTTAGTTAGGAGACTTTACTTTGTGAAAACTCCTGCCTTATGTTTAGGAGAGATGAATAAAGCACTATTGTATGGCACACTAGCAGGGGAAGAGAAAGCTTGTGAAGATGTTTAATTTTGTTTCTCTGGTCCTGAAGAGGAGTGTGGGGAAAATTATGAGCAGGTGTAGGGGAACAGGACACAGATATTAACATTGAAAACTTTACATAATATATTGCACATTTTAAGACAGTTTCTTCAGAAAAAAAAAAAACCGTGTTTGTATTTGTTGTTGACACGCTCACCACAAAAGCCAAACTGGCAATGTTGTTGTAGTCTCAAAACTGAACAGGAAAACAGAGGTAAGTGGCAAGAATTTAGTGTATATTTATTTGTGGAAGAATGCTTTTCAACACAGCAAATTATATGTAGCTATTCCAATGATAAGTTAGAGGACAACAGAATGCCATCCAGAGGAGTACATAAGAAGATAGAATTGCTATCAATTCCAGAAGAATTTTGAGAATCAATTCTCATACAATCTATATACCCTTTTCAAGCAATAATTAAAAATTAAAATGCAACCAAAGACTGGTAAACTACCACTGACAGAACTACAAAAAGCCCTTAAAGGAAGAGTTGTCTCCTTGCCTTTAGATTTTGAACAATATTGAAACTGTGGATGTAGAGTGACATATTGATGAACCAACTTTCATTTTACCAAATGGTAAACCTACCAAAAACATCTGGAAAGAGTTCATGGCTGTTAATATAGCTACATTATACCTACAACAAAATAATAATCATTACATAACTGTTTATATTGTTGGAGATGGAAGTTGTATGGAGGATGAAATGTTGCAATCAAGTGGAAAGATTAAACAAGTGAATAGAACCAAGTCGGAAGAAATATATGAACACTATACTATCTATCCACTCCATTCCAAAGAAGCTACTGGTAATGCTATTGACCTCTATCAATTGAAAGAAGCTAAAGGAGCTCCAATGACTGTGGGAGAAATGTTTAGAGGCTCGCTGTTTTCCCCAACTATTTCCGACTAGAATAGGTGGCCCGTATAATGACTGCCTCTTACAAATATAAGCAGCTGAGTAAAAGTCAAATAGATTATAGTCAGAGGACCTTAGATTTCACCAGAGTATTCCATACATATTCCATCTATTATTTGAGAATGACTTGGTTGTCTGTCCTATGCTGTAAACCATATATTGAAATATTGAAGACAGGAGTTAATCTACAAAATCTGTCTGCAAGGGAATTTGTTGACAAAGTTAAAGGTAAGGATGAAAAGTTGGAATACAATTTGATTAACTTGTTGGCATGGCATTGTAGAACCAACAAGCATTGGCGTATACATGCGATGTCTTATGTGACTTTTTGAGAGAAGCAAACTCAAACATTAAGGATAATAAATTGAAGACAGCAGGAGAATATTTCTCTTTGGACCCTGATATTGTTAGTAGATATTTTAACCACAGATTTGAGGCCATGCTCTCTTTCATCTGCAACAAAACAGATCCTCCCCTTGAGGGATTTCTTTTGGTGTAAAGAGTACAAAGCAAGAAATGCTCCTCAAATTAACATGCTGTTATGAATAAAGGATGCACCAAAATTTGGAACAGGCAGTGATGACTCTCTGCTCTTTTTCATAGAACAGTATGTGACATGTGCCATCCTGATACTGGTGAAAAAGGGCCTGAAACAGCAGTCTTTGTGCTTTCAAACCTATAAATGTAGCAAGTTATATTGTAGAAGATACAGGCCTAAAGGTATAGTTTACACACAGTGTTGTTTTGGATTTCAAATACCTGTAATTTCCAAAGGAATAGTGAGCATTTTCTATCCTCAGTCAGACATACACTTACACAAAAATCACCAAAAAACACATACAATCTCAGAAGTACAGAGGCCTCCTGGTATATTAATGACTATAATCCTGTGATTCTCAAAATGTGGAATTTTAAAATAGATTGCAATTTGTTGCAGACAGCTCCATCCCTGTTGCTCATAATGTGACTTCCTACATTACAAAATCAAAGAAGATGGAGATGAAGGAGATGAGGAAGGAGATTTCTGCTGAAAAGTCTCTAACAAAGAAATTGTATAACTTCAAATAAAAAATGCTTTCGCATATGGAGATATGCTTCTATGAATGCTGTGATCGGATGAGTTCAGCCAGTTTGTACTGAAAGTCAAGGGGAATTGTTCGTATAAGTCTTGAGTGTTGATTTACCACTTCCACAACTGTTCAAGCCTTGGCATTCTGAATCAGACACTTTGACTGCTATAAAGATTCTTTCAATGCGGTTGAAGATAGCACTTAGGGGCATATTTATACTCCGTTTGCGCCGAATGTGCGTCAAAAATTTTGACGCACAATCAGCGCAAACGTTGCCCCATATTTAAACACTGACGCCCGAGCCGGCGCAAGGGAAAATTCCGCCATGTGCGTCATTTTCTGGATGCGGCAACCCGCCCTGCGTTAATGACATGCAGGGTAGGCGTTCCCGTCCAAAAAACGACGCACACAGCCGTGCGGCGTATTTATGCTTCCGGGCAAAAATGACGCAAAGCCCGATTAGCGTCAAAATTTAACGCCTGGGTCAGGGCAGGTGTTAAAATGGGGCAAACACACCTGTATTTAATCAGAACACACAGAACAAACAACAGAGCAGCAGAGCAGCAGAGCAGCCACAGGGAGACATGGAGGTGATTTTCATTCAGCGTGCACGTCAACGCAGAGCCCTGCAGCAACAACAGCAGCTACAACAACAACAGCAGGGACCCCAAAGGCAGCGCAGAAGGCAGGAGAGGATATTCCGTCCCAGAACAACCCTGCATGACCTCCGGGAACGGGACATCATCCAGAGGTACCGGTTGAACTGGCAAGCCATTCAGCAGCTGCTGAGAAATATTGAACAGCAGTTGGCCCCCACTTTAGTGACACCCCGCACTATCCCAACAGAAACAAAGCTGCTTGCCGTACTTCACCTGCTGGCAAGTGGCTCGTTTCAGACAACTGGTGCCCTGGTTGGTGGAATATCCCAACCATCATTCTCTGCACAGCATGGGCGTCATCATTTTTTCACATACAGAAGTGCACAGAATGCAGAGTCAAATATAAATTTTCATAAATGTTTCTCATATTTAGTCATGAAATTATAATTATCATATCATAATTTTTGACTCTGCATCCTGTGCACTCCTGTACGTGGAAAAAATATGACGCCCATGCTGTATGCGTGGTAAATTTGACGCAACATGGACAATATGTTGGACATGTCATGTACCTTATTAATTTATTAATTTTCATATAATATTTTTTGACTCTGCATTCTGTGCACTCCTGTACGTGGAAAAAATATGACGCCCATGCTGTATGCGTGGTAAATTTGACGCAACATGGACAATGTGTTGGACATGTCATGTACCTTATTCATTTATAAATTTTCATATCATATTTTTTGACTCTGCATTCTGTGCACTCCTGTACGTGGAAAAAATATGACGCCCATGCTGTATGCGTGGTAAATTTGACGCAACATGGACAATATGTTGGACATGTCATGTACCTTATTAATTTATTAATTTTCATATCATATTTTTTGACTCTGCATTCTGTGCACTCCTGTACGTGGAAAAAATATGACGCCCATGCTGTATGCGTGGTAAATTTGACGCAACATGGACAATATGTTGGACATGTCATGTACCTTATTAATTTATTAATTTTCATATCATATTTTTTGACTCTGCATTCTGTGCACTCCTGTACGTGGAAAAAATATGACGCCCATGCTGTATGCGTGGTAAATTTGACACAACATGGACAATATGGTGGACATGTCATGTACCTTATTAATTTATTAATTTTCATATCATATTTTTGACTCTGCATTATGTGCAATGTTATGCGTCCCAAAAAAATGACGCACATTGTGTATGCGTGAAAATATGACGCATAACGGGAACATAAAAACGGCGGCCATTTTCTGCAGGAAGTGATGTAATAGGATATCCTGTTTACTAAATCTGTACTGGGAGTTAACTTTCACTTTCACTTTGCAGTCTCAGATTTATCTAGACTGTGTGGTTGTGTGAAAGGTGTTGTCCTGTGTTTAACTGCTTTTGTGTCCTGTGTACCTTGTATTTTGTCTTTTTGTGATCCTAGTCTTGTTGCCTAATATTGTCTCAGTCTGTTTAGTCTAGTTTTGTACAATCCTGTTTTTGTTTGTATTGTCTGTGGGAGTCTGTTCTGGGTAGTATAACTTTGGGGTTAGTTGGGCTATTTTTCTTATTTTTCTTTTTCCTTCACTACTCTACCTTTCCCCATTTCCCACTTTTACTTGTTTATTTAATTTCGCTCATTTAATTCTGTTAATATGTCAGGTAGGCCTCGGCTTGCCAGGATGGGTGAGGATGAATTGGGGTGATTTATTTGGCTAGTTTGCCATTTCCTCCCACTCATGCTGGAGGCTGGGGGCCGTGTGATACAGGGGTATCACACGGAGGCACGGAAAGTCCGGTGGGGGAAGGTGCGCCATCACCTGGTCCGGGTGTACGGGAGCATGCGGAATGAGCATCAATTAAAGCACCGCTGGACTGATCTCATATCCAGGGAGCAGGACCAGCTGGACCACCTGGGAATAAGGATTGGTGGCCATGTTGGTGAGTACAAATCAATTACATGTGAATAATAGAAATCTGTGTGGGGACATGTGATGATTGTTACCCAATCTGCTAGATAAGTAGCTGACTGTGTGTAGGGAAACCTAGGCCCATATTTATACATTTCTATCCCAGACTTTGCGCCGCATTTTCACGCAGAAACGGCGCCAACTTACGAAATAGAATTGTTTTTTGCTAGTTTGCGCCGTCTCTGCGTCAAAAAATGATGCAAATGGGGCGCTACAAAAGTATAAATATGGGCCCTAATGTGTATTTGTTGCACAATGTGTAGGAAGACCAATGCTAGCAATCAGATGGCTCATGTTTTCAACACATACCAGATGCCTGTAGCTGTATGTAATGTAGTGTTGCATTTGTGTCAGACAAGCGACACGTTAATGCCTCTATTTGAACTCTACAGGTCATATTGGCCAGTGAGAAAGTCATGTAGAAACAACATACCTACATATGTTGACGCCATAGCTAGACAGAAAATTGGTAACCCATGATGATGCTATAAATGTGTGGTGCCTTCACGTCACATGAAGTTAGCTGTGTTGTCCACACATATGTCACATGTGTGTCTGGTTGCTGTGTGTTGAAAATGTCCACCTAGCCTGTTTGATTGTGAGGGGTCATGCAGTCCTCAAGTAACCAGCTTTTGGATGTCTCTCTGGGATGCACATGATGAGATGTATGCAAGACATTATTGTTTGGGCATACTAATGGAGGGGTATCTTTGACAACACCTGACTGTCCTGGCCACTGCATGTGTGTAGTAGGGTGTGTAACTGTAGCAGGAGACTCATCCAATGTTAATGTTGAATAAAAAGTCATCCATGCAGTATGAGCATGTGGGAAAGTGTATCATTACCATGTCATATTCACACAGTGTCATAGTAACTGCAATTATTTGTCAGTGCACCGAGTCTGAGTATATTCTTCCTTTCATGCTTTACAGGTGGACCAGCACCGTACACCGTGGGAGAGGTGGCACATTTTGAGGACCCCGATACCTACAGTGAGTGAGGCCTGAGTGCTATTTTTATTGCTTGCTAGTGATGCATGATGGACTACTGTGTGTTCAACAGAATTCATGATTTGATGCGCTGGCCGTTCATTGGCATTGTTGCTTTAGTGGGATTTCAAATATCACTTCTGTTTCTGTAAACCAATACTTAGCCATCTCTCAGATTTAGGGGCTGTAGGTCATTCCAGTTGGGCCGCAATGGGGAATGGGATGAGTCATGTGGAATACACTGGTTAATGTAAGAGTTGCTCTGGGACTTGGCTTGAACTGAGTCTGCATATCAGACTGACATTCTCCCAGATAGCTTTGGCAAATGGCTTTGATGAAATGTGCATCTTCCTAGTTGAGGATGCACTGTGTACACTGTAGGTTGGATCTTCCGGGGGCATGTACTTCCACTAGTTGAACTTGAAGTGTGTGTGACTTGAGTGCAATGGCCTAGGTGTTCAGTCGACTCATGATCATGGGTGTTCTTGCTCCTCTGTGTGTGTTGTAAAACATGCCTCACTGATAGTATGTGATGTTGGCCTAAGTCAGAGCATTTTGACATGTGTGGACCTTGGATGTGACAATGTTTGGCTGACTCCAACGTGTTGCTAGCCCTTCATAGGTGTTGTGTGTGAAGGCACATACTTGTTGACCTTTCTATACACTCCTGGGTGTGCATTGAACATGGGATTGTTGGTTGTTCTTCCCACCCCACCCTCAAAGACTGCCATATTAATGTGAAACAGGGTACCTAGGACTGTAGCAACCAGTATGTTACACGTACTTGTGACCTTTAGCAACTTTATTTAGAACCTAGGGCCAGATGTAGCAAACTGTTTTCAAGTTGCAAATGGCATAAATTGCTCTTTGTGAGTCGCAAACGTCTGTTTGCTATGCAGAAATGTATTTTGTGATTCTGAACATACTTGCAAAATGCATTTCCGACTCGCAAATAGGAAGGGGTTTTCCTGTCCTATTTGCGACTCGCAGTGGTATGCAATTCCATTTGCAACCGAGTACGTGGTCACAAAGGGAGTCGCAGTTCCCATCCACTTGAAGTGGATGGTAACCCACTTGCTAACTGGAAGGGGTCCCCATAGGAACCCTTCCCCTTTGTGAGTGGACCGAATTTTTTTTTTCAAAACAGCCAGTGGTCCAAGGGACCACTACCTGCCCTGACATAATCCAAAATTAAAGATTTTGGTTTTTTTTCTAAGTGCAGCTCGTTTTCCTTTCAGGTAAACGGGCTACACTTGGGAAAAAATAACCAGCTTTATTTAAAAGCAGTCACGGCCATGGAGGTCTGCTGTTCCCAGCAGGCCTCCATCCCCGTGAGTGCCGATAGTCGCTAAGGGGGTGCAAATTGGGACCCACCTCATTGATGTTAATGAGGTGGGTCTTTGCGACTCGCAGACGGTGTCAGAGACACCGTTCTGCATAGCAAATTGCAAGTCGCAATTTTCCATATTCCTACATCTGGCCCCTAGTCTACACATTCGGTTATGGCCCATGGGTTCAATATTAGCACACAACAAATTACAAATGGCATTGAGTGAGGAGTGTGATAGTTATCACATAGAGTGACATATGTAGTGAAGTCAGTATGCGGAAGAGGTGTAGCCATAATGTCAGATGCCTTAGGCATAATTTGGATGAGTAGTTTAGGGTGATGTCATCCATCATGTAGAGACATGGATATGCTAGGTGTGGGATGCCCTTATGTATGCAGGCTTCACATGTACTTCCTCTGAGCCTTTCAGTGAACTATGTTGTGACAATTGCTGCAACCAATACATTTCTAGTCATGTACAAATAACCCATTGTGCTATTCCACCCAATGCAATTCCAAAGGAAAATATTTGCCTTTTCTCTTCACAGCTGCAAACATGAGTGCCGCAGATCGACACCAATTTGAGAGGCGTGCCATGCGATACAGGCACATCCTGCAGGTGCAGTCTGGGTACCGGAGGATGGCCCGCAAATATCACTCGGATCGGGCCTCCGGGGCGTGGTGGGCCTCACCACTGGCTCCGCCTACATTGCCAACAACAGCCACCAACACCACATCCACCAGGTCTCACCAAGTGGCCCCAGCAACGTCGGGAACAGTAGACCCTGGCTCTTCCTCCAGACCTGGAACCAGCCGTGTTCTAAAACCAGGACAGTCCAGTGGGCAGTCAACTCCTGGCACAAGCTTAACCTCGGCCGGCACACAAACTACATCAGCCCCTCCTGTGGACCCAGCCGCATTCCTGGCATTGGGTAGAAAATTGGACAAGCTGGTCAATAAGGTGGACAACCTGAGCCAGGATGTGGCCTATATTAAAAAAAGGGTCAGCTCCATCAGGCGGACCCTACGGAGGGCGAACCTGTAGGACTTTTGCCCTGTTGAACTTTTACCCCTCCCCTCTCTCCTCTTTCCTATTTTCTACTGATAGTTGGGCTTTGGGGATTAGTATTAGGTTAGTATAGGTAATTAGCTTAGTTAGTGTTAGGGAAGAGGGTGGGGGGTCCTTATTCTTTCTATCTTTATTTTTTGTGTGGGTGGGTGGGTGGGGGGCAATGTTGGGATTCCTGTTTTAAAAAAAATATATATATATATATATAAAATATATACAAAAAATTACAAAAAAATATATGTTTGTTTAGGATAGTATAGTATGTGTGTAGGTTAGTAAGTGTTGTCCTGCATGTGTCCTGTCTCATAATGGTGGGTGAGGGGTTGATGGTTAGATCGTTTTGTTACATGTGTAGAGTAAGTTTAGCTTAGGTTAGTTAGGGACAGTTGTGGGTTAGTAGTAGTCAGGTTAGATTAGTGTAGGTATTACCTTTCCCTTAGTTGCCTCTTGTGTTACTCAATAGTAATAAATATATAGTTAACCCCTTACATGATGCGTTAGATGCTACTTTATCATGGCCTTGACATCAGTGTAGCTGAATGTTTTAGTATGACATTTGTGTCCTATGCTCGCCATCCCCAGGAAATTGAGGTTTAACATGCCAGCTACCCGTGTGCTAACTTGGTAAGTATCCACCATTTGGGAGACCCACCATTGGTAGTTTGCATTGATCACCAAAGTTTTGTGTTGGTATGTATCCTACTTCACAAAGAGTGCTTCCAGACTTGTTATTGTGGGTAAATTAATAGGTCGGACTGCAGAGTGAAGTTCAGGGAGATCTTTGTAGATGAGGAGTTGTTCACCCTCTTGTCTTGTTGCTTTCATTGCTGACCTACATCAGTGTGTACTAATTCTGCATGACTTTCCTTCATGGAAGTATACTCCGAAAGGGTGATTGATGCAGTGTAATTTGTTAATGTTTCCGTACATTTTGCAGCATAATTTCTTGTTTTAGTATTGCATGGTGCCTACATTTCTCAGCCACCATTAGTTGTCTAGAATAGCTATAGATGGTGCATCATTCTGTCCAACACAGCATGATTGTGTGTGGTTAGTCCCTTCATCAGTTATTTTCCTCAGTATGGTAAGGCTATGATGCAATCCTGGCCACTGCACAGATGTTTCAGAATACATGATATCAGGACAGTAGTATTGACAATCTACATGGTTGCCACACAGGCACTTTGGAGTTAGGTACTGCACAGTTGAAGTGTGAAATAACACAGAGACATAATAGGTGTGCAAGTGCTATTTATTTATAGGTGCTGTAGTGCAAAATGTCCATTCACCATGTTTGCTGGGTCCGTTCTGGTGCATTCTTACATGGTGATCCTACAGAAGGGGTGTGGATGATGCTCCTGACATGCTGGGGTGATGTCACAGACAGTGCAGAGGGACAGGAATTGGCAAATAGTAGGAGAGAGACATTCACTGGCAAGTCATACAGTGGATTGCAGAACAGTCAATGAGTGTAGTTGTAGTGAGACTGGCATTTGACAAAACGTAGGACCTTGGTCAAAGTAGGCCATGGTGCAGGGACTAGTGCTTCCGGGTACTCTTCCTTGAGAATGTTATTTGTTCCATGTCTTCTTCTTCTCATGTGTGTGTTGCCTGGTTTGTCCTTGTTGTTGTTGGTTGTGAAGGGGCAACACACACCTCAGTGTTAGAAGACGTGGAGGCAGACATCCCGGGGGCTGCTCCCTGTGGAGTTCTTAAGGGCAGTACTGCAGCAGGGAGGGCCTGCGTGTTTTTGAGAATGGCATCCACATCACAATGGTAGGCAGCCAGGTCGGCCCTGAGGGGTTCAATGTTGCATTCGTGCACACGTTGACTGGATTGCAGTTGTAGGTGTTGTGTCAACTGGATGACAGCTGTGCTGATTTCCTTCTGTGTTTTGGCAAGTTCCTGCAAGAGAGATGTTAGGGCTTGCATAACAGCTGCCTGATCAGCAGAAGACATCATGCACGAACGCCCCCCTCAAGGCTGGCTGCCATAGTTTGCATCCCCACCCGCACCTCCTTGGCCAGCTCCCGCTGTACCCCAACGACGGTTCTTTCGAAGCTGGTGCCAGTGTCGTCAGAGTCCTCAGCTGTGTTTGAGCTGGCAGGTCTTACAATTGGGGTGGCGGGTGGTTCTACTGTGGTGGCTGCTTCTTCTGTGCTCCTCCTTGTGACTGAAGGTGGGGTTTGGAGGCTTTCAAGGACCATTTGGATGGTCTCCTGTGGAATGTTTATGGGCTCGTCATCCATGTCATCAGGGAAATCAGGGACAGGCATATCAACAGGAGATCCATGTTCCTCTGCAATGAAACAGGGTACAATTAGTGTGTCTGTGTTGTGACAATTTTGCAATAAGATACAAGCCTTTGGATGCCTTAACTTTGTGCTCTGTTTTTGTCTTGGTATCTGCTGTCCTTCATATGGGCATTGTTGTAGGCCTATGGCCCACCTGTGTGTCACATGTATGATATAGAGCTATCAGACTTGTCTGCCTATTTGCCTCTAGGTGTTGCTTTGTAGAAATTTAGGAATAGGCATGTTTTTGTCCTACTCCTCCCTCCGTGTTTAACTATTCTTATGGAGAGACATTTTGTTGGGTGGGCTCTCATTATCCTACATGAGATTACTGGCTTTCTAGGCAGCAGGATAGCTAATGGTGTGGGGGACTAAGTCTGACACACTTGTAATTAACTCTGTCACCCTGATTCTTTCTTTTTGCTCTGGCTAACTAGCAGTGCCTCTGGTCTCCCACGGCAAAGGAATGATTAGACATCCGAGCACATGACATCTTTGGAACTTCTCAGCGAAGTCGTGGTCACTCAGATCCTACACATTTCTCTCTTTTCCAGTATGATCTCATACACAAATGACAAAGACAGTATTTGTTTTATATGATGATTTCATTGTACAACTGACTTGTAGATATTTAGGTGTGAGCCACAATAACCCAAACAATACAAACTGTTAGAATTGAAATAGTCAGCAGGAGAGTAAAACATTAGTACAAAGCTATCATGGTGCCTAACTGTTTCTACTATCCCTCTGCTTGTTCTATTTATAGCACAGCATGTTAAGCTTCGAGCTTGCCTGTCTGAATCACTGGGGAGACATCATCCCTCATATTAGAGCAATGGCCTGTGATCTGGTTCTGCATCTGCAGCAAGGCAGGCAGCGTCTAGTTGTGGTTCTCTGTTTGGAAACTCCCTCTTGCGTGGCTTGGGAAAAGAAAGTGATTTTATAAGTAATATGTCATCGTGATGACAAAGTGTCCCTACGCAGGAATGCCAAATCTTAACCCCTACCACGTCTATCGGCAATGTACCAGACTGTATCCTTGACTGGGGCACAGAGTGAATATGTTCTGGCAAACTCCAGTGCTGAAGTAGGCAAAACAGTGTGATTTGACTAATAAACAACACCGTAGGACTGGCTATTTGCTAAATTAACTGATAGGAAGCCTAATAAAAAGGATTTAGTGCAAAGTGCTCTGAGGCTCTTAGATGTGAGCAAATGCGTAAAAGTACATTCAGGGCAAGGTGCACAAAGGCTAATGCGCAAAGTATACGTTACAGTTACAACACTACACTTTGACTGACTGTGGGTGTTGTAAATGCCCTGCCAGCACACTTGCCTCTCAGGACCTGCCCCAAACACTTTTTATTCACATTGCCCGAAATGTACATGTGACGTGGCATATCCTATGCATGTCAATGTTAGGATGTGGTATGGATGTAAACATTGTTGATGTTTGGAGATGATGTTGGGTCAGGTGTGTTTAATTGGATTGGCCTGTTTATCGTATCAAGGTCCTATTTGGTTGTCAGACTGTGCAGGTGTTTTTCAGTGACCAGTTGCCTGTGTCCCCTCCTCAATGTTGTTGTCTGAGCAGTATGACATTGGTGATGTTGCCTTGTTAGCCAGGCACGTGAGAGACCCTGACGTATGCAGCATGTGTGTGTCCTTAGTGCTGTGTGGCTCCTATTGCTGTTTACTTTGGCTTATGTATGTGTCAAGTATGGGCATTCGGCATTTGAGTGTACTGGTGCCTTTGTCTTATTTCTATGAATAGTTGCAGATGTCATCCTCACCCACTAATTTAGGTATGTATGTTCCATGGGGAGGTTCCTGCCATTTGGTACTATAGCTGCACAGAGATGAGAGGTGTTATTGTCAACTGTTGTGGCAGTTACATTGCAGTTGTTGTTTTGGCTACTGCATTACTGATAGGGACCTAGTTGATGTAGGATAGTTTTGCAAGGCAAGTGCCTGGATGTGAGTTTGACGCAGTGGCCTTCACACCTGTCGCTGCTTTCCCTTGGCTCTATTGTTGTACTTACAGGATGGCCCCATGGGACTGTTGTTGGTGCTGTATTTTGTCGTGCCCCAGATTCAGTCTGTGCTGGGCATGCCCCCCTGCCGTGCCCCTTTATCCATGCAACTTCATATATGTGCTGACTTACATGCATTGTGTAGTAGGTATTCCCCCCTCCGGTAGCATGTAACATTGTTGCATTTTAATTCCCCATGCGACTTACCCTGCATGTGCGTTGTCTCGTGGTAGTCTGGGCTGTCCTGTCCTTGAATCCCTGTGACAATCTCCTCAGGGATGACGGCTGCGACCATCTCCTCCATGTGGTCCAGGGCCTCCTGGTGTGCTGGACTCCCCCCTCCAGTCTGCATTGCTGCCTTCCTGTTCCTGGCAATTTTTTATTTTGTCCTACGTTTGCAGTCATGCCAGCGTTTCTTACACTCAGTGACTGTCCGGCGTTCTTCAGCCACACTGTTGATCTTGTCCACAATTTGTTTCCATATGGCCTCTCTCCTACTGATAGGCAATTTAGAGGTGATGAACAATTGATGCTGGTGTTCCGTCACCTCTTTAACCAGGATTTCCTGCTCCTCTGCACTGAAGCGACACTTTCTTTTTTTTCTGAAAATGTCCTGGTTCCGTTATGGATCATCCTGGCTGGTTCCTGGTCTGCTGTCATCTTCCTGGGGTCTGTAGTGGCATCTGGGATCCATTTTGGCTCTCCTCTGCTGAAAGGGCAGTTTTCACGGGTAAATTTGACGCAATTGCGCCAAAATAAACAACGCTTTCCGGGTTGCGCTGTCGTAAATCGACCCACAGTGATTTGCGTCGCGTTAACGTTGGTTTCCTTTACGACTTGACGCCGCTGTGTTCGTCACAAAATAATGACTCCCACCTGTTGGTTGTGCCGCCGTGCATCAAAGTATAAATTTGACGCCCGCACTGCGCTTCGAAATGGCGTTAGCCGGCGCTAATTTTTTTGACGCAAAACTGCGTTAGCGCAGTTTTGCGTCAAAAAGTATAAATATGGCCCTTAATGTTCAGTCTTTCCCAACTGCATGAAAAAGGTAAATGATGAGACTGGACAGAAGGAAACAATTGCTACTGAGATAGCTAAGGACAGTTCACAAAGAAGCAAAAGTTCAGGACCTCTAAGGCAAGCTCCTATTGGACAACCTATTATTGAAAATAAACTGTCATTTCCATGAAAGTGGTGGAGATTGCAATGCAACAAACAAGACAAGAAGGAGTTGATTTGGAGCAGTTAATTTCACAACTGAATGACAAGCAGAAATCAATATATATGAGATAAAAGAGAAAATAGAGGATGGATTCCTCCATGAGAAGGATGAATATAAAAGCAAACAATTTAAGTAAATTCTATTATACTTCAGTGGTCGAGCTGGCACTGGGAAACACTTTTTTAACTGCAGTTCTCGCTGCTTACCTACAGAGGACTATTGACTTAAATTTGATGTGTGGGGTAACAGCACCAACTGGATTTGCTATACATAACATTTAAGGAATTAATTTCCAGTGACTACTACTAGTTACATGTAGAACAAGACAACAAACTGGAGTGGCAAAAGATATCTGGTAAAACTTTTCATGAAATCTCAAGAATACTGAAGAAAATAAAACTTTTAACAATCGATGAGGGGAGCATGGTCTCAAACTTAGGGCCTGATTTAATAAAAAATAATGGTGTAGGCATTGCGCCAAATTTAGCAGTGGCACTCACCATCATTTTCAAAATGCATTGATGAGCCATATTTACTAGAATAGGGTGCACAAGTGTGTTTTCCCCCTGCACAGTCTCTAAATTTTCTGCTGTGCGCCAACACAGCAACCCCTACATCATAGTGCAAGGATTGCTGATTTGAGGGGGAGATTGTTTTTGTGCAGGAAGGAACATCTTCCTGCACAAAAACAATGTTAAATGGCAATTTGTACTTTCTATGTGTGCTGCTGAATGCAATGAAAGAGGAAACAAATGAGGAGACATTTTCTCCTCATTGTGCCATGCGAATGCCACCCCTGGGATGGCGTTAGATTTTGGTGCTACCTTAGTTTCACAAAAACACATAAACCTGAGGCAGCGTCAAAATGCAAATGGTATTGCTGTGGCACCCATTGCATGCCCCTTCCAAGCAAAGTGCTGCATTGAAGTGGCTTAATGCCACCTTGTAGGTACGGAGCAGAGCATTGCACGAGCGGAGCGTTACAAAAGTGACACTCTGGTGGTGCAAGGGGCTCTTAAATATGCCCCTTAATGCTTGCCTTTTTACACTTGAGAATTCAACAGATTCTAAAGATAGACTATGATTTGCTGTTTGAAGAAAAGCACTTGAATCACCCCGTCAAAGGACAGCCTGTGTTCGAGAAACTTCTCCTTGATGTAACACGGAATTCTTTGGGAAGTATTGGAAAAGTAATCATTTGGCTAAGCCTCCAATACAATGAACTACTTAGGAATATGTATCAAGCATCTGACATGGAATATGGGAATATTCCAAAAGATTTTAGAGTAGGAGTTTTCACAAAAGATGTGAAACATTGTTTAGAAAGTCGACTTATGAATAAACTATGTCCTACAAACAAGACAGCAGCACACCTAATGTTCATTTTCAGTAAAGAAGGGAAAACTATTGTCTGCCTAATGCCTATACTACATGAGTGCTCTTGTTTTAATAACAATTACTAAAACTGGGGAAAAAAAATTGGAACTATTAGCAATTGACAAAATGGAACACAAAGGTGGGACAGTGCTCCTAAGTGAAAAACTATAAGCAAAATTGGATATATTTGAGAAATCGGTTCCCAGACCTGTGGGATTAGAAAAGTGTTTACATGTTTGCAAAAACCTGTAGAATAATTTTGCACTGTTATTTTATGTTGAGGAAGGATAAGTCAATTGTGCTATAAGTAAAGTAATTGATTTCATTTTGTTTCTTAACAGGAATGAGGTTGAATACTTAGCAATAAAATTTGATCAGGTTGATAGGATAAAACAGATTAGAAGATCTGTTGCATGTTTCCTGCTTGCGAAAGACTTGTATGTTTGGAAGAAGCAGTTACCAGTTTCTCTAGCAAATGCTGTGACTATTCATAAAGGTTTATGTGTAGATGCAGTATTAATACATAATGGTGCTATTGTCTTTAAGGGACGTATGTCATATGTATCCTTATCACAAGTTAGAACATTGTCCAATTTGTATTTTGTTGACTTTGATGACAGTAAAGTAAATGCTGATTAAAGTTGTGTCAAAGAATACAACTGATTGAGAAGTGTTTATGCTCCTTGTTTAGGACATTATCTGGTTTATGAATATCCTACCATCTGCCCAATGGAAAAGCATTCAAAGGACCATAGAGATGTTATTGAGAAGAAGGGCAAGAATGTGTAGGAAAGACAACAAGTAACTTGTTAAGAAAAAAACTGACAATGCTGGAGATATTGTTGGTTATCAGTTGTCAAACCCACTTTATATCATGTTGTTCGTGAGATTGAACAGAGGAAAGGCAAGAGGTTGTCCTCTGCACTGTTTGTTTTGTCAGAATGCCTCTGTAGTGATAGAAGTAAAACACATTGGCTCTCATCATGACATTGGTGGTAAATCCCGCTTACCGCCGCAGTGACGGTTGCTAACATACGACTGCGGTGGTGCACCATATTATGACACACACACACCAAACCGACAGAATACTGCCACATACACAAATCCTACAGCCCAAAAGGTCAGTGTTAAAGTGTTGGTACAAACACCCATACTGTTACGCCAACAAGACAATGCCTACCACATAATGACCCACTAATCACCATGGCAGACATTCAATGGCAGTAAACCATTGGGGGTACATCCAGCGCGCTCAGAATGGCCGCCCAAATACAAAACAACACTACATTGGCCTTAATGAAAATCACACACCTGACACTCATTCATATACCACCCACCCACAGCACTATAAAACACACACCTACATAACCCACTACCCTTTGCCAACACCAAAAGACTGAAAGAGCTAGCCATCAACTTCACAGAGATAACTACACACAAATACCACAACCACTCATACATCCGTTACGCACGCCACATGCCACATCCCACACCCCACCACAGTACTCAACACCCTCTGCACAACACACAACACCCATGTCCCCACTAAGGCACCCCCATTTCACTGATGAGGAGTTGAGGGTCATGGTGGAGAAAATAGTCAGGGGAGAGCAACAGTGGTTTGGAGCACAGGGACAGCAAATAGCCATTGCCAGGAAGATGGAGCTATGGCAGAGGATCGTGGACAGGGTAAACGCTATGGGACATCATCTAAGAACAAGGGACGACATCAGGAAGAGGTAGAGCGACCTATGGGGGAAGGTACATTCTATGGCAGCAAGGCAGCAGCTCGCCATCCAGAGGACTGGCAGTGGACCCCCCACCTCCCCCACAGCTCACAGCATGGGAGGGGCAAGTTTTGGCAATACTGCATTCTGAGGGACTCACTGGAGTAGCCGGAGGACTGGACACCCCCTCACCCTCAATCTTATTACTCCACACCATCCCACACACTGCACCTACACATCTGATTAACTCCAATGCCAAGCTCTGAATGCTATACCAACGCATGGACAGCCCTCACAGCCCTGCATGTACACCCATCACCAAAGCATGCACAGCATGGAGAACTAACAATCCCAGAATACATCACCATACACAAACAAAGGTGGCAGGTCAACAGCAACAATAGAGGAGAAGCTAGGGATGTAAAATATGTCAGACATGAAGCATAATATATCACTTACATCAACACAGGTGCCCCAGCAAATGTCAGCGTCCAGGAGGGGCCACGACTATCCAGTCCACCAACAGAAGATGCACCCAGTGATGACAGTAACTCTGGAATTCTAGATCTGGAAGAACTTCCTGGCCCACCAGGAACCACTGGCCAGTTGGCCACCCCAGCCCACTCACAGTCCACCAGAAAACCTCCACCATCAGTATCCAAAACCACAGCACCCACCCAATGTCCCCACACCTCTGTCCCTAGGAGACGTCAATCAGCAGTGTGCCCACCTATACAGGGACCCCAGTCCACACCTCACCCCCACGACAATCAGGGACCTGGGGTCAGTGGCAGTGGCAGTGGGCACACCGTTCAGGGGACAGAGTCCCAGGGGAACAGGGAGACTGGGAGGACCTCTGTGTGCCAGGGGGAGGTCAGGCCCAGGGAACCGACTCTCCATGACGCACTCACCAGTGTCCTGGGGCTTACCAACAATCCCAGGACAAGATGGGCCAGATCCTTACCAACATGCAGGAGAACAAGCAGCTGCAGGAGGAACACCATCAGGAGATGAGGGAGGATTTGCACGCCCTCAACACCACCATGGTCTCCATAGCAGGGGTGCTGGCAGATACGGCCAACATCATGAGGGAAAGGACAGCATACAAGCGGGCCCGTACCACTAGCCCAGCTACTGACCAGCCCTCCACTTCTGCTGCAGCTAGTGGGCAGGAGGCCCTGACCCAGGACCCATACGCCACCAGCACCCCTTCCCCTGCAGAAGGTGAACCACCCCGCAAACGTTCCCTGTGACCCAGACAGAAGCCAGAGACACTTGCCAAAACCAAGACCACAGCCAGGAAATGAGACCTTCCTGAATGTCCCCCTTGTGTCCCACCCTGTCACCTTGTCCACTTTGAACTGCTTTTGCTCCCCTTCCTATGGCTCTTTGGACACTGGACCTGTGCTACAAACAGACTGGAACAATACCCCGGACTCTACCCTCACCCCATTCCATTGCACTTTTCCATCAATTATTTGTAGTACAATAAACGCCCTTGAACACAACTTGAGTGATAGTGTTTTATGTGATGAAAATGTGCATTTATGGAAATAGTCACATCTTGCGCAAATGATCTAAACACTGTGATAGCATACAATTGATGACCTGTAACTGTCTGTAGTGATCACATCAGTACACAGTTGTTATATCACCAACATCTGCAAAATGAGAAGCCATAGGTGACAATAAGTTGAGAAGCAAAGGAAGTGAATGCCATCCTGCTACAGCCACACAGAAAACAACAATATTCAGAGGAATCGTCAGTTCCACTGTCTAACCTGTGTGTCATTGAAAGTATTGACATATAACTGATGTTCTGTTGTCCACCTCCTCATCCTCTGCCTCCTCATCCCCACTGTCCTCAGGGTCTACTGTTGCCACAGGGGCATTTCCAGTCTCCTCCTCCTGCAGATAAGGCAAATGTCGTCTAAAGGCCAAGTCATGCAACATGCAGCATGCCACTGCTATCTGGCAGACCTTCTCGTTTGAGTAGCACAGGGATCCACCTGTAAGATGGAGGCATCTGAACCTGCCCTTCAGGAGGCTGAAGGTCCTTTCAATAATTCTCCTGGTTCACCCATGTGCATCATTATAACGATCCTCAACCCCTGCTCTGGCATTCCTCACAGGGGTCGGGAGCCACAACAGGTTTGAGTAGCCAGAGTCACCTGCAAGTACTGAGGGACAAACGTTAGCCTTACACAATGGTATGGGGTTCACACCGAAGGCATACACTGACATACATTGAGAGGGGGGTCGGGCTTACCTATTAGCCACACACTGTGCCTCTGTAGTTGTGCCATCACATTTGGGATACTGTTATTCCTTTAGGACGAAGGCAACATGCACCGGCCAGGATACTTGGCAGTGACGTGGTAGATGCACTGGTCAGCCAGGTACACTATTTGCACATTGAGTGAGTGGAAACTCTTCCGATTCCTGAACACCTGTTCATTCTGGCAGGGGGGCTAACACAATATGTGTACCGTCAATTGCCCCAATGATATTGGGTATATGTCCCATTGCATAGCATTCTGCCTTCACAGTGGCCAAATCTCCACCTGGGGGAAAGCAATGTAGCTGCACATGTGTTTGACCAAGGTAGACAAAACCCTCACCAGCACGATTGAGAACATTGGCTGTGACATTCCTGCTGCCAAGCCCACTGTCACTTGGAAAGAACCAGTTGCCAGGAAATGGAGCACTGATAGAACCTGCACAAGAGGGGGGATCTCAGTGGGATGACGGATAGCTGATATCAGATCAGGCTCCAATTGGCCACACAGCTCTGTGATTGTGGCCCTGTCCAGTCTATAGGTGAGTATAATGTGCCTGTCCTCCAGTGTAGCCAAGTCCACAAGGGGTCTGTACACAGGGGCTTGTCTCCTCCTCCTATTCATTCACAGAGGTAGGTATCTGAGGGACACAAGAGTGAGTAGGCTGTCACAATTTGAACAATGGAACCACAACCCCAGTGTACATTGAGCATTTATGTGATGCGACAATGGGACTTGCAATTTCTGTGCAAATCATAGCAATAACCAGTTATGGATTATCTGAATGTTGTCCACCACTATTAAAAGGCGACCGCCTGTCCTGAATTTAGGGACAGGTGGAAGTAAGGTAACTCCGCTGACGTTGGGCGTCATGGTGGAAGGTGGTCTTGCACCTCTGTGCACTTTGTCATTGGCTAATATGGGGCTCTAGGGAGTACAGTGGCCAATGGGGATCAGCGGCAGCGGTGATGGTGTACACTGCTGCAGACGTGACCGCCATTTTCTATCTAAATACTCACTTGATTCCTGACTTTCTACAAGACAATACTTACACTGCATGTGCTGCTGTGACCTATGTCTGGATCCTGCCATGGCCCGTGTTACCGGGGAAAGAGCCCCGCCTTCCCTTCGGAGGAGTTGGAGTGCTTATTGGATGGGGGTCCTACCCCAGTATGGACAGCTGTATGGGCCTTCAGACCAACAGGTGCGTACACCTTGGGCACGATGCATGTGGGAAGGTTTTATGGAGATGTGTGTGCAAGCATCATGTAATTTGGGGAGGTGGTATGTCTGGTGGTAGTGTGCATGGTGGGTGCCGGGTGATGTGTGTGCCAATGGAGATGGAAATGGGATTTTTGGGCTATATGTGTGACAGGCTGGATTGTATATGTAAGGGTATCCTCCTGTCTGTATTACCTCTGCAGGTCAGCGCCCATCAGAAGAAGGGATTGTGGCGTGCCATCGCCAAGGATGTGCAGACCCTGGGGGTCTACAGCAGGTGGAATACCCACTGTAGGAAAAGGTGGGAAGACCTGAGAAGCTGGGCACAGAAGACCGCAGAGGCCCAGCTGGGGATGGCCTCCCAACGAGGAAGGGATGCCCGTCTAATCCTGACACCCCTGATGGCCTGCATACTGGTGGTGGCCTACCCAGAGCTGGATGGGCGCTTGAGGGCATCAGAGCAGCCACAAGGGGGTTTGTAGAGTGGGCGTTACTACAATAATTGGTAAGTTGCATGGGATCTGAGTGGTCGGTGTATTACTGGATGCCCCTTAATACCATGTCAGACATTGCAGAGTGATCCAGCTCATGGGCAATGGGTGTATAGCAAAATCAGTTAATCTAGCTAGTTTGCATTCCACGTCAGACAAGGCCTAGTTGGGCTCAGGAGGGGTCCAGTTGGCGGTGGTTGTCCCTCATCTTGCTGTGGCACCTAGCCAATTGAATACCAGTGTGGCGCATAGTGCTCAATCCTGATCCATGTGTGTGACGGTAATGTGAATGCCATCTGTGGTGCTGATGCTGCAATTGACCCAGTGCTCCCTTCTCTCTCTCTCCCTTTTTTTCTTCTTTCATCCTGTCCATGTGTGAATTAGCATAATCTGAAAGAGGAGTAGGGGCACCGGCGTCAGAGGGAGCTGCATTCCCCGGGACCCAGGAGGCAGAGTTCACCGACGCTAAGGGAACCAATGGAATGGAGGGCGAGTGGAGCACCACCGCGGAGACAGGAGGTGACGACATTGACTCTGATTCCTCCTCCGATGGAAGCTCCCTGGTGGTGGGAAATTCCTCTGGGACCACCCCAGCTACAGGTACAGCCACCACCCCGTATCAGCACGGCCCTCCCAGTAGCCGCTCACTGAGTTGCCCTGCCCGCTCACCCAGGATGGTGGGCATCTCCTTCGCCCCAGGCACCTCAGGCCCTGCCCCAGTCATCCCTGCTGCCCTGAGTGAGGAGGCTATTGACCTCCTGAGATCCATCTCTGTAGGGCAGCCAACCATTGTGAATGCCATCCAGGGGCTGACATCCCAGATGCAGCAGCCTGGAGGGAATACACGGTGCAACGGTGGCCCAACAGAGATCGCTTCATGCTCTGGCCTCCTCTCTGATGGAAGCCATTGTACCTGTTCCTACCCTCCCCCTCCAACTACCACTTCCCAGTCTCCTCAAATGTATCCCATGCACACATACAGACAAGCATGCACACAAAACATCTGACAAGAGTGACACAGACAAACACAGGCAGCCCACTTGAGATCACAAGCATTCATACAAACACCAGACAGTTGCACACACAACCACATCCACTGCCTCCACTGTCTCCCCCTCCTCCTCCTTCTCTCTCACTGTCACATTCGCACTCACACCTGCATGCACTGCTTCAACAGCCACCACCACCATCACCACACCAAGCAGCACACACACCTCACTTGCACACACCTCCACAACATCCATCCGAGCATCCCCTGTGTCCTCCCCACTCCTAAGGGACACAAATGCACACACTCAGACACCCAACAGCCATCCACCTCACATCAGCACACTGCCCATGTACCTAAGTCCAGCGAACGTACTCCTCCAACAACCACTCCCTCAACCTCCACTCCCATTCCTACTCCCTCATCTCGCCCCTCGGTCCCTAAGAAGCTTTTCCTTGCCCAACTTGACCTCTTCCCTCACCCTCCACCCCCCCCATCGTGCCTGTCAGAGCAGGGTCACATTGACCCAGCCCAGTATCTCAGCCAAACAGTCTGTGCAGGCACCTCCTAGTCGTGGAGGCATGAAATTGAAGGATCCCACTCAACCAGCCATGAAGTGGAAGGATCCCACTCCACCAGCCAAGAAGAGGAAGGATCCCACTCCACCAGCCAGGAAAGGGAAGGTTCCCACTCAACCACCAATGAAAGGCAAGAGGCCAACTCAACCCCCAATTAAAGGAAAGGTTCCCTCTCAAACACCAATGAAAGAAAAGGTTCCCTCTCAACCACCAATGAAAGGCAAGAAGCCCTCACCTCCACAGAGGCTGCCAAGGAGACACCTCCACCAGCACAGGCAAAGCAGCCCTCACCTCCAGCAGAGGCTGCCAAGGAGACACCTCCACCAGCACAGGCAAAGCAGTCCTCTCCTCCAGCTGAGACAAAGCATCCCTCACCTCCAGCAGGTGGCATGCAGGCTGCCCTATAAGGACTGTTGTACAAGGAGCCCCCTCCAGAACCAGTAGGCACGTTCCCCACCTCAGAGACTGTGGCCTTGCACCCCCCAGCACTGAGAAATGGGAATTGAGCTCCCTCCAGAATCAGTTGTCATGTTCTCCAACTCAGAGACTGTGACCTTGCACTCCCCAGCAGTGGGAAATGGGCATGGAGCCCCCTCCAAAACCAGTGGGCAAGTTACCCACCTCAGAAACTGTGAACTTGCACTCCCCAGCATTGAGAAATGGGCTTCGAAACCCCTCCAGAACCGGTTGGCAAGTTACCCACCATAGAGACTGTTACCTTGCACTCCCCAGCAGTGAGAAATGGGCCTTCAGCCCCCTCCTAAACCAGTGGGCAAGTTACCCACCTCGGAGACTGTGACCTTGCACTCCCCAGCATTGAGAAATGGGCATGGAGCCCCCTCCAGAACTAGTTCCCCACTTCAGCTGAGGTGCCCCCCCCCCCCCTTTCCCCTCGGGGTGCCTGCCTACTTCCAAAAGAATGCCCCTGCATAATTTACTGCGGCCATTGTCAGGAACAAGTTGTAGCTTGGACTATGCCCTGTGGCCATGTGGGCCCTTTCTAGACATTTACTTAAAATACTTTTTATCACATTGGAACATATGGTGACTGTTGGCTTCAAATTAGAATATCATTAATGCCTAATTGTTGTCCTTGCATTATTATGATGTGTGCCCTATGACATTGTTTTTCCTCTGCAGCTGGTTGTGTGTATGGTGTGTGTTGTGCATGTGTCTGTCACTCTCCTTTTCCTCCATCCCTTGTGTGCTAGGATTGCTGTACTCACCATCGTCATCTTCGTCGCGTTGAAGTTCCAGGTGAAGCATGGCACAGAAGAGCATCAGGAAGACTTGTAGTTCTGTTTTCATGGCGGCGTTGATTTTCTCTGTGCCTCTGATGGTGAGTCTTTGGTCTTCTGTGTTCTGTTTCCGCCAGACTTTTGATGTAGTTGGTACTGCCCTGGAAATTGTGGCAGTTTGCTGTATCATGATATGGTGGGTGGTACCCTGTCTTCCTCCTGGCTGTTGATGGGCCCCACCAAGGTGAGTGGTTTTAACGTCATGGCGACTGGCTGTCTATGGAAGTTATCTCTGCAATTGGTCATAATTTTGGCGGTAATTACCGCCAGTCTGTTGGCAGCATTACCACCACTTTAACAGTCACTGCCAATTACCAAATGACCACCATTGTGTGTATAACATTCAAGACCTTGTAGATTTATGAACAGGATCTGTACACTTTACCCAAAACAACAATCAGATCTTCTGACAACTTTGCGTATACAAATAAGTGGCAAACATCTTATTATAATGCTATAATGATGTACAGCAGATGAAAGTAAATTGTAAACAGAAATTACAAATGTTAAAGCAGGACAAACATCTATTTCAGGAAAAAGATATATCACTATGGCTATTATTTTTCATAAAAGAGTTAGTATCTGAACACTATTGGGGTCATTACAACTCTGGCGGTCGGCGGAGAAGCGGCAGTCTTACCGGCAAAAGGCTGGCGGTAAAAAACTTTGAATTACGACCATGGCGGTTACCGCCATGGTCATCCGCCACTTCTCCGGTCCGCCCGCCAGGGCGGAGACGACCGCTGGGCTGGAGACCTGGGTCTCCAGCCTGGCGGTCGTCACAATACTGCCGGCGGTATCATGACCCGGCTGACCACCATGGATTTCATGGCGGTTCCAAACCCCATGAAATCCCATGAAATCCATGGCGGTAAGCACTATCAGTGCCAGGGAATTCCTTCCCTGGCACTGATAGGGGTCTCCCCCACAGCCCACCCCCACCCCGAGTCCTTCCCCTACACCCCCCACCACCCCTGCCACTCCGCAAAGGTGGCAGGACCCCCCTCCCCACCCCTACCCCCAACATCACATCACTCATACACACCAGACACGCACGCAGGCACCACCAACATACATAGACGCACACACACGAACAAACATGCCAACAGACGCACACACAGTCATACACACACCCCCACAGTCAGACATACACACACACATCCGCACAGACATACATACAGACAGACACGCACTCATTTCCAAACACACCACACCCCGCAATCATACATGCACTCACACACCCCCTCTACATACACAGATGCATACCCCCATGCACGCAAACAACACACAACACCCTCCACCCCCCTCCCCTAACGGACGATCAACTTACCTGGTCCGTTGATCCTCCGGGAGGGGACGGGATCCACGGGGGCTGCTCCGCCGCCACCACACCATCAACAGAACTCCGCCACGCCAAATCACAGGACGTGATACGGTGGGTGGTGTTCTGTTGACGTGGAGGTGGAGCAACCTCCACTTCCCCGCAGCCTGCCAGTATGGCTGCTGGCGGCTCTCCGTCCGAAAAAGGAAGGAGGGCTGCCAGCAGTCATAATATGCAGAGCGGAAAACCGCCACCACTGGCGGTCTTCAGCACGGCGGTCGCTCTGCGGTCTTGGCAAAAGACCGCTGAGGTCAAAATGACCCCCTATATCATCTGTTTAAAAACTACAACTGGATTTACAGAATGTAATGACAGCAACCTCAAGTTCAAAAGGACTGCCTTTTAAACTACCAAATTCTTATCTTCTGTTTCTTGAACCTAGGTTCTAAGGAGGATTACGACTGAAAAACTGAAACAGTATAGTTGTGGCACTTGTATTATGACTACATTTGGCTTCCCGGGGTGATGTCTTTGTAAAACATTTGACAGGCTTTTGTGCAGTTAATCCTACAACAATGAAGGGCAGATGGTACTAAATTGGAAGCTAAGGTGGCGCTATGGTGACCTTTTACTCACGCCGTATTTACAAAGTGGCACAATGCATGCATTGCAGCACTTTGAAACCCTTTGATCTACAGTATGCCTGCCTCAGGCATAATTTATGTAAAGGGGATTTTCTCCCGTTAAGTGGGGGGGGGGGGTTGAAAATATGGCACAATGAAATCTAGAAGATTTCTTTGCATTGTTTTTTTGGGCACTTTTAACCCATGCTCAGAGCAGGTGCCAAAAGAGGACACACCATTGTTTACAATGGGCCCCTATACACTGTTCAAGGTTAGTGCCCAAATTTTGGTGCTAACCCTGAACAGTACATCAATAATATCAGAAATTCTAAGACTATTGCCGCCTACCCTGAGCCATGGTGCACCGTATTTTAAATACGGCGCACTCATGGTGGCAGTAGCGGGGGCGCAAGTGGAGGCAAGAAAGGTGGTGCTACATGTAATGTAGCATCGCTTTTCAACATATGGCCCTAAAGGTTAAAGGGACATTATAGTTAGTCTAACATTTCAAACATAGAAAACCATAGAAATTCAGCAGGCATAGTTACCTCACCTAACTATAACTTGCACTGCCGTAATGCATGGCTTATGAGCTCACATATTACATCACTCATGACATGGTCAGTGACAACACTGATGACATCTCAAATAATATCACTGACTAATAATACTAATAACATCATCCAAGCTTTTTTGGTACACCTTACTTTGTAAACTACAATGGCAACAAAGACCTGAAAGGAACTACAAATAGCTCAGAATAATATGAAGCATCATTAATTCCATCACATATGCAACTCTCTTGGGAATAGCAATCGCCGTTTATGCCCAACATTGACCCTATGCCATACACATCAGGGGTAGCTTAGTTCACATTATAATCAACCACCGTTATAAGGGAGAGCCATTTTGCACACAGTGTTCAGAGAAAGCTAAGTCCCTCAAGATTCTGAATGTCTCTTCCAAAATTAATAACCTAATATGGATATCCTTTATCAGTATCAACCGTCTAACAGTCACTGACCCTACATTGAGGAATTGAGTTTCTACCACTAGAAAAAAGGGTATATTAAACAATGTTTACTCGATGGAGAGAGTTTACTCTGTACGAACTGTTTGCAGACAGTTAAACTCTCATGCGAAATACACCAAAGAATATTAATAAGTATCTATCAAGAACAGTATACATTCTATACAAAATCTGTCCAAAGAGACACCATTCGATTAAAATAAACAATGTCTGAAGGTACTAAAGGACATGCGACCTGCAGCCTTCATATTGTGCTGCAAACTTCACACATACACTATCTTCTAAACCTAATGAGCACAAGTACATAGGTTAGTCCCTGGTGCATACAGTTTTGTATGTTATGTAGAAATTGTCATGCTGAGATGATTCTAATAACTCAAGTTATTTAGTATTTACTATGTATAATCTTTGCACATTTGGAAACTTTTTCTGCAGACCCAAAAACTTGTGTGGGACATATTGGACTGAACTTGTCAACGGTCATCTGCATGCAAAGTTACTCTTCAATACACAGATTTATAAAGTGTTCAATGCTTCTATGTGAGAAAACTGGGCTTTTTGTAGATGCCCCCTCACCTTTTGCCCCCAGTTTTGACTGATACTGGCATTTTCAGACTTCGAATGTGCCCTGAGCTCTGCTAACGAGGCCAAGGGCCAGGGCTCTGTGTGAAGGGCTATCTGGTAATTAGGTATACTTAAAATTGGTACTGACAACCCACCTGTACGTCCCTTGTATATGGTAGGGCATATAGGTTTAGGGACCCCTGTGGGGTTAATGCACTTACATCTGCATTACTATTATTCTTGCTGCCATTTTAAAAGCCAGCCTTGCCTTGCTGGCTGCTTTTAAAATAAAACTATGTCCAAATTTGACTTTGGAATTAAAACTACTTCCAACTTCTTTTACATATAGGTCACCCTTAAAGTCTAACCTAGGTGCCACAAGGGAAGGATGCTGTGTAATCATATGCAGGGACATTATAAAGGTTGTTTTATAAGCCCTGGTGAGGGAAACACTGCCAATTTCCTTTTTTCCCCTTTGTAGTGCAATAGCTCCATAGGCTAACACTGGAAGGCATTATTTAACATTAACAAAGTCTTACTTCTGATAGGAGTGAAATAAAAATGGCATTCAAGGCATGAAATTAATAGCTAAAATAAAATAATTTGCCAATATTAGATTTATTATAACTATTATGGGGAAAAGTTTTAGACATCTTTCCTGAGGTTACCTAAAATCAACCCTGTAGCAGCCTTTCCTGATTGGTCAATGAGGGAAAACTGGGTTGATTGCAGAAAACCGCTAACTTTTTGCCCCCATTTTTCACTCATACTGGTGTTTTTCTGACTCTGATTGTATCCTGGGCACTGCTAAACAGTCCTAGGACCTGTGCTCTGATTAAAGTGATATGTGCAAATTAGGTTAATTATAATTGGCTGTACCAACCTACCTATAGGTCCCTAGTATATGGTAGGGCATGTCGGTTTAGGGGCCCCAACATAGGTAGTACACTGACGGGTGCACTGCTGTGGTGCCCAGTCTGATTTTAAAAGCAGGCTCACCTTGCTGGTTGCTTTTAAGTTAAAGTTAACCCCAAATTTGGCTTTGGAATTAAAAATAATTCCAAAGTCCTAAGCTACATTATTTTTACATATACGTCACCCCTAACATGTGCTCCAAGTGCCCCCAGGCTTGGGTACAGTGTAAACATAAGCAGGGACTTTATAAAAGATGTTTTATAAGCCCTGGTGAGGAATAAATAGCCAAATTCATGTTCCCCATTGTAGTGCATGGGCTCCATAGGCTATCATGGAAAAACTTCATTTTAAAATAAATATGTCTTATTTTCCATAGGGAGGAGCTAAATATAGCAAGTATAGTATCAAATTAAAAGTTATTATGAATCCAATACGTTGCCACTGCTGAATTTAATATAACTTGAACAGGGAATGAGTTTTAGAACTCTTGCTAAAAGTTACCAACTTCAGCACTGTAGTGCCCTTCTCTGATTGGTCAGTCTCTGGCAGGCTGCCTTGATGAGGTGTAAAGTGGCCTGGGCTGAAAAAAAGGAAGTATCTGGTGGGAGGAGGTCTGCCTCAGCAGATGGTAGAACAGGAATTGGGAGAGAGCATCCAAACTGGACATCAAAGGAGGGAAGGACAGTTGGGACTGCAACTGTTCCTCCCCCATTTCCTGCAGCCTCAGACAACCAAGGGCCCCTGATTATATTAAGAGAGGGCTGGAAAGGGGTGTGTTAAGGGAAGCTTACTCAGCCAGATCTAAACTTTAAGATTCATGTTTTGCCATTTTGGAGGAAAATTGCTCCCTGGGATTTATTTTTGCCACACTTCCCAGAAAGTGGTCGCTCAAGAGGGTGGGGGCCTGCATGTGATTGGACAGGTGCCCTCCCCCTTCTTGCCATCCCAGAAGCAAGGATAAAATTGGCAGAGCTACCCCACAATTCAGATCCCTACTGGAACAAGACAAGAGGAAGGACTGCCCTGATGGATACCTGGCCTGCACCAGGACACTGCCCTCAGAAGGACTGTGCCAACTGCACACTTTGGCTTCACCCAGAAAATAAGTTTGCTTGTCTTCTACTACTCCAAAAAGGGATTCCCTGTAGGCTACCGGTAGAAAAGAGCTGACCAGAGTAGAGCCCCCTGCATCAAGCTCTGCAAATATTGAGCAGCTGACCAGTGGTCATTTTTGGATTCAAACCAAATGCATTCTGGGAGTTGGAGTCCTAACCAGCAAGGAGCAACTCAGAGCTTCTGCACCTTGGGGTGCATCGTGGACACCTAAAGAACCTTAAAAGTACTTCTGGAAGAAGATCCAGAGGTTTGGAGTACCTTTGGGAAAAGCTTCATAAGTGAACCGACCTGATGTCGTGAGTTAAACTGGCCAACGTCGACCGCAACCTGGCTTGACTGGCAGGTTCACCTCCCTGGCTTGGCACTTTTGACTTCTAAGCGCTAGAAAACATTTCATCTTTAAAAATGCATATCTCTGGTTTTCTTTATTGGATTAGTGTCATGTTAGTGTAATTTTAAAGATAAAAATCCAATCTATGTTTATAAAGTGGTGTTGGATTTTTATTGTGTTTTGTGTTTTACTTATTTACTGTTTTGATGATATTAAGGGTCTCATTAAGGTAACATTGCCAACAAGCTGGTGGTGTACCGGCAGTGTATTATGACTGTGGCGCATTAGCCACGGCCCTACCGACGGCCCCTGCAACTGACCGCCAGGCTTCCGCCATAATCCAGATAATAAGCACCGCTGCCCTGGGGATTATGAGTTCACAACCACCAGCCTGTCCATGGTGCCCCTGGGGGCCCATGCACTGCCCATGCATTTGGCATGGGCAGTGCATTGGCCCCCAGGCACAGCCCATCGCGCATTTCACTGCCCGATTTTTGGGCAGTGAAAATGCACGATGGGTGCTGCTGCACCCGCTGCACATCAACGTTGCTGCCAGCTCTATTATGAGGCAGCTGCAATGTTGATGTCACTTTTCCACTGGGCCAGAGGATGGAAACACTGTTTCCGTCTACTGGCCCAGTGGAAAAGTCATAATAGGGAGCCACCAATACCGCCAGCAGTATGCTGGCGGTATAGTGGCACCCGCAGCTTCCGTGGTCTTTTTGTAAAACCGCCAAAGTTGTAATGAGGGCCTAAATGCTTTACACACCTGTCTCCTAAGTAAAGCCTAACTGCCCATTGCCAAGCTACCAAGGGTTGACCCAGGATTAATTTATTGAGACCTTGACTGGACCTAGTGGGGGTTTTTGGCCTATTGCTAAGTGTAGGTAGTTACCGGAACCTTCCGGAGAGATTTTATCCATTTGGGGGTTTTGTGGAGCAGTGCTCTCTGGGACATCAATGTGACACACTTTAGAGAAAGCTATCACACATGAGGGGGACAACCTGCATCTCATTGTTCAGGGGTGTCTCCCCCACTTGTCAACCCAGAAGCATGGATAACTATGGGAGAGCTGCCAAGCAACTCAGATCCCCGCTGGAAGAAATCAGAAGAAGAAGGACTGCCTTGCTGAACCACAGGTCTGCACAAAGGACTGTGCTATGAAGGTCTGCACCTGCTGCACATTCTGGGTATCACAACAGAAATAACTTTTTCTTCCTCCTAAAGATTCAGGTAACAGGTACAAAGGAGGTACCAAGGGTCACCTGCATCAAGTCCTTCCAGAAGAGCCCAGCTGAGCAGTATCCAGTGGACCTTTAAGGATTTGACCAGGTGCATTGTAGGAATTGTACTCCTAACTCTCAAGGAACAACTTAGAGCTTTTGGAACTTTGGATTGTGGTTGGAGATACTTGAATATCCCAGAATGACATTCTGGAAGAAGCTCCAGAAATGTGGAAATATTTGAAGCATGTTAGAAATGGGGTTTCTGGTAGGCAGTCAGTTTGAACTCTGTCCAAGCAGGGATCCTCACTCCAGTCAGGGTAAAGGAGTTGGCACAAGCAGTTAGGCTTATTTCAAAGGCAATGCGTAAAGTATTTGTACCAACACACACAGTAACACAGTGAAAACACTATAAAAGGAGCACAACACCAGTTTAGAAAAATAGCCAATATTTATCTAAATCAATCAAAACCAAAATGACAAGATCCAACATATGCAAGCTATTCATTTTTAAATTAAAAAGAGTGTCACTCCATAGAAATCAATGGATGTGTTGTTTTTACACAAAGTCCCTAGTTTGCGTTAAAAATAAAGCTGCATGGGTGAGCTTGTGTATCAGAAAAATGAGTGATGCTTAAATTCCTTACTCGGAAGTGAGGCTGTGGTCTTTTCTTCTCTGGCAAGTAGGCGATGTATAATTTTTTTCTCCCGCAGAAGAGTGATGCAGCGATTTTTGGATGGGAAACCTCAGTCAGGTCTGTGCATGTTCACTGTGGGTTGATGCATCAATTTTGCCAGCCATCAGCGGGTGTTGTGCTGATTTTCCAGCTGCAATGCAGTTAGTGCATTGATTTTTCAGCCGCAAGTCAGGTGCTGCATCAATTTTAATCTTGCACGCCTCCTGTGTATGGATTTCAGTCTTGGTTCCACCTGCTTCTGCTTTCAAGGGCCCAAGGACTGGATTAGGCACTACTTGGTAGGGTAGGAGTCTCAGCAAGAGAATCCAGGTGCTGGCAGAGGACGTCTTTGATTGCCTTGAGGCTTCAGAACAGGGGGCAAGCAAGGTCCAAGCCCCTGGAGACACCTAACAAGCAGGAAAACACGCCAAGTCCAGTTTTTGTCCTCTCGCAGGCAGACGCAGAAACTGCAGGCCACCCCAGCAAAGCGCACTCACAAGTAAAGGGAAAGTAGTCGTCCTCCAGCTCTTCTCCTGGGCAAGGGTTCTTCTTGATCCTGAAGTAATCTAAAAGTCTGAGGTTTTCAGTCCACTGCTTATATTCCTTTCTTCCTTTGAAGTAGGCCTGGCCCCAGAGACACACTAGTGGTTTGGAGACTGCATTGTGTGAGGACATGCACGGTTCTTTCAGGTGTAAGTGTCAGCTTCTCCCTCCCCACTCTAGCCCAGGAGACTCATCATGATATGCAGGCTGCACCCCATCTCCCTTTGTATCACTGTCTAGAGGGAATTCACAAACAGCCCAACTGTCAGTCTGACCTAGATGTGGATTCCACAAGTAGGCAGAGGCACAGAATGGTTAAGCAAGAAAATGACCACTTTTTAAAAGTAGCATTTTAAAAATGACAGTTTAGAAAACACCTTTACCAAAAGGTGTATTTTAAAATTGTGAGTTCAGAGACCCCAATCTCCACATCTTTATCTGTTCCCAATAGGAAACTACACATAAAAAATATTTAAAGGTAGTCCCCTGGTTAACCTATGAGAGAGATGCGCGGTGCAACACTGAGAAAACCGAATTTTTCAGGGCATGTAAAACACATCAGTACATGTCCTACCTTTAACATACACTGCACCATACCCTTGGGCCTACCTAGGGCCTACCTTCGGGTACCCTACATGTAGAAAAAGGGGAGGCTTGTGCCTGGTAAGTGTATACCCTTGCCAGGTTGAATTGGCAGTTTTAAACGGCACACACAGACACTGTAGTGACAGGTCTGAGACATGTTTACAGAGCTACTCATTTGGCCAGCACAGTCAGTGCTGCAGGCCCACTAGTAGCTTTTGATTTACAGGCCCTGGGCACCTCTAGTGCACTTTGTCAGTGAATTACTAGAAAATGATATATGCCCGTCATGGAAAAACCAAACACACATACAGTTTACAGACAGCACTTGCACTTTAGCACTGGTCAGCAGTTGTAAAGTGTCCAAAGTACAAAAAAAACAGCAAATACAGAGTCCACCACACAGTCAAAACACAGGAAGCAGAAGCAAAAAGGCTGGTGGAAATCACGCCAAGGATGGCAGGCCTAGCAGAGCATTTTTGGAAAAAAGCTTCTTAAGGTGACCTACCTGTTGTTGAGAGCTAAGCTTGCAACTCAAAACGGGGCCCAGCCTGAATTTCAAGTTAGCTCTGCTGAAGGTCCAGACCTTTTTGTAATCAACAAGACTTCCAGGAGTTGACCGAAGCTTTGCACTGAACCAAGCCCATATCGTGGAACCTCAAACCAACCTGAGAAGGAGATTCGCTTGATGTTCTGAAAAAAAAGACTAAGGGCCTCATTACAGGTTTGTCGGTCCTGAGACTGCTAAACTTGTGGTGGCAGTCAGACTGCTTCAATCCTGGTGTTCAGACCACCAGGTTATGATCCTAGTTGCCAGACCACCAGGAGACTGCCACCTCCTCTGGGATCAGGGAACCTGACATGTTGGCTGCGGTGAAAGTTCTGGTCAACCACAGAGGTGCTGAGTTCAGCACCACTGTGCTGATAAAACTTTACTTTCTGCCAGCCTTTTTATGGCAGGGTCCCCGCCTCAAAAAGGCTGATGGAAAGGCAGACTTGGGGGCACAGAGAGGCCCCTGCACTGCCCACACCCATGTAGTGGGCAGTGCAGGGCCTCCAGTCTGCACCCTCGGAGTGCACACTGTCTGCTATGGCAGACAGTGCGCATTACGAGGGTGCTGTGTGAGACAACATTGGCCTCATCTCTCTGAGGGAGGTGAGGCCAATGCTGCCACACTGTTTCTGCCTGCTGACTGGCAAGAACGTCGTAATACTACATGTCTGCCGGTCACCCAAGTAGAAACATCGTAATACAATGGCAGTGAGGCCACTGGCTTGATGACTGCCTCACCACCACCGTATTGGAGTCCAATCACCAAAATCATGATCGGCCCCTAAGTCTGAATGGAACATTTTTGACTGAGTCCTACCACTAAGGTCCATATTTATACTTTTTGATGCAAACCAGCGCTGGCGCTGGTTTGCGTCAAAGAATTTAACGCTAGCTAGCGCCATTCCAACGCACCAGGCGGCTGCCTCATTTATGGATTGACGTTAGGTAAAAATGGGGGTTGTGCGTCAAAAAATGGTGCAAGTCAGCTCAGAGTAATAAAATCAGGGCTCTAACCGGCCTTGCGCCATTTTTTGATCCACAACCACCTTTGAAATTACTCCTGTCTTAGCAAAGACAAGAGTCATGCCCCCCTGCCCAATGACCATGCCCAGAGGGACATAAGTATGAAAAGTGGCCATCATGTCATGATGCACCACTGTTCTTGACCCTATTGAGCCCCCCTAATACCACCATGTGTGCATCGTATTTATGATACAGCGCACCATGGTGAACGTTAGGGAACTAGCATCAAAAATGTTGATGCTAGTTTGGAACTTTGCAAGATTAGCACCAAATATTTGATGCTAATCCTACAAAGTGAAAGAATTAGCATCAATGAAAAAAAGGGGAGTGTCATTTTAACACCTACTTTAGTCAGGCATTAAAAAATGACACTAAAAATGTTGCAGCGGAATCTCGTAGATTCAACTGTGCCATTTTACTTTGCCTCCTAACACCAGAATGCCCCTTTTGCATACATTATGCCTGTGCAGGCATAATGTGGCGCAAGGGTTTACAAAGTGTCCCAATGCGTGCATTGTGTCACTTTGTAAATATGGCGCAGCATTTTTTGCCAACCTAAAGCCACATTAGCGTAAAAACAAATGAAGCTAATGTGGTGCAAGGTGGTGCTAGGGGCATCTTAAATCTGGCCCTAAATGCTTTATACACCTGTTTCTTAATTTAAGCCAGAATGCCCATGAGCTAAGCAACCAAGGGTTGAGCAAGGATTAATTTATTGAGACCTTGACTGGACCTTATGTGTGATTGTGGCCTTATTTCTAGCTGTAAGTACCTACTCACACTTTCCTGCACTCTACACATCCATTATGCATTAGAAGCACATCTGTTTTATGAAGACTTACACCTAGTTTCTAAACACATGCTGTACAAAATTAGGTAGAAAAGTAATGTGGTAGCTACCCACCACTATGCAACTATAAAACAAACTAACACATTCATTGGATGATGTCATCAGTGATGTCATCAATGATGTCATTTGAGATTCATCATTGGTGTCATGAATTATATCACAGGACATGTCATGAGTGATGTAATATGTGAGGTCATATGTAGTGCATGGCAGCGTTCAAGTTATAGTTATAACTGGTGAATTTCTGTGATTATTTAGTTCATACTGTTAATGTTATTGTCACGGACATAGGGGGTCATTACATCATTGGCAGCAAAAGCCGCTTACCGGCGTGAAAACACCGCTGCGGAATTCCACCACAGCTATTATGACCCACATCTCGGAATACGCCGAAATTCAGACACCCACACAAGTCCGCCACACCAAAGGTCAGTGATAAACTGGCGAAAACAAATCCTCCACCGTCACGCCAACAGAAACACGCCCATGGTCTTTCAACCGCAGTATTCCATTTGTGGTACACACCGCCGCGCTCAAAATACACACACATCTCCAAAACACCGCCACATTGGACAATTCGAAATACACACACCTGATACACATACAAACAACACTCCCACACACCCAACACAATATAAAACACACACCCACATCACCCACAAACCCCTACGACCCAAAATCAGAGACGAAGGCGACAGAGATAGAGCACAGCAATAAAGAACCCCACCACACAGAGGCACAAAACACCATCACCCACACAACATCCACGCACAAAATTCCACACACCACTACACATCACCACACTCATCACCACATACACCACCCCACACATCACCTACACCACCCCATGGCACACCACAGACACCCCATGTTTTCCGAAGAGGAGCTCAGGGTCATGGTGGAGGAAATCGTACGGGTAGAGCCACAGCTATTTGGATCACAGGTGCAGCACACCTCTATAGCCAGGATGATGGAGCTATGGCGAAGAATCGTCAAAAGGGGAAACGCAGTGGGACAGCACCCAAGAAATCGGGAGGACATCAGGAAGAGGTGGACCTACGGGGAAGGTGCGTTCAGTGGTCTCCAGGCACAGCATCGTGATTCAGCGGACTGGCGGTGGACCCCCACTTCCTCCCCCACAACTAACAACATGGGAGGAGCTGGTCTTGACCATTATGCATCCAGAGGGCCTCGGAGGAGTCGGTGGAGGAATGGACACTGGTAAGTCAAATCTTAACTATCATATCCCCCACACTACCTGCATGCCAATACACACCCCCACCCTCACCCCCTCCCCTATCACTCCAACTCCTCACTAATGTACTTATAACACAAACCACCCATCCCAACACCAAGCCCTGCATGACACAACTAAGCATGGAGACCCATCACTAAAGCATGCCCACTGCACATACCCATAACACCCCCGAACCATCATTACACAAGCCCCCACACAGGAATGCTTGCACTGGGGTACACGCACACCCACCCATTGCACACCATGACACACACACATGCAATAATCATGCTTTTATACCCCTGCAGGACCACTACGTAACGTCACCAGACAGGAGGGTCCAGACATATCCACTCCACCCCCAGAAGAGGCCCACAGTGATGACAGCAGCTCTGGCCAACTGGATCCAGATGACCAGCCCATACCATCGTGGGCCTCGGGACAGTCGGTTCCCCTCGCACAGGCACAGCCCAACACTGACCTTCCACCCTCTGGTAACACCAGCACAGCATCCACCCAGCGGGCCCATACCTCCGTACCCAGGACACGTCAGTCAGCTGTGTGTCCACCACCACAGGGAACCCAGGATAACCCACCACCCCAACAACAACAGGGACCTGGAGGCAGTGGTAGTGGGCACACAGTCCAGGGGACGGAGGCAGAGGAACACAGGGGAACTGGGAGGGCTGCCGTGCGACAGGGGGCGGACAGGCCAAGGGAACCCACTCTCCACGAGGCCCTCTTCTCCATCATGGGAGCATACCACCACTCCCAGGAGACGATGGCAACGGTCATGGCCAAGTTTCAGGAGACCCAGCGCATGCAGGAGGAACAGTATTTGGGGTTCAGGAAGGAGCTCAGAACCATCAGCTCCGCCCTGGGCACTATCGTAGGGGTGCTGAAGGACATACAAAAGACCATGAGGGACAACGTGGCACTCCAAGGGGCCCCTGACACTAGCATGGATGATGAACTGCCCACCACCTCCGCCGGCGCTAGTGGACAGGACGCCCTGCCACAGGACCACCACACCAGCACCTCACCCCCTGCAGATGGAGAACCACCCCGCAAGCGGTCCCTGAGATCTAGGAACAGGACAGAGCAAGATGGCAAGACCCCCGCCAGGAAATGAGACCACCCTGATTGTCCTCCCACTGTCCCACTTTGTTACCCTGACCAGATTGGAACTGCCCCAGCACCACTTCCTATGCCCATATGGGCAATGCACCTGTGAGACTAATAGACTGGACTCTGCCATGAACATTCCTCCACCATCACCCATCACCATTTTGCCACCCCCTCCAATAATTAGCACTTCAATAAACACCCTTGAACCACAAAACAATCTGGAGTCAGTCTGTGATTTTGAAAATGTGTATCAGCTATGACAGTGACAAAATCCGTTCTCAATAGTAATGTCAACATACTTATGTCACACATCACAAGTCCATGAAGGATGCAAGCAGATGACACACATTGGTAACCACACCTGTGAAACCGTAATTGAAATGTATCACTCAGTTAGCAGATACTACTTCAAATTGACAGACAGGATAGAGGTAGAAGTGTGAAAGTGAATGTACTAGTAAAGAAATTGTTCTCACCTGTGTGTCACTGGAAATATTGCTGTATGACAGAGTCCCTGTTATCAATGTCTTCTTCCTCTGCTTCCTCCTCATCACTGTCCACAGGCTCCACAGCTGCCACAACACCGTCATCTGGACCATCCTCCTGCAGAAAAGGCACCTGGCGTCGCAAAGCAAGATTGAGCAGGCAATGATGATCTGGCACACCTTCCTTGGTGAGTAGAATGGGGAACCACCTGTCATATGGAGGCACCTGAACCTTGCCTTCAGGAGCCGAAGGTGCGTTTGATCACCCTCCTAGTCCACCCATGGGCCTCATTGTAGCGTTCCTCTGCCCTGGTCCTGGGATTCCTCACTGGGGTCAATAGCCATGACAGGTTGGGGTAACCAGAGTCCCCTAATAGCCACACACGGTGCCTCTGGAGTTGACCCATCACATACGGGATGCTGCTATTCTGCAGGATGTAGGCGTCATGCACTGAGCCAGGGAACATAGCATTTACCTGTGAGATATACTGGTCTGCCAAACATACCATCTGTACATTCATTGAATGATAACTCTTCCTGTTCCTGTACACCTGTTCACTCCTGTGGGGGGGGACCAAAGCCTCATGGGTCCTATCAATGGCACCTATGATGTTAGGGATATGTCCCAGGGCATAGAAGTCACCTTTAACTGTAGCCAAATCCTCCACCTGAGGGAAAACGATGTAGCTCCTCACGTGTTTCAGCAGGGCAGACAACACTCTGGACAACACGTTGGAAAACATAGGCTGGGACATCCCTGATGCCATGGCCACTGTTGTCTGAAATGACCCACTTGCTAGGAAATGGAGCACTGATAGCACCTGCACTTGAGGGGGGATTCCTGTGGAATGGCGGATTGGTGACATCAGGTCTGGCTCCAACTGGGTACACAGTTCCTGGATTGTGGCACGGTCAAACCTGTAGGTGATGATTAAATGTCACTCCTCCATTGTTAACAGGTCCACCAGCGGTCGGTACACCGGAGGATTCTGCCATCTCCTCACATGTCCCAGCTGACGGTGCCTAGGAAGGACAACAGCGACCACAGAGTCAACAAATTCTGAGGTATGTACCCACAGCTACACAGAACACAACACTAAATACAATATCCTTCCTGTATGTGTGTTGAGTGTAGGACTAGGTAAGTGTGACACAGTTGTAAATGAAGCATTGTGGGCCCCTGAAATGGCAGCTGCCTGACCTCTAAAGTGGGACAATGGGATGAGAGGTAACTGCGCTGGCGTTGTACACCGTTGCGGTAGGCGGTCAAAGACTGCGGCGCAATGCTGCATTGGTTAACATTGGACCCTATGGGTCCCAGGAGCCAATGACGAAGTGCGGCGGCGGTGATGATACGCACCGCCGCGGACGTCACCACCATTTTCTATCTGTTCAATCACTCGATACCTGATCTTCGACAGGAGAGGACCTACACTGCAAGTGCTGCTGTGACCTCAATCTGGAAGAGACAATGGCTGGTGCCTCTGGGGAAAGGGCCCCTGCATTCACTGCACAGGAGTTGGAGAAGCTCGTGGACGGGGTCCTCCCCCAGTACACGCTACTCTACGGTCCTCCAGACCAACAGGTAAGTACACAGGGAGCACGTTGTATGGGCTATGCCTGGGTAGAGAGGGCTGGATGTCAGTAGGAAGGGGGCAGAGTCCTGCGAGCATGTAGAAGTGTGATTGCATGTGCCACATGGCAAGGGCAGAGATGTGGGCCACTCACTTCGACGGTGCTGTTGCTAATGACTTCTCTTCTTCCCCTGTACATGTCATGTAGGTCAGCGCCCACCAGAAGAAGGATATTTGACGTGCCATCGCCAAGGACGTCCGGACCCTGGGGATCCACTAGAGACGGAGCACCCACTGCCGTAAAAGATGGGAGGACATTCGCCGCTGGAGCAAGAAGACGGCGGAGGCTCTGCTGGGGATGGCCTCCCAACGTGGGAGGGGTGCCCGTCGAACCATGACCCCCCTGATGTTCCGGATCCTGGCTGTGGCCTACCCTGAGTTGGATGGACGCATGAGGGCATCACAGCAGACACAAGGGGGTGAGTACACTCACATTCTCATGACTTTGCGCGCAGTGGAGGGGTCTGGATGGGGGAGGAGGGCTGTGGGTTTCCCTAGGCCAGGGCGAGTTCCGTAGGCTAGGTCCCTCCGGAATCCATGTCATGTGCCACTCCACCCCACCTCTGTAGAGTGCCAAGTACAGGTATACATGCCCCTGTGTCATCTATGTGGGTAGATGACACGCATAGCCATGTAGGCCATATCCCAGGAATTGCATCTGTAGAGGCCAAGAGCACGGTGTAGTGGGCTGCTGTGTCTGTATTGTCCGCCAACGGTAGCGGTAAGCCATGCACTCAACCTGTCTTTCTTCTGTTTCCCCACCCCTTTTTGTGCTCTCCCTGATCTTTAGTGCATCAGCATCATCAGGCGGAGGTACAGTGGCACCGGAGCACAAGGGGTCTGCATCCCACATGGCCATGGAGGGCCACACCACAGACACAGAATACACCAGTGGGACGGAGGGCGAGGGGAGCTTCACGTCGTTCACCGGATCAGCAAACAGCGACACAGACTTGTCCTCCGATGGGAGCTCCCTTGTGGTGGCGGCACCATCTGTGCCCCCCACTTCTACAGGTACAGCCGCCACCCCCCGTACCAGCACCGCCCTCCCAGCAGCCCCTCAGCCTTCGCTCCGTGCCCGCTCATTCAGGAGGGTGGGCATCACCTTCGCCCCAGGCACCTCAGCCCCTGCCCCTGTCACCCCTGCTGCCCTCAGTGAGGAGGACATTGACCTCCTCAGGTCACTCACTGTTGGGCAGTCTACCATTGTGAATGCCATCCTGGGTGTAGAAAGGGAGTTGCAACACACTAATGCATTCCTGGAGGGCATTCATTCTGGTCAGGCTGCCCATCATCGAACCCTGCACTCTCTGGCCTCAGCACTGATGGCAGCCATTGTCCCTGTGTCTAGCCTCCCCCCTCCAACTTCCTCCACCCAGACCCAATCCCCTGTACCCCAGCCTATCCCAAGCACACCATCAGACCAGCCTGCACACACCTCAACACACAAGGGCAGCTCAGGAAAACATAGGCACCACACATCCCACAGGCACTCACACAAGCATCACCCACATACAGACACAGCAACATCCACTGCCTCCACTGTGTCCCCCTCCTCGTCGTCTCCCTCCTCCCTCCCAGTGTCGTCTACACTCTCACCTGCATGCACTACCACTACAGCCACTAGGACTTGCACCAGAACACTCAGCACCACACCCCGCTCACCTGCACTCACCACCCCCAATACCATTTACATGTCCCCTGTGTCCTCTCCCAGTGTGTCTGTGACGCCCCCTCCCAAAGAGCACAAACGCGGACACCCACACACCCAACATCCATCCACCTCACAACAGCCTCCAGAATCTGCACCTGCACCCAAATCATTAAAGTTCAACCTCCTACAACCCCCTCCAGCTACCCGTCCCAGTGTTCGTCAGAAACTTTTCCTAAGCAACCTTGACCTCTGTCCCACCACCCCCACCCCTCCAATTCATAGGTCCCATACTAGCACCTGAGCCAAAAAAAGTCTGATACCAGTGGTGCATGTTAGAGGTATGTGGAGTGCACCGGCCACCAGGGCAGCCAATGTGACACGGAGCCAAAGCACTGCCAGTCCACCCCCTGTAAAGCACCAGAAGTTGGACAGTGCCCGACGGGAGAGGGTGAAGACTCCTGCCAGCAAAGCCGCCCACAAGGGTCCTGGGGGGAGTGTTGAGTCAGCTGTGACCCCTCCCAAGGTGGTGAAGGGGCAGAAGAAGTCTCCAAAGTCTGGTAAGAGCAGCACGGCGGAGAAGGCCGCCATCCTCCCCGCTGGCCAGGACGCCACCGCCAGCCCCATCGTCATTGGTCCGGAGACCACCGCCAGAGTCAGTGCCCTGGAGGGCAGCACTATTGTCACTGGTCCGGAGACCACCCCCAGAGTCAATGCCCTGGAGAGCAGCACTATTGTCACTGGTCTGGAGACCACCGCCAGAGTCAGTGACCTGGAGGGCAGCACTATCGTCACTGGTCCGGAGACCATCGCCAGTGTCAGTGCCCTGGAGGGCCCCGGCACCCACAGCCCCGCTGGGCACTGAGGGACCGTCATGCCACACACCGCTGCACAGGTCACAGACAGCAAAGTCAAGCACCGCTGAACATGGTAAGCACCGCTGAACAGGGCAAAGACCGCCATGGCAAGCACCGCTGAACATGGCAAGCATCGCTGAACAGGGCAAAGACCGCCATGGCAAGCACCGCTGAACAGGGCAAGCACCGCTGAACAGGTCAGAAACGGCAAAGTCAAGCACCGCTGAACAGAGCAAAGACCGCCATGGCAAGCACCACTGAACAGGGCAAAGACTGCCATGGCAAGCACCGCTGCACATGGCAAGCACCGCTGAACAAGGCGAAGACCGCCATGGCAAGCACCGCTGAACAGGGAAAGCACCACTGAACAGGTCAGAAATGGAAAAGTCAAGCACCGCTGAACAGGGCAAAGACCGCCATGGCAAGCACCGCTGAACTGAGCAACAACCACCATGGCAAGCACTGCTGAACATGGCAAGCACCGCTGAACAGGGCAAAGACCGTCATGGCAAACACCGCTGAACATGGCAAGCACCGCTGAACAGGGCAAAGACAGCTGAACAGGTCAGAAATGGCAAAGTCAAGCACCGCTGAACATGGCAAGCACCGCTGAACATGGCAAGCACCGCTGAATAGGGCAAAGACCGCCATGGCAAGCACCGCTGAACATGGCAAGCACCGCTGAACAGGGCAAAGACCGCCATGGCAAGCACCGCTGAACAGGTCAAGCACCGCTGAACAGGTCAGAAACGGCAAAGTCGAGCACCGCTGAACAGGGCAAAGACCACCATGGCAAGCACCGCTGAACAGGGCAAGCACCGCTGAACAGGTCAGAAACGGCAAAGTCAAGCACCGCTGAACAGGGCAAAGACCGCCGTGGCAAGCACCGCTGAACAGGGCAAGCACCGCCAAGTCAAGCATCATTAGCCCATGAGCGGCTGGTACAGTGACGGAACTGGGACCGTCACGAGGAGCGTGATGCACTCTGGGCACCAGTCCCCCTCCAGAACCAGTGGAGAACTGCATCCACTACCTGAATCCTTCACAGGATGAAGCACTCTAGGCACCAGTCCCCCTCCAGAACCAGTGGAAAACTGCATCCACTACCTGAATCCTTCACAGGATGAAGCACTCTGGGCACCAGTCCCCCTCTAGAACCAGTGGAGACTGTTATCCACTTGAGAGACTGTGGCTTTGCACTCCCCAGGATGGTACAGTGGGCAAACCACCCACTGTAGAGACTTGAGAGACTATGGCTTTGCACTCCCCAGGATTGATCAGTGGCCAAACCACCCACTGTAGAGACTTGAGAGACTGTGGCTTTGCACTCCCCAGGATTGATCAGTGTGCAACCCACCCACTGTAGAGACTTGAGAGACTGTGGCTTTGCACTCCCCAGGATTGATCAGTGGGCAACCCACCCACTGTAGAGACTAGAGAGACTGTGGCTTTGCACTCCCCAGGATGGTACAGTGGGCAAACCACCCACTGTAGAGACTTGAGAGACTGTGGCTTTGCACTCCCCAGGATGTAACAGTGGGCAACCCACCCACTGAAGAGCTTTGAGAGACTGTGGCTTTGCACTCCCCAGGATTGATCAGTGGGCAACCCACCCACTGTAGAGACTTGAGAGACTGTGGCTTTGCACTTCCCAGGATTGATCAGTGGGCAAACGACCCACTGTAGAGCTTTGAGAGTCTGTGGCTTTGCACTCCCCAGGATTGATCAGTGGGCAAACCACCCACTGTAGAGACTTGAGTGACTGTGGCACTCCCCAGGATACATCAATGGGCATGGAGCCCCGTTGTGGATCTGGCTTTGCACTCATCTGGCTGAGGTGCCCCCTCTTCCCTTCCGCCTGAGGTGCCTATTGTATTACTATCTGATGCCCCTGCAGTGTTCTCTCTGTTTCTGGACAGACATCGTGTGTGGGCCTCGCCCATGCATTTTTGGTCCAGTGGCCCACGGACATTGAATTGTGGATACCTGCACTACTAATCGTGATGTATATATTTGGAATGTGTATATATTTCTGTATATATGAGCTTACTGTATTTTTATTCATTACAATAGTTATACTGATTCCCTTTTGTCTTTGCATTCTTCTGGGGGGTTGTGGGTTGTTACTGTGATGTTTGGATATGCATTAATGTGTGTGTTGTAGTGGGTGAGGTTCGGGGGGGGGGGTGTTGCGTTTGTGTCCCTCTGACTTTTGGCTCCCCCCTCCCCTATGTCGTAGGTGCAGTACTCACCGTTGTCTTCGGCGCCGCCGTTGCTGATGTTCGTAGAGGAACAGGAAGACAAGCGCAGGGAGTATTTGGAGTTCGGGCTCCATGGTGCCCTCCTTCCTCGTGGAGTGTGTTAAGGTGAGCGTTTTCCCATTGCAAAAGCTCTTTCTGCTGTGTTTTTATCCACTATGAATCCGCCCCGGAAAAGGTGGCGGATTGGCCTGTTGTAATAGTGTCGGCGGTACATTGTCTCCCGCCTGTCTGTTGGCGTTGACCGCTGCGCTGCTTGTCTGTACCGCCGTGGCGGTCGGAGTGTTAAAGTGGCTGTCTATGTTGGCGGTTTCCGCCATGGTCATAATTCCCTTTTTTTCTCCGCCGGCCTGTTTGCGGTATTACCGCAGCTTTAACACCGTCCGCCAGGGTTGTAATGACCACCATAGTCATCTAACTGTAATGTTATTTTGACGTTTGTGTTTTTCAGTGAATTTCTAACTTTGTTAAATTGCAAAATTAGATCGCTTTATCATGCAACTATAATGTTATTTTAACCTTTTGTTCCTAGTTGAAAAACATTACAAAAAAGAGAAGTGAGGTCGTGGGGACTTCATAATAAGGGCCAGATGTAGCAAACAAAAAATTTGCGACTCGCATTTTGCGAGTTGCAAATTGGAATGCAGGCAAAAAAAACGTGCTGAAATATCGACTCGCACCCGGACTCGCAACGCAGTGTGCGAGTCCGCCGATTGAGAGGTCGCTTTTTGCGAGTGTGCAAAAAACGAACTCGCAATTAGCGAGTAGATGTCGCAAATTGCGATTAACTTGTAAATTGATTACAGGTGCAGCAGAACACTCCAGAAACCACTCCAGAACACTCTGGAAACACTTCCTGGCACATGATGATGACATCACAGCCAGGAAGTTTACTAATACACCTGGGAGGAGGGAGGACCACACCCTTTTATAACTGCTGAACTACACACAGGACAAACAGCAGCTGCCATGGAGGGAACACCAAGGAAGAGGAAGCTGAAATTCTCTGAGAGGGAGCTGGAGGTGCTGACAGACGAATGCTGTCAGCACCATGATGACTTGTTTGGTAAATCAGCCCTCAATGTTCCTGAAGCCACCAAGAAACAGCTGTGGCAGGGCATACAGGACAAGATAAATTCCCTGGGGGTGAGCCATAGGACCATAGACGACATAAAGAAAAGGTGGTATGACCTCCGCTCCCGGACCAAGGAGAGGGTGGCTGAAAGGCTCCGGGAGATGAGAGGCACAGGAGGGGGACCATCGTCTGTGCCACCACCCACACCCCTGGAAGAAAGGGTGGAGGAAACCTTGGAGCAGGAGGCAGTGTCTGGATTTGGGGACCTGGACACCTCAGAGCCCACCACATCAACCGGTGAGTACCATGTGATATGCCTGTACCCCTATCAATGCCATACCCCCACCCACCATGTACACAGGGGCATGCACAACCAAGATAGCTCCATTTCAGGGTAGCAAATGCCAGAATGATGCATTATGGGAAATGTAGTCAAGTAGGCAGTTCATAGGCAAATGTTTATTTTGAAGTGTGCAATAGATAGTAGACACTGACAGTCTATTCCCCATGTCCCACAGGTCTCCAAAAAGACACCACCGCTACTCCAAGCAGCCAGCTCCATGAGGACACCTCAGGACCCACCAGCACCCCCACCTGCACGGTCAACAGCATCCCTGCAGTAGCCACACCTGCTGCAACAATATCACAAGAGGCTGCCCCAGCAACAGGCAGGGATGAGACAGGTGAAAGCACAGGGCAGCCACCGCTGCGCAGGCGTCGCAGGTCCATTACATCAGGGCTGCAGTCTGCATCCGGGCTACTTCCTCCCAGCACCAGTGAGGCACATCTGCTGCATGGTCAGCGCCTACAAAATCGAATTTTAGGGAGGATTAGTGGTGTGCTGCACCGCTTCGTGCGCAATAACCATGCCAGCATGCAGCACCTGAACTCAAGGATGGACATGATCTGCAATAACACTGGGGACCTTGCCCTTGCCATGAGGGAACTGGCGGGAGGACTACTGGCCCAGGCCGAGGGTGGGCGGCGCAGGGACCGTCAGCTCTTGCACAGACTGGACAGGATGGCCACATCCATCGGCAGGCTCGCCATGAACACCACAGGCCTGTCGAGGAGGACAGTTGGGCTGCAGGTGGAAATAGGCCATTTTGCTGGGGATGTGGCTAGGGGCCTGGGACGTCTGACACACATCATAGACATGATGGAGACACGGAATATGTCTAGGGGCACAGGGGAAACACCCCAGGACAGTGAGGAGGGCTCGACAGTGAGCAGTGTCTCTGTCACTGACAGCAGGGTGCTCAGGAGTAGCAGGCAGAGCACCACGGAAGCACCAGGGAGCAGCCAGGCTGGCAGGAGGGGCAGAAGGTCTTAGAGATCACCCTGGACCATAAGAAGTGGCACATGACGTCAATGTGCCACATGCCTGGTTTGCATTTTCATGCCCTTGGACATTCAGTACTTGTAAATAGTTTCATTAATGCACTAATAAAACAGTTATTTTTGTTCCACTTAACAAATGGAGTTTTTGGTCAATATGTGAGTATGGTTGGAGTTGACACGTACCTTCCAAAATATTGTGTTGCGATGTGTTCCCGTCTCAGTCTGCCTTGATTAGCTATACTCCTATCCCCATGATGGCGATGTGGTTGTTCTTGCTCTTCATCATCAGGATCTGGGTCTGCAGGGGTGAGAGGTAGCCCACGTCGGGTGGCTATGTTGTGGAGGATGGCGCATGCGACCACAATTTTGAATGCGGTAATGGGGGTATATTGGAGGGCACCTCCACTGCGGTGGAGGCATCTGAATCTTGCTTTCAGGAGTCCGAAGGTGCGCTCGATGAGGTTCCTGGTCCTCTTATGTGCATTGTTGTATTGCCTCTCTGAATCATTGCTGGGTGTTAAACACGGAGTCATGATCCAAGGCCTAAGAGCATATGCACTGTCACCTGTTGGGCACAAAAAGTACACTGTTAGGAAGTCCTGATTGTCGTGCACAGTGACCTGTGTGTATGTCTGCAAGTGTCTGTAGCTCTACCTAGGAGGTAACCGTCTCCGAATTCCCCACGTTCCAGGCGTTGATGTATCCCACTATGCCTAAACATGTATGAGTCATGGGTACTGCCTGGAAACTTAGCTACAATGTCCGTGATGACATAATGGGCGTCACAAACAACCTGAATATTGAGTGAGTGGGTACACTTTCTGTTGCGGAAAAGGTGTTCCAGATTTGCAGGGGGGCATATTTGAATGTGTGTCCCATCTACACACCCTATGACATGGGGAAAGTGGGCAATGCGGTAAAAGTCCAGCTTGGTGCTGTTCATTTCTGCCTCATTCCTTGGTAGGTTTATGAAGTGAGACATGTGTGTGACTAAGGCATCTAGGAAGACCCTGAGGAACCTTGACACTGAACTTTGGGATACCCCACCTGCCACAGCAATGACCCCCTGATAGCGCCCTGAGGCCAAGAGGTGCAGTGAGCATAGCACTTGCACATGCGTAGGGATGGCGCAGCCACGCAGGGTCTGGTGTTCTAGCTGTGGTTTGAGTAAATCAATTAACTCTAGGATGGCTGCGCTGCTAAGGCGGTATTTATCGTATATCTCATCCTCAGTTTGCTGAAAAAGAGTCTGCCTTGTTCTATATATCTTCTCCTGTCTGTGGCCCCTCCTCCTCCTCTGCTGGGCTGCGTGGACTCTCCTTCTCACTGCTATCAGGTATATCTCCGCCATCTTGGTGAACCCAGATGACTTCTGGGTCTCCTTTTATACTTTGGTAATGGTTACCACCTGCTCTGAGTTAGTGCTAGATGGGACGTGCAAACTGGGCTTTTTGCGACTTGTCGCAATTTGCGAGTTGCAATTGCATAAGGTTTGCAACTCGCAAACTGCGACTTTCTATTTGCGGGTCGCAAAATGGGGTCGCAACTGATGCGACTCGCAAACGGGTCCCATCGCTTTTTGCAAGTCGGAAATGGGCTTTTTGCATCCCATTTCCGATTTTGCACTGTCGCAAATAGTGAATCGCCCATTTGCGACTCGCAAAACTTTGCTACATCTGGCCCTAAGTCTCTTAAGTATCTCTCTTTTTTCAGAGTCTTTTTAGGACCTGGGACCCCAAGGCCAAGGGCCTTTTTTTATTTATAAAGGGGGGGCAGACTGCATTTTTAAAGGGGAAAGGGACTGCGCGGTCCCTCTCCCCAAGCCGTTTCGTGCCCCAGATACTCCATCCCATGGGGTCCAAATTAATTAAAGATGGATTTCCTGGTACCCACCCAGGGTACCCACTCGGTGCCACAGAGGGAGCTGGACTCCTGTGGGAGCAAGATGTCTGAAAGGAAATAAAGCTCCATGGGACAATCAGAATGCTCTATTTTTTAATTGGTGCTCCCGCCTGAGTCTCTTGAGACTCACGTGGACCAAGTCACTGTAATATCTACCTTTTTTTACCTTAATTTCTTAAAAACCACTGAACAGATTTACACCAAATTTCAAAAAGCCCATTCTGTGGACCAAGACCAAGCTTCCTGATAAATTTGGTTTAATTCTATTCACAGTTTTTGCTGTCGCCCTTCTTTTCTTAAAGACGTCAATGGAAAATGCGTGAGGATTTTGTGTTTTGTGACTCCCCTTTTTTTCTAGGCCCACACTTGACAGATAACCCTAATCACTCTGATCCTTTCAAAGCACAAAGTAGTCAAAAAGTAATACGTTTTTGGCAAGTTTTGAGAAGGTTCGTCAAATTGTGCTAAATATATTAGCAGCTTAAATTTTTTTTTTCCTATAAAGCAGCTGACCTAACTATAACTACCCAACTCTCCAAATCTTCTACACATTCTCTCTCCCTGTATATATCTATATATCTATATATAACCACACACCTTATGTTGTCCACAGTGCATTGGTAAACACCAGGCGTGGACCCCACATCTCCTTTTTCAAAACGTTTTATTTATTTTGCAGATTAATACCTGTTTCAGCTACCCTCATGGCCATGCTCATATACAAAGCTGTGTGATCTTTATCTCTTTTTTGTGCACAGATATGTCATCAAAAACATGAGCAAAAGACAACAAATTCACATGTTAAAAATCAAACCTTAAAAATTAAAGGACATTTAAAAAAAAAAAAAAGTGGAAATCCAGTTTGAATAATATGCCCAAACACAGTTTAGTTCCTCCTCATCAACAAAGCAATCGAGACATACAATCAATTCATGTCAGTGACAAATTAATTAAGCCCAAGTAGGCAAAAAATCCCACTAAATCACTTGTAGTTAAATAAGCAAAAAAATTGTTTAAAAAACAGTTGATTACATACTGAATTGCATCCATTTCCATTGCACAAAATTGGACCTGTAGTAAGCTTTTTACCCATCAATCACAGCCCAAGGGGAGCTATTACAAACATTATTCTGCTCTCATTTCATCTAAATTTAGGCAATGCAGTAATTCGGCAATCCCAATTAAAAACTATTACTTTTCAATAACCATGAACAAAAAAACAATCAAAGACTAATCAAAAGTACTCAAAACATAATGGCCCTCCTTACAACCCTGGCGGTTGGTGATAAAGTGGCAGTAATACCGCCAACAGGCTGGCGGCAAATACCGCTAAATTATGACCATGGAGGAAAGATCTCTGAAAGACAGCCAATGTACCACACCGACTGCCAGGGCAGAAACAACAGCCACCACAGCGGTAGCCGACCACAGCCAGATGGAAGTTAATGCAGTCAATGCCTCCTTTTCTGGGCTGTACCAACGACATCAAAAGCCTGGCAGAAACACTTCATGTCTTCCCCATGATCTTCTACGTTCTGCTCCACCATGAACACCAACGCCGGCGAAGACGACGATGGTGAGTACAGACACCTAGAACACAAGGGAGGGGAGGGGAGAGGAAAAAGAGAGTGACACACACATGCACCACACACACACCGCCAACCAACACCACGCACACAATCAGATGCATTACAAGCACAATTTTACCCCATTACTCGGATGAATAATGCAAGGACAAAACTATTTAAAAAAAAGTGAATGTAATTAGATCAACACAGCATGAAAAATAAGATAGGCAAGATAATAGAAATATACATATGTACACAAAAAGGGACACAGCCCAGTCCACAAAGTTCGTAGGCCACATGGCCACAGGCCAAAGTCCAAGGCCACACATGTCACCTGCATCATCACGGAGAGAACACTGCAGGGGCATCAGTTGGTAAATAGGCAGGCACCTCAGGGGGACGGGGGACAGAGGGCATCTCAGCCGGGATATGAAACAAGACCACTGGTTCCTGGAGGGGGCAAAAAGCCCTGTGCCTGGTCCTGGGGAGTGCAAGGCCACTGTCTCTTGAGTGGGTGGCTTGCACACTTGCTCTGGAGGAGGCAACATGTACTGTGCTTGGTCCTGGGGAGTGCAATGACACAGGCCCATATTTATACTTTTTTAGCGCCGCATTTGCATAATTTGTTACGCAAAAACGGCGCAAACTTGCAAAAGACAATTGTACTTTGCAAGTTTGCGCCGTTTTTGTGTAAAAAAGCAGCGCAAATGCGGCGCTAAAAAAGTATAAATATAGGCCACAGTCTCTCATGTGGGTGACTTGCCCACTGGTTCTGGAGAGGGCAACATGCCCTGTGCTTGGTCCTGGGGAGTGCAAGGCCACAGTCTCTCAAGTGGGTGACTTGCCCATTGATTCTGGAGGGGGAAACATGCCCTGTGCCTGGTCCTGGGGAGTGCACGGACACAGTCTCTCGAGTGGGTGACTTGCCCACTGGTTCTGGAAGGGGCATCATGCCCTGTGCTCTTGATCCTGGGAGGTGTTCGGCATGTGGGTGTCTTACCCACTGGTTCTGGAGGGGGCCTCGTGCCCTGTGCTCCTGATCCTGGGACGTGCAAGGTCACATTCTATCTGGTGGGTGTCATATCCACTGGATTTGCAGAGGGAAGGCCGCACAGCAGCCCATGGAGGCAGGATTACATACTGTCTGCTGGCGGTGACAGTGGGGGGAAGCTCCCCCCCATCCCCTGAAACCTCTGACGGCTGCACAGTGGAGGTGGTGGTGCTGCTGGGGGGGAGAGGCTCCTGCCTATACCCTGCAACCTCGGACGACGGCTCAGTGGAGGTGGTGGTGCTGCTGGGGGGGAGGCTCCTGCCCATCCCCTGCAACCTTGGATGGCTGCTCAGTGGTGGTGGTGGTGCTCTGGGGGGGGGGGGAGGGTCCTTCCCATTCCCTGCAACCTCAGATGGATGCTCAGTGGCGATGGTGGTGCTGCTGGGGGGGAGGCTCCTGCCCATGCCCTACAACGTCGGACGGCTGCACAACCATGGTTGGTGGTGGGGGATCCATCACATTTCCTGCCCCAGGCCCCTTGAGCAGGAAGGAAGCCTCTTTCTAGCATTGTTATCCCCACTTTTGGCTTGTTTGTGAGTATATATCAGGGTGTTTTTACTGTCTCACTGGGATCCTGCTGGCCAGGACCCCAGTGCTCATAGTGAAAACCCTATTTGTCAGTGGGTTTTATATGTCTCACTGGGACCCTGCTAGCCAGGACCTCAGTGCTCATAGTTTGTGGCCTGTATGTGTATCCCTGTGTAGTGCCTAACTGTGTCACAGAGGCTCTGCTAACCAGAACCTCAGTGCTTATGCTCTCTCTGCCTTTAAAATTGTCACTATAGGCTAGTGCCCATTTTCACCAAATCACACTGGAACACTGTTATAATTCCCTAGTATATGGTGCCTAGGTACCCAGGGTATTGAGGTTCCAGGAGATCCCTATGGGCTGCAGCATTTCTTTTGCCACCCATAGGGAGCTCTGACAATTCTTACACAGGGCAGCCACTGCAGCCTGAGTGAAATAACATCCATGTTATTTCACAGCCATTTTACACTGCATTTAAGTAACTTATAAGTCACCTATATGTCTAGCCTTCACTTGGCAAAGGTTAGTTGCAAAGTTACTAAGTGTGAGGGCACCCTGGCACTAGCCAAGGTGCCCCCACATAGTTCAGGGCAATTTACCCGGACTTTGTGAGTGTGGGGACACCATTACACGCGTGCACTACATATAGGTCAATACCTATATGCAGCTTCGCAATATGGCCATGTAACATGTCTAAGATCATGGAATTGTCCCCCCATGCCAAATCTGGTAGTGGGGTGCCAATCCCATGCATCCCAGGGGCTCCAGCATGGACCCCAGGTACTGTCAAACCAGCTCTCTGGGGTTTTGACTGCAGCTACCGCTGCTGCCAGCCCACAGACAGGCTTCTGCCCTCCTGGGGTCTGGGCAGCCCAGTCCCAGGAAGGCAGAACAAAGGATTTCCTCTGAGAGAGGGTGTTACACCCTCTGCCATTGGAAATAAGTGTTAAGGGCCTGAGAGGAGTAGCCTCTCCTTACCTCTGGAAATGCTTTGAAGGGCACAGATGGTGCCCTCCTTGCATAAGCCAGTCTACACCGGTTCAGGGATCCCTCAGCCCCTGCTCTGGCACAAAACTGGACAAAGGAAAGGGGAGTGACCACTCCCCTGTCCATCACCACCCCAGGGGTGGTGCCCAGAGCTCCTCCAGTGTGTCCCAGACTTCTGCCATCTTGAATGCAGAGGTGTGAGGGCACAATGGAGGCCTCTGAGTGGCCAGTGCCAACAGGTGACATCAGAGACCCCTCCTGATAGGTGCTTACCTGACTAGGTGGCCAAACCTCCTCTGAGGGCTATTTAGGGTCTCTCCTGTGGGCTTCTCTTCAGATAACGAATGCAAGCACTCACAAGAGTTCCTGTGCATCTCCCTCTTCAACTTCTGCCAAGGATCGACCGCTGACTGGTCCAGGACGCCTGCAAAACTGCAAAAAAGTGTCAAGAAGGTTACCAGTGACATTGTAGCGCCTAATCCTGCTGGCTTTCTCGACTGTTTCCTGGTGGTGCATGCTCTGGGGGCTGTCTGCCTTCACCCTGCACTGGAAGCCAAGAAGAAATCTCCTGTGGGTCAACAGAATCTTCCCCTTGCTAATGCAGGTACCAAACTTCTGCTTCACCAGTCCTCTGGGTCCCCTCTCATCGTGACAAACCTGGTCCCTGGAACATTGGAGCTGGATCTAAGTGACCCCGACAGTCCAGTGGTCCAGCTGTCCAAATTTGGTGGAGGTAAGTCCTTGCCTCCCCACGCCAGACAGTAATCCTGTGTACTATGTGAACTGCAGCTGCTAGGTCTTCTGTGCACTTTTTCAACGAATCCTTTTTGCATAGCGCAGCCGAGCTCCCCAGCACTCCGTCCTGCATTGCTCAGTTCACTGAGTTGACCACCAGCTTCTTGGGCCCCTCCTTTGTAGTGCTAGGATGACCGCTGTGCTCAGTTTTCTTGAAACCATGTTCAAGTACTTCTCTGGGTGCTGCCTGCTTCTGCATGGGCTCTCTGTGTTGCTGAGCACCTTCTCTGTGTCCTCCTCCAAGGGGCAACCTCCTGGTCCTTCCTGAGCCCAGGCAGCACCCATTTTCTTCAACTGTGATCTGTGCAGCTAGCAAGGATTGTTTGCAGTCTTTCTGCATGGAAACAACTCTGCATCCTCCAGTACACCGTGGGACCTCCTCTACGGAAAGGTGAAGTTCCTGGCATCTTCCGTTGTTGCAGAATCTTCAGCTTCTTCCACCTGGAGGCAGCCATTTTGCACCTTCATCTGGGGTTTAGTAGGCTCCTGCCCCCCGGACACTTTTGTGACTCTTGGACTTGGTCCCCTTCCTTTACAGGTCCTCAGGTCCAGGAATCCGTCTTCAGTGCTTTGCAGTCAGTTGTGGTCTTTGCAGAATCTACTATCACGACTTTAGTGTGTTTCTGGGGAAGTATGGTAACTTTACTCCTACTTTTCAGGGTCTTGGGGTGGGGTATCTTGGATACCCTTAGGGCCTTATTTATACTTTGTTGTGCAAAACTAAACTAACTCAGTTTTGTACCAAAAAGTTTTGCACCGGCTTGCACCATTTTTTTGCACCAGCTGGGCACCATATTTATGGAATGGTGCAAGCCGGTGCAAAGGGTAGGCTAGAGTTTTAAAAACTGACTTTAGTCGGGTGGGGCTAGCAGTATAGAAGAAGAGGGTTCTACACCGTGGTCTTCCTGCCTGCAGGCTCCTTTCCCTTCTTGTCTGCCGGGGCAGGCTCCTTGGTCTTCCTGTCAGCTGGGGTAGACTCCTTACCCTTTTTGCCTTCTGAGGCAGGCTCTTTGCTCTTTCTGGCAGCTAGGGCAGGCTCCTTTCCCTTCTTGACTGCTTGGGCAGGTTCCTTGCTCTTTCTGGCAGCTGGGGCAGGCCCCTTTCCCTTGAGGCTGCCTGGTGCAGGCTCTTTCACCTTCAGAACATGTGGCCTGGATCCTGTTCCACCACAAGTGGGTGTGGTGATGACTGAGCCCGTGGACTGCGTGGCTGAGATGCTTGGCTGGGTTCTTCCTACCCTGCTCATATGTGCAGGATGGGAGGGAGGGGTGGGGAGGAGGTCAATGGTGGATAGAAACAGTTTTTTGGGACGTTGGGCCAGGAAGAGGGAGAAGGAATGTGAGTGGAGGAAGAGGGAGTGGTTGTTGGAGGTGTATGTCTGCTGCTTTTGGGTACCGGTGCATGGACTGTACGCTATTGTGAGGTAGATGGCTGTTGGGTGAGTGCTTGCGTTTGTGTACCTTGGGAGGGACAGACACAGTGGGAGAGGACACAGGGGATGTGTGCATAACTGTTGTGGAGGTGTCTTACAGTGAGGTGTGTGTTCTGCTTGGTGTGCTGGTGATGCTGGTAGTGGAAGATGATGTAGTGCATACAGGTGTGAATGTGGATGGAACTGGGTGGGAGGTGGAAGAGGAGGAGGAGGAGGGGGAGGCAGTGGAAATAACGGATGTTGGTGTGTCTGCATCTGGATGGCGTTTGCGTGAGTGCCTGTGGGATTAAGTGTGGAGCTTGTGCTTGCCTGTACCACTTTTGTGTGTTGTCTTGTGTGCATGTTTGTCTGCCCGTGTGCGTGGGATGGGTTGGGGTTGAGGAGAATGGGACTGGGAAGAGGAAGTTGGAGGGGGGATAGTCGACACAGGGGCAATGGCTGCCATCATAGAGGAGGCCAGAGCCTGGGTTGATCTCTATTGGGCTGACAATCCAGTGTGAATGCCCTCCAGGAATGCATCAGTCTGTTGGATCTGGGCTGCCAGCCCCTGGATGGCATTCACAATGGTTGACTGCCCTACAGAGATGGATCTCAGGTGGTCAGTAGCCTCCACACTCAGGGCAGCAGGGCTAACTGGGGCAGGGCCTGAGGGGCCTGGGGCAAAGGAGATGCCCACCCTCCTGGGTGAGCGGGCATGGGCAACTCGCTGAGGGGCTGCTGAGAGGGCAGTACTGGTACGGGGTGGCCGTGGTACCTGTAGCTGGGGTGGTCACAGAAGTGTCCACCACCACCAGGGAGCTTCCATCGGAGGAGGTATCTGTGTCTGAATTGTCCCCTCACTAACCATCTCACTGGTGCCCTCAGCGCCAGACCCCTCCTGGGTCCTGTGGGATGCAGCTCCCTCTAGAGTCAGTGACTCTGCTCCTCTGTCAGATGATGCTAATGCACATAAGGGCAGGATGACAAAACAAAAAGGGGGGAAAGAGACAAAGGATACACTTGGTCAATGGCTGAGCCAACACCACCGTTGGCATACACAGGACCCTCACACACATGGAACAGGCCTATGCAATATGCCATAGCACCACCAGAGAAATATTTAGAAGCCAAGGCATGGGGAGGGGCACACACCGCCAACTGCAGCACACCTGGGACCCACGCAGCCATGACAAGTAGTGGATCTCTACGAGCTAGATAGCAAGATTTGCCCTTCTGAACCCTAGCCACCAGGGGACCTATGCTGCAATGTCAGGTCTGGCCTAAGGGCACCCACTGACACACATCCACCACCCGGATACCAACCCACCAGCTGTAAGTTGTAATGATGGGCACTTTACTCACCCCTTGTGGCTGCTGTGATGCCCTCAACCGCCCATCCAGCTCAGGATAGGCCTCTGCCAGTATGCGGGCCATCAGGGGGGTCAAGTTTCGATGGGCACACCTCCTCGTTGGGACGCCATCCCCAGCTGGGCCTCCACCATCTTCCGTGCCCAGCGTCTCAGGTTCTCCCACTGGTTCCGACAGTGGGTGCTCTGCCTGCCATAGACCCCCAGGGTCCACACCTCCTTGGCGAAGGCACGCCATATACCCTTCTTTTGATGGACGCTGACCTGTAGAGGCAATACACACAGAAAAATATATTTAGACAAACAGTCCTGCCTGTTACAATTATGGCCCACCATTCCCCTTCACATCGCCATTTACACACACATGGCCCAGCACACAACTTATACGCCGCCCAGATGACATCCACCCACCCCCCATTACAGGAGCCCTTCACACACACCAATCCATGCATTCATGCCACATGCATCATGCCCACAGTGTCTGGGGGCCCAGACAACAGTCCGTACTGGGGTAGGACACCATCCACCAGTCTCTCCAAGTCCTCCGAAGTGAAGGCTGGAGCCCTTTCCCCAGTCACACGGACCATGGTAGGTTCCAGACACAGGTCACAGCAGCACATGCAATGTAGGTCCTCTCCTGTGGATTCATTTTGCAGATGTTGGTGACCTCACAGATACTCCTGGTGTGATCACTATAGCCAGCTATAGGCCATTAATCTATGCACTCCAGACTTCTTATTTTTCAGGGCAGGGGTGTTTATTGAAGTGCTAAAATATAGAGGGGCAAGTGCAATGGGATGGGGTGATGATGGAGGAAAGTCCAGGGAATTGTTCCAGTCTGTTTGTAGCACAGGTGCATTGTCCAAGGGTACATAGGAAAGGGAGCAATGGCAGTTCAAGGTGGACAGGGTGACAGAGTGGGACACAAGGGTGACAATCAGGAGAGTCTCATTTCCTGGCGAGGGTCATGGCAAGTGTCCCTGGCTTCTGTCTGGATCGCAGGGAACATTTGCAAGGTGGTTCTCCTTCTGCAGGAGGAGGGGTGCTGGTGGCCTGTGAGTCCTGTGGCATGGCCTCCTGACCACTAGTGGCAGCGAAGGTGGAAGACTGTTCAGATGTCTGCTAGTGGCAGGGGCCTGCTGTTGTGTGACTGCCTCCCTCATAATGTTGGCCATGTCTGCTTTGGAAATCAGGGTGTTGTTGATGGCCTTCAGCCGCCTTTTCTCCTGCACGTTGACCAGGATCTGGCCCATTGTGTCCTGTGAATGGTGATAGGCTCCCATGATCTCTGCAAGTGCTTCCTGGGGAGTCGGTTCCTGGGGCCTGTCCTCCCCCTGGTGCACATCAGTCCTCCCAGTTTCCCTGTTGGCTTGTGCCTCTGTCCCCTGAACCGTGTGCCCACTGCCACTGACCCCTGGTCCCTGATTGCCTTCGGTATGAGGTGTGGCCTGGGGTCCCTGTAGAGGTGGACACACTGCTGATTGACCTGTCCTGGGGACAGAGGTGTGGGTATACCGGGTGGGTGCTGTGGTGGTGTTTCCAGAAGGGGGAGGCTCTGTGGTGTTGTATGACTTGGCCTAGGTAACCGGCTGTCCAGAGGTCTGTGATGGGCCAGGTTGGCCATCCAGAACCTGAAGACCAGAGTTGATGTCATCACTGTGGGCCTCTTCAGTTAGGGGACTGAATATTGCAGGCACCTCCTCACCGCTGACATTGGCTGGGATGCCTGTGGGGATGTAAATGATGTGTTATGGTTTCTGTGTCTGACATACTGTGCATCTGTGGCTTGCCCTCTTTGGTTGTATTTACCCTGGCAGCTTTCACTTGTGTACATTGGTGCATGGTGAGATAGTTAGTTCTCTATAATGTGCATGCTTTAGTGATGAGTGTCCATGCAGGGCTGTGAGTGGTGTCCATGCATTGGTAGAGCATGCAGGGCTTGGCATTGGGATAGGTGAGATGTGATGGTGGGGTGTGTGGGAGGTGGTGGAGTGATGGGAGTGAGGGTGAGGGTATATGATGGCATGCAGATAGCAGGGTAGTAGTAGTGGAGAGTTGACTTACCAGAGTCCAGTCCTCCTCCGACTCCAGCCAGGCCCTCAGGATGCAGGATTGCCAAGACTTGCTCCTCCCATGCTGTGAGTTGTGAGCGAGGAGGTAGGGGTCCACCGCCAGTCTTCTGGTTCGCAAGCTGGTATCTTGCTGCAATGGAACGTACCTTCCCCCGTAGGTTGTGTCACCTCTTCTTGATGTCATCCCTAGTTCTTGGGTGCTGTCCCATGGCATTGACCCTGTCCATGATTCTCCGCCAAAGCTCCATCTTCCTAGCTATCGATATCTGCTGCACCTATGCTCCAAATATCTGTGGCTAGGACCTGGTAATTTCCTCCACCATGACCCTTAGCTCCTCCTCTGTGAAGCAGGGGTGTCTTTGTGGTGCCATAGGTGTTGTGTGAGGTATGTAGATGAGGGTGTGTTGGGTAACTTGTTGGGTTGTGTGATGTGGGGTGCGTGAGTGGTGTGTAGGAGTGTATAGTGTGTGGCTCTGGTTGTGCCTGTGGTCTTGATGTCTCTCTGCTGGAAATTGTTTGTAATGGTAAAGGGTTGTGGGTAATGTGGGTGTGTGTTTTATAGTGCTGTGGGTGTGTGGGTGAGGTATGTGTATGGGTGTCAGAAGTGTGTTGTTTGAATTGTCCAATGTGGTGCTGCTTTGTTTGTGTGTCTCCATCTTGAGCACGACTGTAAGTGCTGCCAATGGTTTACCGCCGTTGGATGTCCGTTGTGGTGATACGTGGGTCATAATGTGGTGGACATTGTTCTGTTGACGTAACGGTGTGGGTTTGGATACTGACAGTTTATCACTGACCTTTGGTCTAGTGGATTTGTGTCTTTGGCTAAATACTGTTGGATTGGTGTTTGTGTGTGATTATATGGTGAACGGATATCCACCGAGGTGGCGGTAAGTTGGCGGCAGTCAGCGTGGCAGTAAGTGGGATTTACCGCCAATGTCATAATGAGGGCTAATATGTCCTGGGACCCCGTGGGTGCTATTTGGTGCTCTGGGGGATCTCTGAAGTGCTGAGAGCCCCCTCTTTCTACTCACGCAGAGTTGAGGCCCCCAGGTCCCTCCAGGGTCCAGATAGCACAAACTTGATGCAAAACGCGACTTTGCCAGAACCAAGGCTTGTTGGAGGAATCTGGTGCCAAAACTCACCTGAATCCGACTTCACGACGTGGGACATCCAGTGCATCATGCAGGAACTCGCTGACATTTTTCTAGGGCGCATTTCTGCGGTCATAGTCCAACCGGGGATTCTTCTTTTGCACCCTCTTCTGGGTAGGCAGGGGATCCTGTCCTTCCTGGAACTTCTTTCGACTTCTAGACTTGGTCTCCTTCCTTTTGGAGGTCTTCAGGTCCACAAATCCACCATTTGTTGTTTGCGGACTTGGTTGGTTTTTGCAATAACTCTAATCAAGACTTGTAGTGTGTCCTAAGGAAACTTGCTGTACTTTACTCCTGCTTTTCTGGGCTCTGGGGTGTGGTACTTTACTTACCTTTACTGTATTCTTACTCTCCCAGCAATTCTGCACATACTACACTTGTCTAGGGGGGACTTTGTAATTCACATTCCACTTTCTTAGTATATGGTTTGTGTTGCCCCAGACCTATTTTCTCTCATTGCATTCTATAGCTTTTCCTATTGATTGCAAGATCCTATGTCTAGTTACTTACCTTATTTTGGTGTCTAATGTATACATTGTGTATAATACTTACCTCCAGAATGAGTATTGCCTCTAAGATATTTTTGGTACTGTGTCACCGAAATAAAATACCTTTATTTTTGGCAACGCTAGTATTGTCTTTTCTTGTATAGAAGTACTGTGTGACTATAAGTGGTAATGCAGGAGCTTTGCATGTCTCCTAGTTCAGCTGCTCTGCTATAGCTACCTCTATCAGCCTAAGCTGCTAGAACACTACTGCATTTCACTGATAAGGGATAACTGGACCTGGTTTAAGGTGTAAGTACCCAAGGTGTCCACTACAAACCAGGCAAGCCTCTTTCTAGCAAGGTTACCCCCACTTTTGGCCTGTTTATGAGTATGTGTCAGTGTGTTTTTACTGTGACACTGGGATCCTGCTAGCCAGTACCCCAGTGCTCCTAGATAAAAAAACTATATGTCAGTGTGTTTTGCCTGTCTCACTGGTATCGTACTAGCCAGGACCCCAGTGCTCATAGTTTGTGGCCTAATGTGTATGCCTGTATGGTGCCTAACTGTGTCACTGAGGATCTGCTAACCAGAGCCTCAGTGCTTATGCTCTCTCTGCTTTTACATTTGTCGCTGTAGGCTAGTGACTTCATTTATCAATTTCAATTGGCACAATGGACCCCGCCTTACAAGGCCCTAGTATATGGTACCTAGGTACCCAGGGCATTGGGGTTCCAGGAGATCCATATGGGCTGCAGCATTTCTTTTGCCACCCATAAGGAGCCCAGACAAACCCTTTCACAGGACTGCCACTGCAGCCTGCGTGAAATAGTGCACACACTATTTCACAGCCATTTTCACTGCACTTAAGTAACTTATAAGTCACCTTTATGTCTTACCTTCACTTGCTGAAGGTTAGGTGCAAAGTCACTAAGTGTGAGGGCACCCTTGCACTAGTAAAGGTGCCGCCACATAGTTCATGGCCATTTCCCGGGGCTTTGTGAGTGCGGGCACACCATTACATGCTTGCACTACATATAGGTCAATACCTATATGAAGCTTCACAATGGTAAGTACAAATATGGCCATGTAAGGTGTCTAAGATCATGGAATTGTCAACCCATTACTAATCTGGTATTGGGGAGCCAATTTCATGTATCCTTGGGGCTCCACTATGGACCCCCAAGTACTGCCATACGAGCTCTCTGAGGCTTGCACTGCAGCTACAGCTGCTGCCACCTCACAGACAGGGTTCTGCCCTCCTGGGGTCTGAGCAGCTCAGTCCCAGGAAGGCAGAACAAAGCATTTCTTCTGACAGCGGGATGTTACACCATCTCCCTTTGGAAATAGGTGTAACAGACTGGGGAGGGGTAGCCTCCCCCAACCTCTGGAAATGCTTTGAAGGGCACAGATGGTGGCCTTCTTGCATAAGCCAGTCTACACCGGTTCAGGGTCACCTTCTCCCCAGCTCTGGTGTGAAACTGGACAAAGGAAAGGGGAGCGACTACTCCCATGTCCATCACCACCCTAGGGGTAGTGCCCGAGCTCCTCCAGTGTGTCCCAGACTTCGCCCATCTTGCTTTGCAAGGTGTGGGGGCCCTCTGGAGGGCTCTGAGTGGCCAGTGCCAGCTGGTGACATCAGGGACCCCTCCTTATAGGTCCATAACTGATAAGGTAGCCAATCCACCTCTCAGGGCTCTCTAGGGTCTCTCCTGTGGGTTCTCTTCAGATTCTGCTTGCAAGTTTTCTTCAGCAATCCTCTGCAAATACTACTTCATCCTCTGACCTCGGATCAACCTCAGCCTGCTCCAGGAACCACTGTAACAGCAACAAAGTATCCACAAGGGATACTTTTCTTCTGCAACTTCAGCCTCATCCATCAACTGCAACAGTTTCCACGGTGTGCATGTTCTGGGGACTCCCTGTCTTCACCCTGCACCAGAAGGACCGAAAAAATCTCCCTGGGGTGACGGCTGCTAGAACACTACTGCTTCACTAATAGGGGATAACTGGACCTGGTATAAGGTGTAAGTACCCAAGGTACCCACTACAAACCAGGCCAGCCCCCCACATTGGTGGTGCAGCGGTGGGATAAGTACTTGCAATTCCTTTTCCACTTTGTTACTGGTGATCTTCACAAGAAAAGCTTGCTCCAATACTTATAGCATACATAGTATATGCCTAGAAGTAATGTTCTAACTTTCTTATAGGTTCTTTAAACTTTGCAAAAGTTATTATAATGTTCTGAAAAGTTTTCTTCTTTTGTCTAATAAGTTAGCTAGTTATTATACTGACTTTTTACTCTCTTTCCCAAACTTTTTCTCTTTCAATATGTCTTCTGTAGAGGCTACCCCTAGAGTGGTGAAAACAACATATTAAAGTCTTAACTTTAAAAGTTTGAGGGGTCTGTGTATTGAAAGAAGTTTGGGGATTTAGAAAAACCCCAATAAGGATTTCCTCTTAAATCTTCTCCTCCAAGACGACCAGAGACTCAGCACTGATCTAGATCAGAAAGGGGAAGAGGTAGAGGATGACTACAACCAGGAAGGCTCAGAGAAACAAACTGACAATCCTGGGGAGGGAACTTACACAGATATAGCTGTTAATAAGCTATTTAGTACAACGGGTGGTGGGAAGGATTCACACACAAGTAGGGCTCCCTTCACCCTTAGAGGCCAGGTCACTAGAGTCACCCCTGTTAGAGATAGATCTACCTCTGCACATTCACATGTTACCTCTGTTTCAGAGGCATCCCACAATTCTAATCCTGAGGGACGGTCCCGAGATAAGGAACTCAGAGAGCTGAGGTTAAAAGAGGCCAAACTGAGGCTAATGCAGCAATAGTTGGCCTTAGACAGGCAATCCCTGGCTGTGGAGAAAGAAAGGCAGGTGTTGAGGTTAGTTCCCCATGGTGGCAGCAGGAGTTTTAGAAATTCAAATGTTAGGGAACCTTCATTTAACCCTAGTCATCTGCATAAAGCTGTCCCTCCTTACAAGTATGGTGATAACATCAACAAGTGGTTTGCTGCACTTGAGAGGGCCTGTATAGTTCAGAGGGTCCCTCATGTACAGTATGCTGCTATCCTTTGGTTATCCTTCTCTTGCAGAGGGGAAGAGAGACTTTTTATTGTCTTATTGTCTGGGCCTAACCACTGAACAGTACAGACTTAAGTTCAGAGAGACCAGAAAGGAGTCATCACAGGACTGGACAAACTTTGTAGACTGTTCTGTGAAGGCCCTAGAAGGTTGGTTAAATGGTAGAAAGGTAACCGACTATGAAAGCCTGTATAACCTGATCTGAGAGAGCAAATTTTAAATAATTGTGTGTCTGACTTGTTGCATCAGTATCTTGTGGACTGAGATCTGACCTCTCTCCAAGAACTGGGAAAAAAGGCAGACAAATGGGTCAGAATAAGGGTGAACAGAAAAGGTCATACAGTGGGTGACAAGGTTGGCAAGAAGAAGGGTAAGTCTCATGACAAGGGTGGGGACAAAGATAACAAATCATCTGAGTCTTCATAGGCCCACAAGAATCCTCTGGGGGTGGTGGGTCCAAATCTTTTTCTCACACAGATAAGAAACCTTGGTGTTATTTGTGTAAAGCCAAAGGCCATTTGGCAACTGACAGTCATTGCCCTAGAAGAAACACCAAACGTCCCACTACCACAATCCCAACTGCAACCACTAGTGCCCCTAGCAATAGCAGTGGTGGTGGGAAGAGCACTACTAATAGCCAATCAAAGGGTATAGCTGCGTTTACCATTGGTAATGTAGTTGGGTTTGGTCTAGTTAGGGAGATCACTGAGGCTGTTTTAGTCTCTAATGGTGGCATTGACTTAGCCACTTTACTTGCCTGTGCCCTTAATTTGGATAAGTACAAGCAGCTACCCCTGATTAATGGTGTTCAGGTTGAGGCCTACAGGGACAGAGGTGCCAGTGTTGCAATGGTGATAGACAAACTGGTTGCCCCTGAGCAGCACCTACTTGGTCACCAGTACCAAGTGACAGACGGCCATAGCAACAGCAACACTGTAAGCCACCCCATGGCTGATGTGAATCTCAACTGGGGGGGTTACTGGTCCAAGGAAAGTTGTGGTATCCACTGATTTACCTGTAGAATGTCTGCTAGGCAATGATTTGGAGACTTCAGCTTTGGATGAAGTGAGTTGGAGGGCCTTGCAGCAATGCTGGGCATTCCTGGGCACATCTTTGCTCTTACCAGGGCTCAGGCCAAGAAGCAAAGAGGACAGGGAAACGTAGATACTGGAACAATGGACCAAGTGCTCCCAAAAACTAGGGGTAAGAAGGGCAAACCCTTGTCCACTATCCCTCCCTCCACAGATGATTCCCCTTTTGAGGAAGAGGAATTCTCTCCCTGTGCAGAACCTACACCAGAGGAGCTGGAAGCTGATACAGCTGAGATTTTGGGTGCAGGCGGGCCTGCCAGGGAAGAGCTCAGTGTGGCACAGCAAACCTGCCCCACATTGGAGGCCTTCAGACAGCAAGCTGTCAAGCAGCAAAATGGTGCTGTCACTGACACACACAGAGTTTATTGGGAGAATAACCTCCTTTATACTGAAGCAAAGGACCTTAAACCTGGTGCCACCAGGAAATTGGTCATCCCCCTTCAGTACAGGGAATTCCTCCTAACTGTGGCTCATGATATCCCTTTAGCTGGACGTTTAGGCCAGAGTAAAACACGGGACAGACTTGTTCCACATTTTCACTGGCCCCATATGTCAGAAGACACAAATGAGTTTTGTCGCTCTTGTGTCACCTGCCAAGCCAGTGGCAAGACTGGTGGCACCCAAACGCCCCCTTAATTCCACTGCCAGTGGTTGGGGTGCCCTTTGAAATGGTAGGGGCTGATATTGTTGGCCCCCTTGACCATCCAACAGCTTCTGGCAATAGATTCATCCTTGTGGTGGTGGACTATGCCACAAGGTATCCAGAAGCTATCCCCTTAAGGACCACTACAGCACCTCCAGAGGCAAAAGCCCTCCTGGGAATCTTTTCCACGGTAGGTTTTTCTAAGGAATTGGTGTCAGACATAGGAAGTAACTTCATGTCTGCATACCTAAAGGCAATGTGGAAGGAGTGTGGTGTTACCTCCAAGTTCACCACCCCTTATCATCCACAAACTAATGGATTGGTTGAGAGGTTTAATAAAACTCTCAAAGGCATGATTATGGGACTCTCTGAAAAACTCAGAAGGAGATGGGATATTCTATTACCATGCCTCCTTTTCGCATACAGGGTGGTACCCCAAAAAGGAGTGGGCTACAGCCCCTTTGAACTCCTATTTGGTCACCCTGTTATGGGTCCCCTTGCTCTTGTTAAAGAGGGTTGGGAACAACCTCTTTAAAAGCTCCAAAACAAGACATTGTGGACTATGTACTTGGCCTGAGAAGTAGAAAGGCTGAGTACATGAAAAAGGCCACTAAAAACCTTCAGGCCAGCCAAGAGCTCAAAAAGCAATGGTTTGACCAGAAGGCTGTCCTGACAGAGTACCACCCGGGAGAGAAGGTGCGGGTATAGAAGCTGTGGCCCCAAGAGTACTCCAGGACAAATGAAGTGGACCCCATCTAATTGTAGAAAAGAAAGGTGAGGTCACCTACCTGGTGGACATGGGCACTGCCAGAAGCCCCCTTTGGGTGCTTCATGTCAATCGCCTAAAGCCTTACTATGACAGGGCTGACTTAAACCTGCTCATGGCTACAGATGAGGGACAGAAAGAAAAAAGTGACCCTCTCCCTGATCTCTTCTCCAACACTGAAGCTGATGGCTTAGTGGAAGGGGTGGTTTTAGCAGACTGCCTTACTGCTGAGCAGAAGGAAGGCTGTAAAAATCTCCTTGATCAGTTTTCTGAACTCTTCTCCCTCAGACCTGGTGCAACTACTTGGTGTGAACATACAATTGACAATGGAGACAGTTTACCAGTCAAAAGTAAAAGTTACAGACAACCTTACCATGTCAGAGATTGCATAAAAGCTGAAGTTCAGAAAATGTTAGACTTTGGAGTTATTGAGCCTTCTGATAGCCCGTGGGCCAGCCCAATGGTGCTTGTCCCCAAACCACATAGCAAAGAAGGAAAGAGAGAAATGTGGTTTTGTGTGGACTATAGTGGTCTCAATACAGTAACCAAAACAGATGCTCACCCTATACCAAGGGCAGATGAGCTAATAGGTACACTGGCATCTGCCAAGTATCTAAGCATGTTTGACTAGACTGCAGGGTATTGGCAGATCAAAATGTCAAAAGATGCTAAAGAAAAAACTGCATTTTCTACCATAGGAGGGCATTATCAATTTACAATTATGCTCTTTGGTTTGAAAAATGCACCTGCCACTTTTCAGACGGTGGTGAAAACAGTCCTCCAAGGTTTGGAAGCCTTAAGTGCAGCATATTTGGATGATAATGCTGTCTTTAGCTCTGCCTGGGATAATCACCTGGTCCACCGCTGGAAAGTTTTGGAGGCCCTGCAAAAGGCAGGCCTAACTATCAAGGCTTCAAAGCGCCAAATAGGGCAGTGGAAAGTGGTTTATCTGGGCCACCTGGTAGGTGGAGAACAGATTGCACCACTACAGGGAACATTCCAACCATTATGGACTGGGCTCCCCCTTCTACTCAGACCCAGGTCAGAGCCTTCTTAGGTCTCACTGGGTATTACAGGAGGTTAATTAAGAACTATGGCTCCATTGCAGCCCCTCTTAATAACCTCACCAGTAAGAAAATGCCTAAAAAGATATTGTGGACAGCTAGCTGTCAGAAAGCTTTTGAGGAGCTTAAGCAGGCAATGTGCTCTGCACCTGTCTTAAAGAGCCCAAACTACTCTAAAAAATGCATTGTTCAAACAGATGCGTCTGAATTAGGGGTAGGGACTGTACTATCACAACTGAACTCAGAGGGCCATGATCAACCTGTTGCTTTCATTAGCAGGAGGTTGACCCCTAGAGAAAAGCTTTGGTCTGCCATAGAGAGGGTGGCCTTTGCTGTTGTCTGAGCACTGAAGAAGCTGATACCCTACTTGTCTGGGAATCACTTCATTGTTCAGACAGACCACAAACCTCTATTATGGCTTAAACAACTGAAAGGTGAAAACCCTAAATTGTTGAGGTGGTCCATTACCCTACAGGGAATGGACTATACAGTGGGACATAGACCTTGGAGTACCCACTCCAACACAGATGGACTCTCCAGATATTTCCACTTAGACAACAAAATCTCATCTGAGCAAGGTTAGCCTTATTGTCCCTCGTGTGTGTGGGGGTTTGTATCGGAAAGTACCATCTTCCTTGGCATGTTACCCCCATTTTTAACTGTATGTCAGTATGTTTTTGCCTGTCTCACTGGGATCTTGCTGGTCAGGACCCCAGTTCTCATAGTTTATGGCCCAAAGCTTGTGTCTGTATAGTGCTTGACTGTGTCACTGAGGCTCTGCTAATCAGAACCTCAGTGTTTATGCTCTCTCTGCGTTTAAATTTGTCACTGTAAGATAGTGACTTCATTTACCAATTTCAATTGGCACACTGGACCCCCCTTAAAAGTCCCTAGTATATGGTACCTAGGTACCCAGGGCATTGGGGTTCTAAGAGATCGTTATGGGCTGCAGCATTTCTTTTGCCACCCATAAGGACAAACCCTTTCACAGGACTGCCAGTGCAGCCTGAGTGAAATAGTGCACACACTATTTCACAGCCATTTGCACTGCACTTTAGTAACTTATAAGTCACTCTATGGGCCTGATTCTAATGTTGGCGGCCGGCGGGAGCCGCCCGCCAAGCGGGAACCGCCAGAAGACCGTACTGCGGTCGAAAGACCGCGGCGGTCATTCTGGGTTTCCCACTGGGCTGGCGGGCGACCGCCAAAAGGCCGCCCGCCAGCCCAGTGGGAAACAGCCTTCCCACGAGGACGCCGGCTCCGAATGGAGCCGGCGGAGTGGGAAGGTGCGACGGGTGCAGTGGCACCCGTCGCGTATTTCAGTGTCTGCATAGCAGACACTGAAATACATAGTGGGGCCCTCTTACGGGGGCCCCTGCAGTGCCCATGCCATTGGCATGGGCACTGCAGGGGCCCCCAGGGGCCCCGCGGCACCCCCTACCGCCATCCTGTTCCTGGCGGGAGACCCGCCAGGAACAGGATGGCGGTAGGGGGTGTCAGAATCCCCATGGCGGCGGAGCGCGCTCCGCCGCCATGGAGGATTCTCAAGGGCAGCGGAAAGTCGGCGGTACACCGCCGACTTTCCGTTTCTGGCCGCGGCTGAACCGCCGCGGTCAGAATGCCCAGCGGTGCACCGCCAGCCTGTTGGCGGTGCTACCGCAGTCATTCGCCCTGGCGGTTTTTACCGCCAGGGTTAGAATGACCACCTATATGTCTTACCTTCAGTTGCTGAAGGTCAGGTGCAAAGTTACTAAGTGTGAGAGCACCCTTGCACTAACAAAGGTGCCTCCACATAGTTCAGGGCCATTTACCCGGACTTTGTGAGTGTGGGGACGCCATTACACGCGTGCACTACATATAGGTCAAAACCTATATGTAGCTTCACAGTGGTACCTCCGAATATGGCCATGAAAGGTGTCTGAGATCATGGAATTGTCCCCCCATTCCAAATCTGGTATTGGGGGGCCAATTCCATACATCCTGGAGGCTCCACCATGCACCCCTAGTACTGCCAAACCAGCTCTCTGAGGCTTGCACTGCAGCTACAGCTGCGGTCACCTCACAGACAGGGTTCTGCCCTCCTGAGGTCTGAGAAGCTCAGTCCCAGGAAGGCATAACAAAGCATTTCCTCTGAGAGAAGGGTGTAACCCCTTCTCCCTTTGGAAATAGGTGTAACAGGCTGGGAAGGGGTAGCCTCCCCCAGCCTCTGGAAATGCTTTGAAGGGCACATAAGACAGTCTACACTGGTTCAGCTCTGGCAGGAAATTGGACAAAGGAAATGGGAGAGACCACTCCCCTGTCCATCACCACACTAGGATGCATTGAATTGGCTCCCCAATACCAGATTTGGAATGGGGGGACAATTCCATGATCTTGGACACATTACATGGCCATATTCGGAGTTGCCATTGTGAAGCTACATATAGGCATTGACCTATATGTAGTGCATGCGTGTAATGGCGTCCCCACACTCACAAGGCCCCAAATTATGTGGGGGCCCCTTTGCTAGTACAAGGGTGCCTTCACACTTAGTAACTTTGCACCCAGCCTTCATTAAATGAAGGTTAGACATATAGTTAACTTATAAGTTACTTCAGTGCAGTGAAAATGACTGTGAAATAATGTGTGCACTATTTCACGCAGGCTGCAATGGCAGTCCTGTGAAAGGGTTTGTCTGAGCGCCTTATGGGTGGCAAAAGAAATGCTGCAGCCCAGAAGGATTTCCTGGAACCCTAATGCCCTGAGTACCTAGGTACCATATACAAGGGACTTATAAAGGGGGTCCAGTGTGCCAATTGAATTAGTGACAAATTGAAATGCGAAGAGAGCATTAGTACTGAGGTTCTGATTAGCAGAGCCTCAGTGACACAGTTAAGCACTACTGACAACACACACATTAGGCCACAAACTATGAGCACTTGGGTCTTGGCTATCAGGATCCCAGAGAGACAGGCAAAACACACTGACATATAGGTTTTTGTCTATGAACACTGGGATCCTGGCTAGCAGGATCCCAGTGACACAGTAAAAACTCAGTGACAAACACTCACAAACAGGCCAAAAGTGGGTGTAACCATGCTAGAAAGAGACTAATTTCTCACAGTGCTCTACTGCATTTGTCCTTAATAAGAACGAATATTGTGAACAGAACCTTGCAAAAAATAATCAATGTATTTTGAAATGTTTTGAAGCAAACTATCGATCACAACAATGATGGGCCTCCCAGGTGGCTGGTTTGGATTTTTATGTACCTTAGGAATTAAATATATAACAGGCACTCTTGGGCAGTCTTGCCTCAAAAACACATATTCGTCCTGGCTCGACGGACCCTCATTTCTCCACTCAATTACAGTGAAATGGTATAGTTCCTTCACTGTACACATGCTGCTTTGGTCACTTTTTGTATACATGCTGCATCATCCAAGTGACTTTATGCTTCTTGCACATACACTGTGATGGGCCAAGGCACAACATTGCCCACCATCTGAATTTCGTATTACCACATGCTTCTGAGATTGAAGTTTCTTAATCACATCGTTATGCAATTTCTGCTGTTGCCCATTACATTCTGATAGAGTGCCTTCATTTCCTCAATCACACATTCGTTAAATATATGCTGTGCATCCCTTGGAGCTGCGAGCATTAATGTTGAGGCTGGCTTGAAGGGAGTATCTGCCTCTCCGTACACCTCCAGTGTCATGCTGGTGATAATCTGTTCTTCATCCACCACCTCTGTTGTACTTAAAGTTTCATTTTCCAACTCCTGTAGTTCTATTAATAATTGCATATGGGAAACTTGCAAATTGCACTTCTCAATTGATTCATTCCTGCCACTCTCAAAGTGCGCTGCTTTCCATTCTGGTGATGATATTTGCCTAATTGCAGCCGACAAGTAAATGTATCTACATCCACACTAGCCTGCACATAGAATTTACTGGGCAGAAGGACAGTCCCAAAGATAAAAGCTGCTCCCCCGCCTTGCTCAGAGTCACGTCAGTTACACTGATAACTGTTGTAGTTGTTTCCTCTATTACCCCTTTTTCCATCGAGCCTGCTTTGGTTTCACTCCTCCCACTGCGCCTCCTCGCTCCTTCCTTTTCCTGTTCCTCCTTTGTCTGGTTTGTGCTGCTGCCCACCTCGGTCTTAAGCTCCGCAGCTGATCCAGCTAAATACAACTCATCCATAAGATATAGCAGAGATACTCATACTCACTCTTCAATGATCTGAATCCGCTTTGTACTCAGAGCTGTATTGTGAACCAGTCTCACTTGTTTTCTTCTCTTGCAATGCCCTGTTTCCTTCCGTTAACCTGTCTTTTTATGTTATCAAACCACTCAGCAAACATGAATATATGGCCCATCTCATAATCCACCTTGTCCCAGTGGAATTTATGCACCTTTTTTGGCTTTATCACCTCTTCATGTTTTTTTAACCGTGCCTCCATTTTATCCCAAAATTCCCCCACAACGTCTTGTGGAGAATGAGCCCCAATCTCTTCATTCAGTTTTTTGATCTTGGCTTGCAAGGGATTGCTGTCAAAGTTTGCATGTTTTCATCAGTCCAACTGATGCCTCAATAATGCTCTCTGCCCATTCCTGCATTATATTTTCATTTGGCCTCTTATAGCCTCTAAATCCAAATCCTCGAAGAATCCGCCTCACCTTAAGATACTTGGACATAGTTTTTTTCTCTCACCCTTTGGCTTGTACAGTTGACTCTACTTATATGTTATATTTTCAACACCTGAGCCCCTTGCTGGGTCTGCCTTAGAACTTTCCAGGTTAGTCCCATTGTCAAACAGTTTATCGGTAGCTGCCTCTCTCGCGCACAACGTGCCCACCGACATTGCAGTTTGTAAGCCCATCTCTTGCTGTATTGTACGAGGTTTGAAATTCTTCAAACCTGGTCACCCCACTTAAAATGGTTTCAAGAAGTGCATCCCAAGTCCTTTGACCTGATTCGCTGCTTACCCTACACACCAGGCGCATTTCGGGGGGGGGATATATGTACATTTACTTAAAAAAAATAAGATTACAGGGACGTCATAGTTAGGTACTGAATTTACTCACACAAAACCATAAAAATTTAACATTGATAGTTATAGTTTTCTAAAGTAATAATTAGAACTCGTGGCCTAATTTAACTATAACTCACACCCTCGCCATGCATTGCTAATTACTCCACATATTACAACACTCATGACATCTTTGATAACATCATTGATAATATCACTGCAACATTTGCAGAAAAATTATTGAGGACAAAACTATGCTTGGCAAGGGCACAAAATTCCTCTAGTAGTTATTTTTGTGCAGGAAGGTGTCCCTTCCTGCATAAAAACAATCCTGCCTGTAAAACAGGCCCCCTTGCACTATGATGCAATGGTGCCTTTGTTGGTGCTGGGCTCCACACAGTGCTCTTGCGCAAGGAGAGCGGAGAAATTTCAGGCCAGGCCGCACAGAAATTTTGCTTGCTGGCATGCGTTGCATAAAAGATGAATAAATGCGCCCCTCTATTTTTGATTTACAGAGCATGCTGTGCAAATGCTGATGCAGGGCTGTGAATTTGCCTGTTACCTTCAGCGTCTTGTAATGACAAGTATCTTTTAGAATTGCCATCTTCTGGGGAGGAAATTATGGCCCGTATTTATACTCCGTTTGCGCCGAATTAGCGTCGTTTTTTTCGACGCAAATTCGGCGCAAAACTAACGCCATATTTATACTTTGGCGTTAGATGCGTCTAGCGCCAAAGTATGGGCAAATAGCGTCATTTTTTTGCGTGAACGCCTTCCTTGCATTAATGAGATGCAAGGAAGGCGTTCCCGTCTAAAAAAATGACGGCGACGCAAATGCGTCGTATTTATACTCCCGGGCAAAAGTCACGCCCGGGAGGTGGCGGGTCAAAAAACCCCGCATTTGCGCCACTATTTAACGCCTGGGTCAGGGTAGGCGTTAAGGGGCCTGTGGGCTCAAAATGAGCCCACAGGTGCCCTCCCCTGCCCCCAGGGACCCCCCCTGCCACCCCTGCCCACCCCAGGAGGACACCCAAGGATGGAGGGACCCACCCCAGGGACATTCAGGTAAGTTCAGGTAAGTATAATTTTTTATATTTTTTAATTTTTTTTGGGTGGCATAGGGGGGCCTTATTTGTGCCCCCCTACATGCCACTATGCCCAATGACCATGCCCAGGGGACATAAGTCCCCTGGGCATGGCCATTGGGCAAGGGGGCATGACTCCTGTCTTTACTAAGACAGGAGTCATTTAAATGGCGTCTGGGCGTCGAAAATAATGGCGCAAATCGGGTTGAGGCGATTTTTTTGCCTCAACCTGACTTGCCCCATTTTAAGACGCCCTAACGCCATTTTCCCCCTACGCCGGCGCTGCCTGGTCTACGTGGTTTTTTTCCACGCACACCAGGCAGCGCCGGTCTGCTAGCGCCGGCTAACGCCATTCCATAAATACGGCGCCCGCATGGCGCTTCAGAATGGCGTTAGACGGCGCTAAATTTTTTGACGCTAAACTGCGTTAGCGCAGTTTAGCGTCAAAAAGTATAAATATGGGCCTTTATGTTTAAGAAAGACACAAAGGCTTATATTATCTCTTCCTCTACAAACTACTCATAACCATATGCCTCTTGTTACACTCATGGCCACTTTGATATAACTTCTTCTGGTTGTGTCTAGGATGCCCTGGATGCATGCCTGCCTGGTTTTCGGTTAGGCTGTTTAACATTCACCCTGCCCCTTCTCAGCAAGAAAGAATGTGTAATTCTGTGGGGCAAGGAAACAACCATGCACTGCCCTCCTTTCCTCCAAATTCTAGAGAGCTTGCAAGTAATGGCTGGTGCTCTTTTTTGAGGATTTTGATATGATTAACCACTACGAACTCAGGACATTCTGCTAAAGGACGAACCAAACCCGGATCTGTGCTATAATCCATCCTTGTTTATGACGTATTTTGGAGATCACCAGAACCACTGGAATTATGCTATTCTGCGGGTGCGGGTTTTTTCGCATAATTATGGATTTGATCCATCTACTGCATAATTTTTAGATTTTAACAAAAATATGTTGCCTAAGCTCAAAACGATATAAAGTAACTAAAAATGCTGCAACATGTTTTCCCGTACAGCCGAAGGCCCTTGGCAAAGGTTAACTGGTCATCTTTCACTTGCTTATTTCTGTACTTGGTTGTTAAACTGGTACGAATGAGAGGATTTTTTCCCCCAGACAGTATTACCATGTTTAAAAAGTACAAAATAATGAAGTAATACTATCAAGAAATGTGCTGCAGTATGCCCCAAAATTTGTCTTTTCTGGCGAATGCTCTCAAAATTAAAGGAGGCTAAGGCAACGAGTAAGCAAGAGAATGTGGACTATGCAAAAGGAGTGATGCTACAATTTCATATGTTAATTCTATCTGTAATGTCTTCATTCTATTACTACACATTGTAGTTTGGATTATTGTAGCTTTTAACTTACAACAATAAAGACAATGTGGTATGGTACACCCTATTATGCTTCTAATGTGTCCTTCATTAGGAATTACTCATTTGAATGTAGGTGCTGGCTTAGTTTAGCAAAAAAGAGTTGTGCATGGTATTAACTAGGTGTCTTTGTTAAAATTATGATTTCATGCTCAGAATGGGAACAACTGTTTCGAATTTGTCGAGTAAGTTTGTATGCTTTTTAGTTTTGAGACCAGTGATATACTTGTGATTTTTATGATGATTGAAATATCAAGGGGCGTGACGATGATCAGGAGGGTCATTCTTATCAACTGGAATTTGATGGTGAAAGCTTCTGTTGAATGCCCTGGCATTGGTAATTCTTTGGATCCGTTTGTAACCTTAGCCCACTTACTCACTACTCTAGCAAGAGAATTGCAGTACGTTAGCAAATGTCCTTAAAGTCTACTACCTTTTGGGAAATATGCATTTCATCGTGTTCCTGATCACTCTAGTAATACCAGTCTTTCTAACAGAATTGTGTCACGTCTAACTCACATTTAGGCCCATATTTATACTTTTTTAGTGCCTCATTTGCGCCATTTTTTGATGCAAAAGCGGCACAAATTACAAAATACAGGGGCATATTTATACTCTGTTTGCGCTGAGTTTACGTCAAAAGTTTTGACCCAAATTCGGCACAAACCTAACACCAAAAGTCTGCCATGTGCGTCATTTTCTGGATGCGTGAAACCGCCTTGTATTAATGACATGCAAGGTAGGCGTTCCCGTCCAAAAAATGACTTAAACTCCTGTGCGTCATATTCATCCAACCGCGCAAAAATGCTGCACGGCTGGGAGGCAGTTGCGGAAAATTACGCACAGTCCGATTTGCGTAAAAAAAAAATGCCTGGGTCAGGGCAGGCGTTAAAATGGTGCAAACACACCACTACTTAAGGAAAACACACAGAAGCAACATCAGAGCTAAAAAAGGAAGACATGAAGGTGCCATTCATCCAGCATGCAGGAAGTCGCAGAGCACAGGACCAACAACATCAGCTTCCACCACACCAGCAGGGACCCCAAAGACAGCGCAGAAGGCAGGAGAGGATATTCAGGACCAGGACAACCCTTCTGGGCCTCAGGGAACATGACATCATCCAGAGGTACAGACTAAACTGGCAAGCCATTCAACAGCTGCTGCACCACATTGAGCCACAGTTGGCACCCAGCTTGCAGACACCCCACATCATTCCACCAGAGACCAAGCTGCTAGCTGTCCTCCACATGTTGGCAAGTGGCTCGTTTCAAACCCCTGGTGCCCTGGTTGCCGGGATCTCACAGCCCTCATTCTCTGCCTTCCTACCCAAGGTATTGGATGCCATCATCTCCCTCACACTCAGCCACATCAGCTTCCCCAACACACAGCAGAAGCAGCAGGAGACCAAACAGGACTTCTACCAAATTGACGGCTTCCCACACGTGCTTGGTGCCATTGACTACACACATGTACGGATTGTTCCACCTGCTGCAACCGAGCATCTATACCACAACAGGAAGCAAACACACACTCCATCAATGTGCAGGCCATTGTGGATCACCGGGGTTTGATCACCAACATCTTGCCAAAGTATCCTGGGAGTGTACAGAATTGATTCATTTTGCACCACTGCACCATCAATCGACAGTTCCAGGATGGATGGTATGGAAATGGCCTACCTGTTGGTAAGTACAGAAACCCAGTTATATATGCACACAGCACAACAACCCTGTAGGACACATACACCACTACATTGGCATGTGACCAGGAAGACACTGAGGTTGTGACACTGCTAGTCATGTTTGATATCCTGACCCAATGGGATACACACCTATGGACAAATGACAGATGCAAATAACAGAGGATGCCATCCCAGAGACACAAGGGAACAATTTAAAACCACACAGTGACAATGACATGGCCTTAACTACCAGTACAACTTGGAAGATGAATCTTACAACATCACCTCAATAACACTCAATCACACACCCTTCCAAACAATATGTACTGTGTAAGGGGTATACAATGTGTTTCGCTGCAGGTCTAACACCATGACACACATAGCATGATGATGATGACTCCAATGAATGGGACATGGAATCATTGAGGCTGTACCAACATCTCACTTCACTCCTGGTCTGACATTGCCCACTACCAATAAGCAAGTGGACTGTGCTAAGAACACATATTGATGTCACAATATTGCAAAGTGCACATTGTTACACATACGGATTGAGATAATTACACATATGCACAACAGATGTACATGCATATGGACCTCCTGATACTTAAACCTTCACCCCCACAACCAAGTTAGCCAGTTTACCTGGACCAGGTTCAGTAGTGTAGGTACATGTTTGAACATGAGCCAAATCGGTGAGGGCAGAAAAATAGGTTTGCATGGAACTTGTCACACATGGGATATTTGTGCATTGTCAATTGTCAACATTTCAGTGCTACCAACTTATGGAGATGTGTTATACATTGTCACCTAGCCACATCAAAGGGCCTCACTGATGTTGAACAAATTCTATTGCATATGTTAAATTGGATGGGATGTCCAGGCCCTATAGATGCAACCGTGTTACCACCACTGTGGAATTGATTCTGGGTATGGAAGTATCATGTCACCCCAGGTTAAGACATATGGACACCTCTTTCACATGACATAATGCATGGGAGTACACAATGTACCACAAGTCTACAAAAGTACTGCTGACATCCGGTCAATCAGCCCAACACCAGTTCAGATAATGAAACATCCCAATGCTGATGGTACTTCCTAGATGCCTAGGATTCCACACAATAACACAAACACAGTTGAGTCACAGACACCACACACAAGATAACAACTGCCATGCAAAGTGATAATCATGGGGCAAGCTACATCAACATTTTTCACTCATTTTCTCTTTCAGCTGATTAGGGGTATGGGATCCAGCCATGGATCATGACCCCATTTGCATACCCAAGCACTGCAGTAGAGCGTGCCTATAATGAGGCACATCGGAGGACACACACCATAGTAGAGAGGACCTTTGGCATCCTGAAGTCAAGATTCAAGAACTTCGACATCACCGGAGGCAGCCTCCTATACTCACCTGAAATGGTGTGCAAAATAATTTTGACCTGTGCCATCCTGCACAACATTTGTGTATGGAGGAACATTCCCTTGTATGAACCAGACCCACAAATGCCTGAAGACGATGAAGAGGATGATTTTGTCCATCAACATGAGGGGGACCATCCAAACACTGCAGCAGGATTGCGTCAGAGAAAACACATTGTACAAAACTTCTTTTAACTCTAGTCACCATCACCACTGTCTTACCATATGTCATTAAACACCACACTTCATCACTAAATCATGGTCTGTGTAATTATTTATGCATCACATGATCCCTAGGTATTATAATCAGTTTAGCCTCATGGAGCATTGCAGATATACAGATTAGGATACTGAAAAAGCCACATCACATTTGATGGGTATGAATGTATACCCAACTTCACACACAGTGTAAATGACATATATCCTGTCCATTTCACATTTGAAGGGCAATTTCAGAGTAGCACAGCTATGGCACACATCTATGTCGGCAAAATGGTTCATGGCAGCATATGGCACACAACTAAGACACCATCAATCAAAAGGCAAAAAACTGCTTCATACATGAGGCAGTGGATGTGCTATTGCATTGGTAACAGGGATGTGTGACCAGACCCTTGACAGCAGTAAGTGTGACATCAGCTATCTCTTCAAGGAGTATGTGTGACGAGAAGTCCATGTAAGCTGCAAATGGATAGCACGAGTGCACAACTGGATCTTGTAAATTAATGCTGCCTTCATGTCAATAGATGATGGTAATGCAGCTCAAACATATGTTTTATCCATGGTCTGTGAGTGTACCAAGGAAGAAATGTTTTTCACAAGCTAAAGAAAAGAATAAATGTGTTCCCCAATTATTTTGAATACATGTCTGAACTGTATTCTGGCCCATACGTACCTATTTCTTTCTAACCTCAGGTAATGTCTTAGGCTAATAGTTTGACTTGGTTGTGCTGCAATTAAATTAGGAATGGATGCCAAAGTAATGCACACGGGTTCATATCTAAATGTTTGGTGCTACTTTCCATAGCTATAGCATAAAACAAGAAGCAAATGATACAAATTGAGGGATAACAACTATCCCTGGACCTCTGTTCATTGTACCTGTGTGTTTTAAATTGGTCTTGTGCACAATAGCTGGAACAGAGGTGATCCATTTCCCATCTGTGTTACTCTATAGCCATGCACTTCTCATAAGTTATTGGGTCATCATGGGATACCTGACGTTGTGGAATGCATGGTCAGAATGTATCACTTTCATGACTTTGTGCAAGGGACCCCTGAGCAATTCCATCATACATATAAAGTTCCCTAATACTTTGCTAGTTTCTATTTGGTGCACCCCTACTGATCTAGTGCAGCATATGTACAATAGCTAAGTTCCCAGTATGGAGGCTATCACAAACATGGGTGTATGCTAACATCAGAAGACCAGCATTCCTGTGACTGCTGCCATTCAGAAGGTACATACAAATTGAAACCTACATCATCATGATTGACACAGTAGGACATTTGCTAAACCATGTTTCAATAATGGGACAGTGTCAGTTTGCTCTATACCCGCTGATCTCCCAACCTGGCAAATGTAAGATAATGAATGTGGCTAACTGTGATTTCCAAAACCCAATATGGGTACACAGGGCAATGAGTGACACTTTTCAGGGGCAATGATTACACCTTTTCCCATGCATTCTGTCATGGATGACCACAATCTACACTGTCAATATATATTTCTTTGTTGTATTAAATTTTTTTAAAGTGGCCAATCCATGTTTTGCGTCAGATTGTCACCAAGTAAGGCACAGGATCCCTGCCATTATGGTGTCATATGGGGCATATGTGGCTCAGGGTACATTGCAAATGTAGCATATGTAACCTACACACAACCCAGGCCCTACATCTAAGGGACCATAGTAAGCATAATAAATCATGAGCTTCACTCAACCCACATGAGCATCACACAGTAACCGATTGCCCCTTGATGCACAAGCCACAGTACCTGAGTGACTGGTATTGCAGTCCTCCAGGAATGTGGCTTTGCATGTCTCTCATTACAACAAACGATGAAAGGAGTACACTCCATAAATGAGTCTGCAACCAATTGAGGAATCATGTTTGTCACCACACGATAGTTAGGGCCACTGCATGTGTGCAGATGTGTGTGTATCACTCACTGGATTGACAGGGTCTATACATGTTTGCAGTGCTATGTATGTTGGAGTATCATCATGCCTGAGGGGCTGGACTTTCAGATATAATGTCACACACAGTAATTTTATTTGAAAGTGTTGTACAGTACACAGACATTGAGCACATTTTACCTTTCCATGCTTTACAGGTGGACCTGCTCCTTACACAATTTGTGAAGTGGCTCGATTTGCGGACCCAGACATATCCAGTAATTGTTGATATTTATGTTCTGTGTTGTGTTAGCAGCTGTTGTGTGATTGAGTCCTGTGTGTTGGACACATAGAAATGTATGATGTGCTGGCCCATGATCTGATATGTAACTTGACTGGAGTTTCACTTTTTTTACCATATTTGAGTTGGACAATCAGTAGCGTAGAGTCATATTTTGGGACTGTAGTGCCGCCCTGTAGGCATGGGAATGTGAATAGGGTGACATTTGTTGTTAAATTTAGCAGAGGGCCATTTTCATGACTTAGTCAGCAAGTCATACGCTGAATCTCACAGAATAGGGATGCCAAAGTATTACCCACAGACTTGAGCCAACCTCTTCACTAAGGAATATTTCCACTGTATGTTTGACTTCCTAGCAGCATCTAGCTCCACATGCTGTGCTGCCTGTATGTGGCACTTGAGTACAATGTCAGATGTGTTCTTGCATCTATTTGCTTGTTGTAGGACAGGTATTGGTGGTATCAAATGATGTTGACAATTGTCTGCAATTACAAACATAAATGTGCATGGGATTGTCCAAGGTTTGTGTCTATCCTAGTTGGACAACCTCCTTACCTGTGGTGGACTGACTAAACCCATATAGAGCTGTCCAAAGCTTCCTGGGTGTCCTTGATGTTTGAAAGTGTGTGTTGCTTGTCCACCCCCCCTGAGGTACAGGCTTAGGGTTATGAAATATGTGTATCTAGGTGTGATGATCTAAGTGTAGTACACAGACATGTAAATCTGTAAATCATTTGTCCCAACCTAGGATACCCACTCTTGATTAGCAACTGCATATCATCCTGGCGATTCCATCTACAAATCACACATCTTGTGGCCCTTGATTGTCATCCATAAGATAGTAATTAGTTGGCCTGTCACATGTGGAGGACTTGCAGCATTTGTTATGTGACTAATGGAAGAACAATGGTGCTTAGATCATTTAAGTTGGTACACATCTTTTAGAGCATTGCTATGATGTTAGATAGGACATGTGTAGGCTGGGTCGGCATGTACTTCCTCAGGGAGAATCTGTGATCTGTATGGTGATATGGCATGTTTCAGCTGCATTAGCTGTATTGTCTGATTCTCATCAGTGGCTGTATCACACAATGATGTACCTAATGTTTGGCTTATCTTTTTTAACAGCAGCCAATATGGATGCCAACCAGATCCGTGAATTTCAGCGGAGGGCGATGCGTTACCCCCACATTCTGGATATAGAGTCTGGGTTCTGCCACATGGCACGGCACTATCACCATGAAAGAGCCTTGGAGGTGTGGAGGGCATTTGCCCAAGGTGGCCCTTCTGTGTCCACAACAGCTGCCACCACCAGCACCACCACTACGACCCAGGTGGCACCAAGGATGACAGCCACCACTGCAGGTCCATGAACTTCCTCAGCTCCTGGACCACTGACAACAGCACCTGCACCTCCCCCTCCAAGCATGGCACCACCAACTGGGCAACCATCGACAACTGGCACTCAGACCACCCCTGCTGCAGTCATTGACACTGGTGATTTTCGTGCTATGCAACGTGACATACAACGGATGTTGCGCAGACTGGACAGGCTGCAGCAGGAGGTGTCTCAGATAAATAAGAGAGTACGTGCTATTAAAAAAGCCCTGCGGAGGGCGAACTTGTGAATTTGATACCCTCACCCATGATTCCCTCTCCTCCCCCTTTCTTAGTTCTTTTAATGAATGGGTTTCGGGGCTTAGTGTTAGGTTAGAATAGGCTGTTAGTTTAGTTGGTAGTAGTGGGTTGGGGCGTGGAGGGTATGATATTTTTACATTTTTTTTTATGTGGGTGTCGGCCGATGATGTTGGGGTTTTTGTGTATTAAATAAAAAATAAGAATACAAAATATATATATATATATATATATATATATATATATATATATATATATATATATATATATATTTGTTTAGTATAAGATAGTATGTGTTTAGGTTAGTATATGTTGTCCTCCATGTGTCCCATCATATAAAGGGGGTGAGGGGTTGATGTTTAGAGTGTTTAGTTAAATGTGATAAGTAAGTATAGCATAGGGTAAATAGGGCCAGTTGTGAGTAATGTGTAGTTAGGTTAGGTTAGGTTAGGTTAGTTAAGGTGTTTCCCTTAGTTTTAGCATCCTATTTTTACATTTTAATTAATATGTAGGTACCCCTTTACAGTGTCTGTCATATGCTTGGAGAGCAGGGCCTTGGCATGGGTGAACAGTGTCAATTTAGTATTTGCATTTGTGTTGCATCCTGAATCCAAATCCCAATTGATCTGTCACATTGACAGCTACACCAAAGTTACTTCGCTAGGAATCTGCCATCCATTGCACCCACCACTCAAGGTTACTATGGTTCCCAATGTGTTGTTAAGTTTGGATGTAAGTTTTCAATCTGACATACTTTGAGACCAGATTTGGTATGCAGGACACTGTGTTACCTCTGCCTGCAGCCTGATGTTCATGTGTACCCTGATAAGGTGAGTGGTGGTATAATCTCATGTAGTATAGTATACATGACTCACACCTATCATTTGTTACATTGTACAGCCAGGTTACTTATTTGTATGTACACTCATACACATCCATTCCTGCTGTATGGTGTGTGTGAGGAAGAATTTGGATCAAATGTCACATACGTAAAGATTGTTTGGAAGAAAAATGTGAAGACAATAATGTTCTGCTTAGACATCCCTTGAAGATGACTTATTCTGCCCAACACAGCATTATACTCTATAGTTTCTATTTACCTCAGAATTAACCTTCAGGAAGGGCAGATGATGGTACAATACAGACCACAGTACATAGTTATCAGCCCACAATATTTCAGGGCATTTGTATTGACATTTTATGGGCATTGACATGAGGCAAACATCACTAATCTCCCTCACGGTTGATGTGTCACATTACACAGAGACAAAGTGGTTGTGTAAGGGCTATTTATTTTAAAGTGCTGTAGTGCTATATTTACAGAGTCCAGGATTGTGAGTCCATTAGTGTGACACCTTCCATTGTGATCCTACACAAGTGCAAAAGGGCATGTCATTGGACATGCTGGGGTGAAGTGTCATACGGTGCAGAGGGATGTGAATTGCCAATGAGGTAGTGAGAGATAATCACAGGGGATAGTGACAAGGTAAACAGTGGGCTGGAGACCTGTGCGTGTGAGCAGCTGTTGCAAGACTGGCATGTTACAAAGCACAGGACCTTGGTTATAAGTTCCCATGTGGAAGTGATCTGTTCCACGTCTTCATCTTCTGATGTGTGTGTCATCTCCTCTGCCCTTGGTAGTGGTGGGTTTGAAGGGGCAACACACACTTCAGTGTTTGAAGACGTGGAATCAGAAATCCCAGTAGCTGCCAACTGTGGGGCTATTAAGGGCAGTACTGCAGCAAGGAGGAGCTGCTGAATCTTAAGGATAGCAGTTTCATCACTGTGGTAGGCAGCCAGGTTGGCCCTGAGGGGGTCAATATTGCATTTGTGCACACATTGAGAGGTTTGTTGTTGGAGGTGTTTTGGCAACTCCCTTACTGCTGTGCTGATTTCCTTCACACTTTGTTGAAGTTCTTGCAAGACTGATGTTCGCCCTTGCATGGCTGCTGCTTGTTCTGCAGTTAACATCATGCACGAACGTACCCCCTCTAGGCTGGCTGCCATATTTTACATCCCCACCCGCACCTCCTTGGCCAGCTCCCGTGGCACTCCAACTACAGTCCTCTCAAAACTGGTGCCAGAGTCGCCAGAGACCTCAGCTGGGTTGGAGCTGGCAGGTTGTACTATTGGGGTGCTGGGAGGGTCCTCTGTGATGGCTGCTGTATCTCTGCTCCTCCTTGCGACTGAAGGTGGGGTCTGGAGGGTTCCAAGGACATCTTGGAGGGTCTGCTGGCTGATGTTTGTCAGCTCGTCATCCATGTCCTCAGGAAAGTCCAGGACAGGCATATCCCCAGGAGAGCCATCGTCCTCTGCAATGAGGTATAGTACAATTAGTATGTCTGTGTTGTGGCATTTGTAATGTGATGTGCCTGACTTCCTATTAGTTGCACATTGTGATATTGGTTCCTGTTCATTGCTCCTGTCTTTAATATTAGCATTCTCCCAGGCCTATGCTTCACCTGCATGTCACATGTAGTGTGGGCAGTTTGGGGAATTGTCTGCGTCACATCCTCTAGATGTAGGTTCTGCCCAAATTGTATGTTGCCACATTATTGTACAACTCAACCCTCCTTCTACTTCCATTCTCATGTTGTGGCCTTGCACTGGCTGTGGGTGTTCTGATGGCACTTGCACCACACTTAACAATCTGGAACTGCCCCAGCCTCTGATATTTCACATCCAGCTATATGTTGCTGAGACCTAGCATATACTATGTTTAGCATTGGCATGGCACACTACAGATGTCAGCATTGGTAGTGTGTACTGTTGATGTTGGGGAATGTGTGCTGCATTGAATTGCAGTGATGGTCCTAGGAGTGTTCCATTTCCTCTTCTGACTGTGCGGCTGTATTTTACTAGCCGGTAACATATGTCTTCCACCTCAATGCTATTATCTGAGCAGTTTAACAGTTGGGATGTTGCATGGTGTCTTTGCAGCTATTGTCACCCAGGCACAGGGTGAACCCTGACATATGCAGCATGGGTATGACATTACTGCTGTGTACCTCATAATGTTCATAACAGTGGTTGATGTTTGTAGCGACTATGGACATTCACATTTGACAGGTTTAGCACATTTTTATTGATTACAGGCGATTGATAACGTTGTCTTCCTGAACCCTCTAACTTTGGTGTGTTTGATCCATAGGCACGTAACTGCCAATAGCTACTTGACCTGAACACACAGCAGAAGTGGTAGTGGCAACTGTTGTCAATGTTAAATTCCACTTGCGGATATGGCCTGAGACTGTTAATTGAGCCTGAGTTCATGTAGGGAGGATACCAGCTGCCTTGTGACAGCAGGCCAGTTTTACGTTGTACCCTCCCCTCCTGGACTGGCTTTACCTTTCCATCATCCTTGGTATGGCAGCATACCCCAATGCAAAGGTTGTTGGTGTAGTGTAGTACTGTGCCCCAGGTTTGCCTTGCACAGCCCATGCCCCAGTGCCATGCCCCTTTGCCCATTCCAATCCCTGAATATCATGACTTCCATGCATTGTGTAGTAGGTATGCCTCACCACTTACAGTTTACAAATAGGCGTTTTAGTTCCCCATGTCACTTACCCTTCATCTGTGTTGTCTCCTGGTAGTCTGCGCTGTCCTGTCCTTGAATCCCTGTGACAATCTCCTCAGGGATGACGGCTGTCACCATCTTCTCCATGTGGTCCAGGGCCTCCTGTGGTGCTGGACTCCCACCTCCAGTCTGCAGTGCTGCCTTCCTGTTCCTGGCCATCTTTTCCTTGGTCCTCCGCTTGCAGTCATATTCAGTGTTTTTTACTCTCAATGATTGTTCTCCATACTTCTGCCACACTGTTTATCTTGTCAACAATTTGTTGCCAAATTGCCTCTCTCCAACTAATTGGCAATTTAGAGGTGACAAAAAGTTGTTGCTGGTGTTTTGTCACCTCTTTCACCAGTATTTCTTGCTCCTCTGCACTGAACTGATGCTTCCTTTTCTTCTTGTCCCTCTCCTGGGTCTTGTGTGGGTCCTCCTGACTGGTGCCTGGTCGGTTGTCATCTTGCTGAGGTCTCTCAGAGCTTCTGGGATCCATTTTGGCTTCTTTGCACATTTTGCAGTGTTTGCAGCGCTTTTTGAAACAATTGCATCAAAAAATGGCACCTATCTGGTTTGCGATGTCGTAAACCGGATCAAAGTCATTTTCGCCGCATTAACGTTGTCTTTCTTTACGATGCGATGCATTGGTTAGAGTAAAAAAAAATGACTCACACCAGTGGTTTGCGCATTATGTGCACATTATGCAATACTTGTGTAAATTATGTAGTAGTAATTTGAATCTTCTTGAGTTTCTGTATGCAAAATTTGAAATTTCTTTCTTATTGTTACTTTCTGTATATGCTTTTTATTGCTGGTAGCAGTATGGTAGTCAGTGTTGACAGAGGGAAGACATTGAGGCCCATATTTATACTTTTTGATGCTAAACTGCGCTAACGCAGTTTAGCGTCAAAAAATTTAGCGCCGTCTAACGCCATTCTGAAGCGCCATGCGGGCGCCGTATTTATGGAATGGCGTTAGCCGGCGCTAGCAGACCGGCGCTGCCTGGTGTGCGTGGAAAAAAACCACGTAGACCAGGCAGCGCCGGCGTAGGGGGAAAATGGCGTTAGGGCGTCTTAAAATGGGGCAAGTGAGGTTGAGGCAAAAAAATCGCCTCAACCCGATTTGCGCCATTATTTTCGACGCCCAGACGCCATTTAAATGACTCCTGTCTTAGTAAAGACAGGAGTCATGTCCCCTTGTCCAATGGCCATGCCCAGGGGACTTATGTCCCCTGGGCATGGTCATTGGGCATAGTGGCATGTAGGGGGGCACAAATAAGGCCCCCCTATGCCACCCAAAAAAAATTAAAAAATATAAAAAATTATACTTACCTGAACTTACCTGAATGTCCCTGGGGTGGGTCCCTCCATCCTTGGGTGTCCTCCTGGGGTGGGCAGGGGTGGCAGGGGGGGTCCCTGGGGGCAGGGGAGGGCACCTGTGGGCTCATTTTGAGCCCACAGGCCCCTTAACGCCTACCCTGACCCAGGCGTTAAATAGTGGCGCAAATGCGGGGTTTTTTGACCCGCCACCTCCCGGGCATGACTTTTGCCTGGGAGTATAAATACGACGCATTTGCGTCGCCGTCATTTTTTTAGACGGGAACGCCTTCCTTGCATCTCATTAACGCAAGGAAGGCGTTCACGCAAAAAAATGACGCTATTTGCCCATACTTTGGCGCTAGACGCGTCTAACGCCAAAGTATAAATATGGCGTTAGTTTTGCGCCGAATTTGCGTCGAAAAAAACGACGCTAATTCGGCGCAAACGGAGTATAAATACGGGCCTGAGTGTCACAAGACCTGGAGTGAAATGGACATGGGTGACACTAGCCAAGATGTTGGGGAGCTAGGATGGGACTTACACTTCAATCCGTTTGTGGCGTATATTAAGAGTATTTGTGGGGTAATATGAAAATCACTTGTGGGGACTCTTTTCCTGTTCTGATATGATGGTACAATGTGGGCTTAAAGTGTTTATTTTTGACTAACGTGACTGACAATAATAATTTAAATCAATTTTGGACACTAATGTTGTCTTGAAATAGAAGCAATGAACTCTTGCTATGTTTTTTTAGTGCCTTCTACAATAATTATTTTGGGTGCAATTAGGACCAATAATGCTTTTGAATTCTATTTTCCTAAAGAATTAGCAGCAGATGGCACAATCTAATTCACAGTGGGGCAGTTACATTGTTTCAAGGAAAAACTTAACATCTTTTAAACAGGTTTGAAAATTCATCTGTCAAGGAATTTGGGGGAACTCTGTGGCATCTTGAACACATTGATCAAAACTATATTTGTGGACTTCAAATAGTGTGCACACTATGAAGACGTGTGACTGAAAATTGATTAAACAGCATGAAGTTCAATTGAGCAGGTGTTCATAAGGCAGCAGCCTTTTAGCCATCTATTCAGAACGTGCTTTCATGGGCCCCCAGCTGCTTGTCAAATATTAACCATGGACAGTCCAGAAGACCCTTGTACTCCATTTCTTTTTTTTATGTTAGGGCAAAATTTGCAAATGATCCACTAATGTCATTGTAAATTTGAAAGAAAATAAAGCTTATTTTGTCCTGACAGGTTCCTAGGGTGACCATAAGACTAGAGGGTCAGGGTAGTCCTATCTTGTCCTCTTTTTTCTTTTTTTGATGTTTTCTTTTGGGACTCAGCTGAAGACAAGTCCCAATGGCTGCCAACGCTTCCTGGTTGAAGTGTTGGCAGCTAATCAGATATCAGCACAGGGACAGTTAGATCAGAGGATCAGCCACATCCCTAGATATCGATATTATTTAACCTTTAATATCTCAGAAAATATTGAACAGATTTACACAAAATTACAAAGAGCACAATCTGTCCAAAATGTAGCTTCCTGCCAAACGTGGTGTAGTTCAGTTGAGCAATTTGGGCTAAAGACCCTATGAAAAAATGCATGAAGAAAATGCATTATGGGACACCCCCATTTTTCTCAGCACCCATTTGACAGGTCACTTCAAAACTTTCAAGACAGCAGCAGCACCAACTCTCCTATTATTTATTTATATTTGGAAAAAATTGTTAAGATTTGTCAACCCAAAGATATTGGCAAACAAAAAACACTTTTCCTAGGGAAACCAAGTCCTAAATATAACTATCTATGGAATAATATAATGTCCATTCCACACTTTAAACCACACAATTTGACATTTTGTTTCTGGTGGAGAACAACAACTAAGCGTAATGTTCATATAGACGCACACACACACTCAATCTTGCTATACATGAACTCTTCATCAAATATCTTTATCTCTATCCCTGCTTTTTGCTTCTTACTACCACAGCCTTTAGCATAAGACAGTGGCCATTTTATTGGGACATAAATATAGTGTTGCTCAAAAAGCTTGTCTTGTTAAATCTCTCGACAAGCCAATTTGTTTGTGGGTAGTAAGGAATAGGGAACCTGAAACTTACTCCACACAGCTGCCACATTGGATGCATGTATGCAAATATGAAGTTGGTGCCTCTGCCAGACACAAATTCCTTGGGGAAACCCACTTGGGTAAAAACCCCATCATGGCCTTTGCAACTGCAGATGCAGTTGTGGTCCTCAGACGGATTGCCATTGGGTACCTAATGACATCATCCACCAAGACCAGGATAATCCTTTGGCCTAATGAAGTCTGAGGATCCATAGGCCCCACAACATTGATGCTCACCCACTCAAAGAGTATGACAGACAAGGGATTAAGGGGAGCCTTAAGCCTTTTCTCCATCTTACCACAGGCCGTGCAGGTAATGCACATCCTACAGAATTTATCTGAGGAATTTCTGATTTGGGCCAATAGAAGTGGGAGACAAGCCTCACAAAGGCCTTGCCTTGACCCAAGTTTCCTACCCGTGAAATTTCGAGAGCCACCTCCAGCAGGAAGGCCCAGTAGAACTGGCAGACCACCCGGAACCTTGTTGGCACATTCGCAGGAGCCTTAGGCTCACTGTAAAGGAGGTTGTCTTCCCAGTAAATGTGAGAGTTTCCAGAGGTATCACCTGCTGCTTGGGTATCAGCCTGGAGCCTCATGCCCACAAGGGTTGGACACTCCCTTTGTGTCATACCGATCTCATGCTTGCTGTGGACTCCTCATACATGCCTTCCAGCAAGTCTAGGTAGGTGACCAAGGGAAGCAATGTCCTCCTCAGTAGACTCAGGGGCAGCCACTGCAGGTGCACCATCCTTCTTAATGGAGGTACATTCAGGGGTGGGTTTACCACACCCTCTGCCTTTCTATATTTTAGTAGCTGGCTGGGCCATTGTTCCAGGCTCTGGCTTTCTGAGTACCATCCTGGGCAGCCATGGACGTTGTCATAGCACAGATCCAATCAGGTAACCCTACATCTCCTCATGAGCCTTGAGCTCCTCTTCCTTCTAGATAGTGTGCTCCAGGTCATTACCCAACAAACAGTCCACAGGCATGGCAGGGCTCACAGCAATCTTAAGAAGACCTGAACTCTCCCCCCGATGTAGCAAGGGCCACAGGACAGTCACCATCTGTTGTCAGCCACCACAACCTGGTAGAATTTATTGGGATTCTCCTGCTCTGGGGACACCAGCTGACTCCTTACCATAGTCATCCTGGCACTTGTGTCCCTCAGAGCCTCAACACCATGCACATTGACGGTAACCCATTGCCTATTCCTTGTGGTATTTGATGGCACATGGATCTTAGTAACTATCTAACTTCCACCAAGGGACACTAGGGTAACCCCACTAAATTCCCCTCCAGCAACTGGGACAAACTCCTCACCCATTACTACACTAGCCACCCTTTGGGTCTTCCCTCCAGTGGGAGATGGTGCTCTTTTTTGACACTTGAGATCCACTTTTAGTCTTCATACTCCTAGCAATCATAGTACTTGGGAGTTTTGGGGCGCTAACTTTTGTCAGGATTGTTTTTCTTCTGGTGGCCACATTGGGAATGGGAACCAGACCCTTTCATCTGTGAGTTGTTTTGGGGGCCTGTAGAGAACTCTGTCTTTTTATTGCTGCCTTCCTTCTACCCTCTTACCCTCCTTGTTCTGGTTAGATCCTTGACCACTCTTTTGGGAGTCCCCTCTAGATGCCTTTTTGGTCATTCTGGTGCTGACCCAGATGTCTGCATCCTCAGCAAGCTTCCTCATATCAGAAAGCTTGCTATCAACAAGTTGTTGGTGCAGCTCTGGAAAACAACTATCAAGCATGTGCTCCGTCAAAATAATTTGTAGAGAATAATCATAAACTTTGATGCCTCTCACCCAGACTGTCAGTGCCTTGCCGGTGTTATCCAAGAAACCTACCCATGATTGTGATTAGATCTTGTGGCTGCCCCTGAATCGGAGCCCACACCTCTCAGGGGTCAGTCAAAACTTGCTACCTAGGATGTGGGAAGGGTATTCCCAGATGTGGGTCCTGTGCTCACCATGCCACCAGATTCAAGCTAGCCTGGCTGAAGAGGGGTGATAGCTTGAAACCGGTCCCAGGATGCTTGTTTCTGGTCCAGGGAGGACCTGGTCTGGCAATTCGGGCTGGACTGTTCCCATGGTGAACAGGGTCAAGACTGATTTGCATATGACTGGGTCCAAAATGGAATGGCATGGTGAGGAAAAAAACTGATGGATTAAACTCACATCTGTGACTGGGGGTGAATGTTTGATTTGTGCTACATTCCGTCTATCAACTGTTCTTTTTGCGTCTCTCCACAGGCAGTTCCAGAGCCCACCTCTGGCTTCAGATTCAGATTATCATCCTCCTTTGGAATTTCCTGCTCCTCCTCTGCAAAGTCATCCCCTACAATCTAGGCCTCTGCTCAGACTTTCAAGGTTTTCTGCAGCTCCACCTTCCTGGTAAAGTATTTTGTAGAAACTTAGAAATCCTTGCAGAAATTGTTCAGCTGAAGCACAGCATAGGAGTCTAGTATGGCTAGAACAAACTCCATTGCTGCAAAGTTGGACAGCTGGATGTTGGGACTGCCAGAGTCACTTTAGTCAACCACCCATGTTGCTGGATTCACGCCTGTCATCTGGAGAGGGGACCCAACCCACCAGTCGTGGCTGCAGAGAGGTGCCTGCTGAAGCAGGGAAGTGACTCCGTCACTCCACAGGAGATCACTTCGGTTCTTCTGGTGCAGGCTGAAGACAGGCAGTCCTCGGAGGATGCACGACCTGGAAACTGTTGCAGTTGCTGGCTTGAGCTGAAGATACAACGTTGCAGAAGTCCTCGGCAGAATATATAAAGGATGCAGAGGATTCCTGCTGGAGTCTTGCAATCTGAAGAAACACTCAGCAGAGAGACGCTAAATAACCCTAAGAGGGGGATTGGTCACCTAACCAGGTAAGCACCTATCAGGAATGGTCTCCGATGTCCCCTGCTGTCACTGGCCACTCAGATGCTCCCCGAGTGCGCCGCCGCCATGGAATCCAAGGGGAAAACCCAGGAACACTCTGGAGCAGCTCTGGGCACCACCCCTGAGGTAGTGATGGACAGGGCAGTGGTCACTTCCCTTTCCTTTGTTCAGTTCACACCAGAGCAGGGAATGGGGTCTCTGAACCGGTGTACACTGGATTTGAAAAGGATGGCACCATCTGTGCCCTTCAAAGCATTTCCAGAGGCCCTGGGAGAAAACCCCTCCCATGCCTGTAACACCTATCTCCAAAGGGAGAGGGTGTAACATCCCTCTCCTAAAGGAAATACATTGTTCTACCTTCCTGGGATTAAGTTGCTCAAATCTCAGGAGGGCTGCTTCTCATTCTCCCCTGACTAGCAACTACCCCGATACGTCCCATCACACCAGCAACCCTGATGTCCACTCTCAGCAATGATGCCATACCACACTATGCAATACCTAAGGAGCCTTCATGTGTACCTCCTGGTAATTTACTTGTACCCCCACTCTCACTGCTCAAACACCCATCACAACTGCAACAACAATGGTTGGCACCCCACCCTCTCAGTCACATTAAAACCAGCCTTCCTCCACACCTCACTATCAGGCCTTTTCCTTGACATCCACTAGCTCAGCAAACACAACGCAGAGATTTGGGACTAGCTGTATGACTTCTCTCCATACCTCCTTATGGTTCACTTCGGCATTGGCACCAGACATTGACACAGCCATTTCTGTTGCGTACAAGACAAACAACACTCATCATCAACTCCAACACCTGCATCCTCCTAGGATACCTAAACTTTCATTTAGAGGACCATTCTGAGCCCAGTTTCCCTCCTTGAACGACTCTGATACCTCACCCTCGGCCAGCATGTATCCAGCTCCATCCATGCATCCAGATATATTCTGGATCCAGTTTTCATCTTCTTTAATATCAGCACAATCAACAAAGCAGCTTGCATCACTTGGACCAACCACGCCCACATCAACTTCAATACCAACTTTCAGCACCACAGAAGACCCACCACCGCAAGCCTGCCCACCGTTTCTGGAAGAATACATCAGAAAAACATTGGGCTTCCACCCACTCCACAAAGCACCCCGAGCCTACCAGTTACCTAGCAGGAGACATTGAGAACTTCGGTGGCTGGATCATCACCTGCATGGTTACCCAGGCCACTCGCAAACAAAACAGCAAGAACACAAACTCAGGCCAGCTGGTACATGGAAGATCTCAGCATGAACAAATGGCACTGCAAGCAGCCAAGCAACTGGAGGCTGGGGAGCGTGAGCCAAGAAGCTATGGACAAGGAAGTCTTCAAACTCACCTTAAAGCACTATGACCAGCAATTTCAGAACACCAAGTTGATAGCCCTAGCATCCTGCATGGGGGAAATATAAATGTATTTGTATTAATTAAACTTTGACTTGTCCTGTGGAAAATATAGCTGAACATACATTGTAAAAATAACTTTTAACCCTTCAGTCACTGGGAGGGCACGCTTTTTAAATGCATAGGGGTATATTTACAAGAAAGCAGTGCATCAGTCAGATACGCCACTTTTCTCACATGCCACCTGAGACCATGGATGTGCCATCTTAACAATACAGTGCACCATGGAAGGCATTAAGCCAACAGCAGCAAACATTTTGACACTATTATGGTGCTTTGCAGGAATAGCGCTAAAAGAATGATGGTTCTAATCCTGCAAAGTAAAGGGAGGCCCATTGAAAACAATGGGATCACCATTTTAACACCTGACTTAGGCAGCCATTAAACACAATGCTAAAATTGGCTCAATGAAAGCTTGTAAATTTCACTGTGCAATTTGCACAGGCCTCCTAGTGCGGGAATGCCCCTCTTGCATACATTATGCCTGGCGCAGCCATAATGTGGCGCAAGGGGTTATAAAGTGGCCCAATGCATTGCACCACTTTGTAAATATGGTGCAAAGAAAAGGCCACCTTAACGCCACATTAGCATAAACGAGTGAGGCTAATGCAATGCAAGGTGGCGCAAGGGGCTTGTAGATAGGCCTCATAGTGTACCGCGGTTGCCATTGGGCAGCTAAAGTTAGGACCATGTTTCCTTAGGAAAAGCACATTGTTTGCTAATAACTATGACACCGTTTGACAAACACTATGCATGGCGCCCCCACCACACACACTGTTGTCAGTGATGGTACAATGAGGTTATTTCAATTGTCATCAGTATTGTTATCAGGTATGTCACAGATCATGAAGAAGAAGAGTGTTGTTATATGTGAGGTCAATAAAGTACATGGTGAGTATGTGAGTTATGGTTACCTGAAGTAATTATAACTGTTGAATTTCAGTGTTTTAATAATATAAAACGTCATGTTTAAACTGATATTTTCACTTAACTATAACTTATCTTGTTTTTACAGTGAAATGTTTTTTTTTTAATGTAAAGTAAGATATTATTGCCGTACCTAACTATAACATCACGCTAACCTGTTTGTCTAGTGAATGTCTATGGTTTTTAAATGTAAAGATATATTTTATCACCATATGTAAGGACAAATTCTGACAGCTAGCCAACCCCTAATGTGCACTATCAAAGGCAGTATGGGCATAGGAGTGGCTATAGGGCCTGGCCTGTTGCCAGGCCCTGTAGCAAACCCCCTCTGGTAAGCCAACCCCCACACAGGCAGCCAACCCTCTCTCCTTGCACTGCCTTAGCTTATTTGTGGCAACCACCAAAAATTCAGGCCCTTTTATAAAAAAAAAATTCTGGTCCTTTGACTGTACGACAGGAGTCATTGTAGCCCCCTGTGCTCCCATGGAACATCCACAACAGTTCAGGGGTACCCCTACTCTATCCCAATGACACCCATCATGAGCTGTGTGGATTTGGGCCCCCCTCTGCCCACAACATTAAAAATGGTGTGGGTGCTCCTACGTGGGCAGGGAGGAGGTCAAATTAAAAAAATATATATACTTTTTTTTTTAAAGCAGCTTATACCACTCATTTATTATTCACTACTTCGGCAAGGAGCACCTCATAATGCCCTCGGTGAAAATATTTTTTTGCTGGTGGAGCCTCTAGAGAAACCTGGAGCACCACCAGACAGATTTTTTGTGTGTGTTGCAATTCTTTATTACAAATGAAAAGGAATAACACTGTAATACAGTGGGTGAAATGGACAGGTAGGGAACAGAACACTACCTACAGTGACAATGGAGGCACTGCACACTGGTAAGGAGTAAGTGCAGAAGAGTTGTAGAAACAACAATGCAGAACACAAGGCATACATTAAGGTCATAACATTCCATAAAGAATACCCTGCAATGCGGACCTTAAGTGCAGTGACATTCTGCAAGGGTATCAACGGAGCTCACACAAGGGGTGAGGGAGAGGGAGAACACAAAATAGGAAGAACAGGGGGAGGAGACAGAAAAGGAGAAGTGTGGGTTACAGAGGGAGATGGTAGAAAGGAAAAAAAAACACTGGAGTAGTGCAGCGCCTGGTGGGGCCATTGTGGCTGAAGCAAGGAGAAAAGTTTGGCACATCCACCTGGCGGAGAGTTTTTAGGGGGGAGGGAGATTCACAAATAGGGCCAGGAATTAATGCCCAGATTACCATGGAAGGGCATCCAATCATGTGGAAAACCTTCACTCTGTCCTGGACATCATATATGATTCATTTAATGGGAGGACGCTTGGCACATTGCTGCTAGCCATTCTTCATGGGAGGGAGGCATGGGGAACACCAGTGGAAAGAATGCAGATCTTGACCAAAGCACAGGCCATATGTTAGAGGTGATGCTGGGGACGGGAGAGGTCTGGAGTGTCACCCGGGTCATGTAAATAGATCGGAGGGTGAATCTTGAGTAGCAGTGTGTCATGCAGCATGGTCTCTACTGCATCCCAAAAGGGCTGAACCGAGGGGCAATCACAAAGGACATGTAATAGATCACAGTGAGTATTTGGGGAACGCCAACAGGTCAAATGGGGCAACAGTCCTGCCGCTTGCATTTTCACAGGGATTCATCACCAATCATGCAGTGTCTTGAAGAGGCAAAACTTCAAATGTGCTCCCTTTTTTCACAGGGGAGTGCCTTAAAGAGTTCCACCCAATCTTCTGCCTCGTATTCCACTTGCAGTCGATTTTGCCATTTAATGCAGAAGTTATTAAGGAGAGGAAGGGAGGAAAGGTTACAATTCAGAAGGCTATAGAAACCAGACATAACCCGGCAGGAGAGTTCTCATGTATTAAAGTAGGAAACAACTCGTGAGGGTTGTAGGATCTAGGGTCGGGCATCTAGGCTACATTGGAGGCAGTGTTGCAATTGGAAGTGCCTTTATGATTGTTGATGTGACAGTTCAAACTCCTCTCTGAGTGCTGCAAAGGACTTGAAAGCTCCAACTGCTATGACCTGGTCTAAGTGAAGAATGTCGGCCACCCGCCACAGCTCTCAGATCAACATCCCCCCCCAATGTACAGGCAGGCATTGACCCATAAGAGTGCATGGTCATAAACAAGGGGATCCACCCCACAAAGGCAATGGGCTCAGTGCCAGGAATTCGTCATGACCTGTGTGATCAGGTTGATAGAGCATGACAGTGACATGCTGCCTCTGTGAATGGGATATAGGCCATGCTGACATGACAAAAGCGTGCGCTCCCCCACGACTCACTGTGGGGGGGGGGTCCAGTGCCCCTGGGAGCATGTAGGCTAGCTGAGAAAAGTGTAGTGCCAGGGCACATTCCTCGACAGAGGGGAGTCCCAGACCAACCCACAAGCAGTGTGCCAAGAGTTTTGCTTAAGCAAAGCGGGGCGGGATGTCCCCTAGACAAATGAATGAATCTCTGCACCTATGGTACATAGGGTAGGCAAGGAGACCAAAAGAGGCGGCAAGCCAAGGACATATGCAAACATTGGGAGCATTACCATTCTGACAGACTTTACTCTTCTACACATGGAGAGACCAAGGTGGGACCATTTCACAAAGTCTAATTTCATGAGGGCAATCAAAGGGTTGAGGTTGTCTGCCAACATGTGGCCCAGCCCTCTTTTGACATAGACCTCACGCACTTGAGAGGAGACAGTATCAAGTTGAAGGGCTAACCATGGATAGACACCCTTATGGTCACACATTGAAGGGGCAGTGCCTCCCCCTTGTCCCAGTTCAGCCAGTATCCCAAAAGTGTTGCAAAGCACGCAATGATATCCAACAGGGCCTGGAGGAAATTTAGTAGATAAGTGAGGGTGATAAGGATTTCATCCATGTAGTGATACACTATGGACATCCTGTTTGGGATGGGGTCATCCGAGAGGAGTAGCGATTGAGGAAGGGATGCCACAAGGCCCAAAGGATTAGCAGAAATGACAGTGGTCAACTTTGCCGGGTTCCCCTCCTGATTGGGAACAGGCCTGACAAACTCCTTCTCAGCATATAGGGAGAGGCCAAAGGCCTCATGCGGCAGGTCTTTTGCCACCCACAGGGTATGAGCGAGGGTACAGAGGTGATTCCTGAAGGAATGGCAGGGGACGAACACCACCTGTGTGTGGTGAATGAAAGATGGCATTACCTTGCAGAGTCGAGCCGCTAGTACATTAGCAAGGATTTTTATGTCCCTGTTGAATAGGGAGAATGGTCCATAGCTTTCACACAGGAGGGAGTCTCTCCATGGTTTGAGGAGGACAGCTATACAGGCTCTGTTAGAAATGGAGCCATGTGAACCCATCTGACCAGCTTGCAAAATGTGTCATATGGGACTCGATTACGTCTCCTCCTGCCCACTTGTAGAATTCCACAGGAAAGCCATCATACCTGGGAGCTTTGTAGTAGGGAAGTCTAGAGATGGCTTGCACATTCTCGCTCTTACTGATTTCCCCTTCTAAAATGGCCCTGCTGGCCTCATTAGGGCTGGGCATGTGCATGCCTTCAGAGAAGGCTTCTATGTGAGTAGTGTCAATCGCCATTTCTGGGGTGTAGAATCAGGTGGAAGTGTGCAAATTCATTGACTATGTCTTGTAGATGAGTGAGAATAGTGCCACCTCCTGTTGACGCATTTGGTCTGCTAAAAGACAAGCCATCTTTTCACCCTGTACATAGTGATGGTTTCAAAATGCTGTAGGGTAGTTTTGGCCTTAAATGTGAACAAGGCATTAAGGTTCATAAGTGTCTTCTCCAGAGAAGATGGAGGGGATGGCAGGTGTGGGAGAAGGGCTTTGATGTAAGGAGAAGACGTGTAAGAGCTGCAACCTCTGCCTCCAGTTCCTTCTGGCAAGTCACTCTCTATGTGTTGGCCATCGCTGCATCCCTCATATGCTAGCTATGGATATTCACATTTGCAGCTGCCCACAGAACACTGTGGGAGGCTACCAAGCAACTTATCACTGTCCATATATGTGGAAACGTGGAAGCAAAGTTGTGACTTACCCTGGGTGTTGCAATAGCATGATACATTCAGTCACCCATCTTCTCACACTGTAGATAGTAATGGCTTCAAAATGCTGTAAGGCATATTTGGCCTTAAATGTGAACAAGGCATTAAGGTCCATACATGTCTTCTTCAGAGAAGATGGAGGGGATAGCAGGTGTGGGAGGAGGACTTTGATGTAAGGAGAAGACGTATAAGAGCTGCAACCTCTGCCTCCAGTTCCTTCTGGCAAGTCACTCTCCGTGTGTTGGCCATCGCTGCATCCCTCATATGCTAGCTGTGGATATTTCTGTTTGCACCTGCCCACAGAACACTGTGGGAGGCTACCAAGCAACTTATTACTGTCTAGGTATGTTGAAATGTGGAAGCAAAGTTGTGACTTACCCTGGGTGTTGCAATAGCATGATATATTCAGTTGCCATGGTTTATGGCCCCCGACGCAAGACCGAGTTCCAAGGAGAGCAAGATTGGGGAGTGCTCCAACAGTGCAGCCCTTCAAGATCTTGGATACTTGTATGATGACCACTGCCTGGTGGGAAGCCAGGAAATAGCCCAGCCTGGATTGGGTGCCATGAACGGGTGAGAGGAAAATATACTCTGGTTCCACCAGATGGGAGAGGCTCCAATGGTCCACCAAGCTGTGAAAGTGGATCATATTCCCCAGGAGGGCCTTGTCTGCATTGTTGCTAGGGTCCTAAGGGCCAGTGCGATCAAGTACCACATCCCACGTCAACTTTTAGTCACCCACACCTTATTTCTGTGAGGAGGTGATTGAATTTGAGGAAGAAGAGGTGCTTAGGGCCCGTAGGGGTGTATACCGAGCCAACACACTGCATTCTCTCTCCAAACTTCAATTTGACATAAACATAGCAGCTGTCTGGGTCAGACCAGGATTTGAGTACAGTGATGGACAGTGAGCTGCATAAGAGTATCATGATGCAGCATTTCCTGGAGAGGCCAGAACTTGATTCCATCGCTGCTGTGCTGCTACTATAGATCACTTGTCCTACTCAGTCATGCCTTAACTTCTCAGACTCAATGCCTGAGAACTGGGCCTCCTGTAAGAGGGTCATGTTCACCCACTTGGACTGCAAGTAGAAGAACACCTTCTTGCCTTTTATGTAGTGTGATAGCCCATTGGCATTCCATGAGATGGTGCCCAAGGGAAGGATGGGACAGGGGCAACAGCAGCCATCAGGGTTGCGTGTGTACTGGGGAGGTACAGTGGACAACAGGAATCCTAAGGGTAGGGAGGAAAGAGGAGGGCAGTGAAAACAGGGTGAGTGTTGAAAGGAGGAAGAAGCCAAGTTGGGGGGGGTTGAGGGAACAAAGAGAGAGGGGGGAGAGAAGGCGGGAGCAGTGAGGTAGGAGAAAAAGAGGGAAAAAGGGAAGCGGAGGGTAGGACAAGAGTCCCAAGGGGAGTTGTTCCAAATATGTAAGAGGGGAGGGGGTCGAGGTTGGAAGGGAGAAGGGAAATAACCTAACCGGTTCTGAGCCAAAGGTGAGCCTTGGGAAAGGCCGGGAACTGTAGATGGTGGGTCTACACTTGTGGTGCCAATGAGCCGGAGGGCTCACAGAGTGGAGCAGGGTGGTGTATCTGCAAGGGGAAGACCAGGCTAAAAACAAAGCCATAGCGGGGAGGAAGTGGTGATGGGGTGAGGTGTACCCCCGACCTGGTTTGCATTCCACTTTCTTAGTATATGGTTTGTGTTACCCCTAGGCCTATTGCACCCTATTGTATTCTACAGTGTTTGCACTACTTTTCTAACTGTTTATGTACCTGATTTTGGTTTGTGTGTATATTTTGTGTATTTTGCTTACCTCCTAAGGGAGTATATCCTCTAAGATATTTTTGGCACATAGTCACTGAAATAAAGTACCTTTATTTTTAGTAACTCTGAGTATTGTGATTCTTATGATATAGTGCTACATGATATAAGTGGTATAGTAGGAGCTTTGTATGTCTCCTAGTTCAGCCTAAGCTGCTCTGCTATAGCTACCTATATCAGCCTAGCTGCTAGCACACTACTAATCTACATCGCTCTAGGCCGCCGCTTCAACATTTGCATAGGCCTCGCCATACAGATGGCAGATGAAACAGATGGGTCTTTGGCATCCCGGTTGCAGGTCGCTGAGATGGGGGCCGGGACCCCTTCCTGACTCACCGGGGTGGAAGGGATAAAGGTCACTGATGCCCCTGTAGCATTCAGAGCCCTGCCATCTGCATCACTCTGGCTCTCAGAGCCATTCCTTCAAGCAGCCATCTCCGTATGTTGTCAGACCGTGCCCCCACCAAGTGGTTTTGTAATGTTTTAGGGGCTGCAGGACGTGTAACAGCCCTCAGCAACATGAAAAATATACAGTATTTCTCCTGGGTCTTTAAATCAATGGCCTGAGGACATAACTTTAACTCGCAGTCGGCCATGCACAGTGTTGTTATGAATGATTCAACTTCAAACGTTGCACTCATGTTATCAGTGATGTCATACAACATGACATGAGGGATGTACTATGTGAGGTCATAAGCAGTACATGTCACAGCACGAGTTATAGTCACTTGAGAGCACAAGTTATAGTTACCTGAGATAACTATAACTGTTGAATTTCAGTGTCAAAATCTACACAGGTATAATCCCTGTAGTTTAGATAAGGTAAAATGGTCTCTCCTTTTTGCACTTACTATATAACTGCAATACAGCAAATTGATGATGGAAAACCTCCTTACAAAAAAGAATCACAAGCTAGTTAAGTCATTAAAAAGTAAAAGCGGAGGTTGAACTTAATTGGGAATGTGATAATCACTGTCTTGTGGGCAATGTTTGCTGGTCTCCTTTTCCAATACCCATTGAGGCTGATCATGCACTTGATAGTGCAGCTGGAGATGATGGGAGTTATTGGCAGACCGGTGACTAGTAAGCTACCCAATGAGCTCTAAGAGTCAGCAGCAACCTAAAAGGAGGAACAGTTATTTCTCATGTGTGAGAAGTGGTCTCTCACATTGGCAGCCAACCGTGCTGGGGCTCAGAAGGAAATGCTCACTGGTGCGATAGAGGATCTAGGACAACATACTAATATGACGTAGTGGATATTGGAATGACTGCAGCTGACAAGAAATTTTGCAGCGTAGGCGGCTGTAACACTGACAGAGTGGAGCAAGTGGCGAGACACCACTGGGGAGGAGCAAACCGTGGCAGTGATTCAAAAGGATACCTTGTTGCAGCATGGTGATATTGGAGCATGGTTATGCCTTGTCTGAGAAACAAGATAAGTGAGAAAAAAAATATATTTTTTCAAGACAGCAGTTGATTTAAAAGTGCACAAGGGAAGATGGTACTGTTGAGATTGCATCAGGAAACATTTTAGAGGCCCAAGAGTAAAAACTGTAAACTTTCTGACAATCTTGAAGAGTTTTGAAAGGGTTAAGAACCTTTGTGGCAGTGGGAACAAGTCTGGAAAGGATGGAGACAAATGCAATGGGGCTGTAAGCATCAAATACAGTGGCTGAAACAAATGTGTACATGCTTGGTAATCAGATTTTGACTACTTGGGCACAGAGATGTGAAAATGCCTGGCTTTCCAGGGGAAGGTGTTGTGGGCATCTACAACGTTGGATGGCAGTGTTGAGATTTTGGGAAACATACAGAGGGAAAATACTTTCAAGAACCTAGGTTTTGCCATTTTGGAAGTAATGCAGACGCTTAAACCTTGATGGTTAAAGAGTGACCAACATGTTTAATAGATTATATACAGAGCCTTCTAGGTAATCTGTTTTATATTACTTAAAATATTAAGGCATCATCACTCTGACTCTTAAAAATCCAGAAATCTGAGACCTAATGCAAGAATATGGTGGGTGCAGAGTCAACAAATTCTCTTATTTTCAGATATTGTGATGGGACATAGGAGAGAAGGAAAGGATATCAAAATGTGAGAAATTAAGTCCTTTCATTTTCTTGGGTGTTCCATCGTCCCTATGAGATCATGCCAGTTTTGACTGAGGTATACTTCAGTTTTGGTTGATGACAAAACATGCATTGTTACCCAAACAAACATGGAGTAAATCTTTTTGGGAAGCTTGAAAGCTGAAGTTTCAGGCGAAGGACAGAGATGCTAAGATTCCTGAGAATAAATGTGAATATATATTGCAACCTTTCCTTAATCTCTCTAAATGGTGCAAGCCATATTGGAGATTGTGAAGACATCTGATAGAGTAGCTGAAAATGTGTTTCCTATTTTTCTTTTTCTGCCTATTGCATCCCCTCAAAACCTTGTGAAAATCCCTATTCGTCAAATCATTCCCCTCTTGTCCATCTTTCCTTCCCTCATTTTCCACCTCATCAATGGTGCGCTAGATGTTTTGGCAAGACGTAAGGAGAAATAATGAAACTAAAAACTTCAGTGACTAAGTTGAGTGGTAGCCTATAAGGTAGACACTTGGGGGCATATTTATACTCCATTTATGCCAAATTTACGTCATTTTTTCACTCAAATGTGGTGCAAAACTAACTCCATATTTATATTTTGATGATAGACATGTCTACGTCAAAATATTGGAGTTTGCACCATTTCTTAGATGCGTGAGCCTCAATGAGATGCAAGGTAGGTGTTCCCATCTAAAAAATTGTGCTAACCCTATAGCCCCATATTTATCCTTCCATGCTAAAGTTATGCACACGTGGGAGGAGGGGCTAAAATGGTGCAAAGCTTGCTTTGCACCATTATTTAACGTCTGGGTCAGACCAGGCATTACGGGGCCTATGGACCCATTTCTGTGGATGAACACCATGGAATGGGTCCACAGGTGCCCTCCTCAAGGCCCAGGAACATGCTAACCCACACCAAAGGGACACCGGAGGATGGGAGACCCCATCCCAGGTAAGTAGGGTAAGTATAGGTCAGTATTTTATTTTTTAAATTGAAGTGCCAACAGGGCCCAACTTGGGACCCCCTGCATGGCACAGGGTGCAATGGCCATTCCAGGGGAGATTGGTCCTCTATGCTGGCCATTGGGGTGGTGGGCATGACTCCTGTCTTTTCTAAGACAGGAGTCATGTGGTATGGATGGCATTGTTTTTGCCTCTAACCAGCCTAAGGTCATTTTTTGGAACAAAACCTCCTTCTCCTATACCTCCACCCCAACCTGGCTAATGTCATTTTTTTTTAATGCTAACCCGCCCTTAGCGCAGATTGTGCCATTCCATTATTTTTTGCACCGGGCTAGCATCCTGGAATGGCACAGCTTTGCGTCACAAAAGTATAAATATGGGCAGAATTTTGGGGAAAACATGACTGTTGTTGTTCTTGCTTTGTTCTAGTGTTTCCTCTTTTTGAAACAGTATTGTGGTTAAGTTGAAGATTTTCACTTTTTGTGAAGCTGCCCTTTTGTTCGCCATTGAATGTTGAAAAATTAAAAACGGGGAAAAAATTCACCAGATCCATCCATCTTCACCGGTGTGTAAGACATATAGGCGGTCATTACAACATTGTCAGTAAAAGCCGCATACTGCCGTGCAGAAGACCGCCAACATACCGCCACGGCCGTGGAAAACCACCACAGCCATCATGACCCACAGCACGGAATCCGCCAAAATTCGGACACCCACACAAGTCCGTCACACCAAAGGTCAGTGATAAACTAGCGAAAACAAAACCTCCACCGTCACGCCACCAGAAATATGCCCACACTATCACGACACACAAATCTACGGGACGGTCTTTCTACCGCGGTATTCCATTGGCGGTACACACCGCCGTGCTCAAAATACACACACACATACAAAACACAGCCACATTGGACAATTCGAAATACACACACCTGATACACATACACACACCACTGCCACACACCCAATACACTATATAACACACACCCACATCACCCACAAACCCCTACAACCAAAAATCACGAATGAAGGCCAGAGAGAGACACCACCATCAACAACACTAGCATCCACAGGCACACAACACCATCACCCACATAACTTCCACACACCTCACACTACACACCACTACATATCAACACACTTATCACCCCACACACCACCCCACACATCACCTACACCACCCTATGGCACGGCAAAGACACCCCAGGTTCTCGGAGGAGGAGCTCAGGGTCATGGGGGAGGAAATCATCCGGGTACAGCCATAGCTATTCGGATCACAGGTGCAGCACACCTCAATTGCAAGGAAGATGGAACTATGGCGAAGAATAGTGGACAGTGTAAACGCAGTGGAACAGCACCCAAGAAATCAGGAGGACATCAGGAAGAGGTGGAACGACCTACAGGGGAAGGTGCGTTCCGTGGTCTCAAGACACCACCTGGCGGTTCAGAGGACTGGCGGCGGATCCCCACCTCCTCCCCCACAACTAACAACATGGGAGGAGCAGGTCTTGGCGATTCTGCATCCTGAGGGCCTCGGAGGAGTAGGTGGAGGAATGGACTCTGGTAAGTCAAATCTTAACTATTATATCCCCACCCTACCTGCATGCCAGCACATACCCCTACCCTCACCCTCACCCCCATCACTCTAACTCCTCACAAATGTCCCAACATCACAAACCACACATCCTAACCCCAAGCCCTGCATGCAACAACAAAGCATGGACACCCATCAATAAAGCATGCCCACTGCACATACCCATACACCCCCCTAAACCATCATCACACAAGGTCCCACACAGGAATGCAAGCACTGGGGTACATGGTCACCCACCCATTGCACACCATGCAACACACAGATGCAATAATCATGCTTTTACACCCCTCCAGGACCACTACCCAACGTCACCGGACAGGAGGGTCCACACATGTCCACACCACCAACAGAAGAGGGCCACAGTGATGACAGCACCTCTGTCCAACTGGATCTAGATGACCAGCCCGGCCCATCGGGGACCTCAGGACAGTCGGTTCCCCACACCCAGTCACAGGCCACCACAGAGCTTCCCCCCTCTGGAAACACCAGCACAGCACCCACCCAGCGGGCCCATACCTCTGTCCCCAGGACACGTCAATCAGCAGTGTGTCCACCACTACAGGGAACCCAGGCTAACCCACCACCCCAACAACAACAGGGACCTGGGGGCAGTGGTAGTGGGCACACGGTCCAGGGGACGGAGGCCCAGGAACACAGGGGAACTGGGAGGGCTGCTGTGAGACAGGGGGCGGACAGGCCCAGGGAACCCACTCTCCACGAGGCCCTCTGCTCCATCATGGGAGCCTACCACCACTCCCAGGAGACGATGGCAACAGTACTGGGCAAGTTTCAGGAGACCCAGCACCTGCGGGAGGAACAGTATATGGGCTTCAGGGAGGAACTCAGAACCATCAATTCCACCCTGGGCATCATCGTAGGGGTGCTGAAGTAAGTACTCAACACCAGGAGGGACACTGGCACTACAAAGGGGCCCTTGACACTAGCCTGGACGATGAACTGCCCACCACCTCTGCAATGCTAGTGGACAGGAGGCACCGCCACAGGACCACCACACCAGCACCCCACCCTCTGCAGAGGGAGAACCACCTCACAAATGGTCCCTGAGATCCAGGAACAAGACAGAGAATGATGTCAAGACCCCCACCAAGAAATGAGACCACCCTGATTGTCATCCTACTGTCCCACTTTGTCACCCTGTCCATCCTTAAACTGCCCCAGCTCCACTTCCTATGCCCATTTGGGCTAGGCACCTGTGAGACTAATAGAATGGACTCTGCCATGGACATTCCTCCACCACCACCCCTCACCATTTTGCTACCCCCTCCAATTTTGAGCACTAAAATAAACACTCTTAAAGCACAAAACAATCTGGAGTTAGTCTGTGATTTCGGAATACTGTATTAGCAATTACTGTGGCAAAAAGCTCTTTCATTTGTAATGTCAACATACCGATGTCACACAGCTCTAGTCCATGAGGAATCAAAGCAGATGTCACACTGTGGGACCCAGATCTGTGAAATCGTAAGGAAAAGTGTCAACTCAGTGACCATACACTGGGTGAAAACGACAGGCAGTAGAGAAGTAGTAGTGTTTAAGTACATGTAGTAGGCAGGTTTGTATTCTTACCTGTGTTTCACTGGAAATATTGCTGGATCACTGAGTCCCTGTTGTCCATGTCTTCTTTTTCTGCTTCCTCATCTTCACTGTCCACAGGTTCCACAACTGCAACAACACCGCCATCTGGACCATCCTCCTGCAGAAAAGGCACCTGTCATCGCAAAGCCAAGTTGTGAAGCATAAAGCAGGCCACGATGATCTGGCACACCTTCTTTGGTGAGTAGAATAGGGATCCACCTGTCATATGGAGGCACCTGAACGTGGCCTTCAGGAGGCTGAAGGTCCACTCGATCACCCTCCTAATTTGCCCATGGGCCTCATTATAGCGTTCCTCTGCCCTTGTCCTGGGATTCCTCACTGGGGTCAGTAGCCATGACAGGTTGGGGTAACCAGAGTCACCTGCAAATGGCGAGGGACAACTGTTAGACACACACTAACCTGGAGGGATATCCCCAGACCCAGACAACCATTCCCATTGACTAGCTTCTAGGTGCTCACCTAATAGCCACACACAGTGCCTCTGGAGTTGACCCATCAAATAAGGGATGCTGCTATTCCGCAGGATGTAGGCGTCATTCACTGAGCAAGGTAACTTGGCATTCACATGGGAGATGTACTGGTCGGCCAAACATACCATCTGTACATTCATCGAATGATAACTCTTCCAGCTTCTGTACACCTGTTCACTCCTGTGGGAGGGTACCAAAGCCACATGAGTCCCATCAATGGCACCTATTATGTTGGGGATATGTCCCAGGACATAGAAATCACCTTTCACTGTAGGCAAATCCTCCACCTGAGGGAAAACGATGTAGCTCCGCATGTGTTTCAGCAGGGCAGACAACACTCTGGACAACACGTTGGAAAACATGGGCTGGGACATCTCTGATGCTATAGCCACTGTTGTTTGAAATGACCCACTTGCAAATGGAGCACTGACAGCACTTGAGGAGGGATTCCTGTGGGATGGCGGATAGCTGACATCAGGTCTGGCTCCAACTGGGTACACAGTTCCTGGATTGTGGCACGGTCAAGCCTGTATGTGATTATCACATGTCTTTCCTCCATTGTCGACAGGTCCACCAACGGTCGGTACACCGGAGGATGCCGCCATCTCCTCACATGTCCCAGCAGACGGTGCCTATGAAGGACAACAGTAAGCACAGAGTCAAACAACTCAGAGGTACGTACCCACAGCTTACACAGAACACCAATCATAATCTACAAAGTGGCCTGTATGTGTGTTGAGTCTAGGCCTAGGTATGTGTGACGCAGTTGAAAATAAAGCCATATGGGCCCCTGAAATGGCGGCTGCCTGACCTGTAAAGTGGGACAATGGGATGTGAGGTAACTGCTCTGGCGTTGTACACCATCGCGGTAGGCGGTCGAAGACCGCGGCGCAATGCTGCATTGGTTAACATTGGACCCTATGGGTCCCAGGAGCCAATGACGATGTACGCCGGCGCTGACGGTACGCACCGCCATGGACGTGACCGCCATTTTCTATCTGTTCAATCACTCAATAGCTGAACTTCGACAGGAGAGGACCTACACTGCAAGTGCTGCTGTGACCTCGGTCTGGAAGAGACAATGGTTCGAGTGTCTGGGGAAAGGGCCCTGCCTTCACATCGGAGGAGTTGGTGAAACTTGTGGATGGGTTCCTCCCTCAGTACATGCTACTCTACGGTCCTCCAGACAAACAGGTAAGTACACTGGGAGCATGCTGTATGGGCTATGCCTGTGTGGGGAGGGGTGGATGTAAGAAGGAAGGGGGGAGAGTGCGGCGTGCATGAAGCGACGGTGAGTGCATGTGCCACATGGCAAGGGTAGGGATGGGGGCCAATCACTTTAATGGTGCAGTTGGTAATAAGTTTCTCTTCCCCCTGTACAACTCATGTAGGTCAGCGCCCACCAGAAAAAATATCTTTGGTGTGCCATCGCTAAGGACGTCCTGACCCTGGGGGTCTACCGCAGACGGAGCACCCACTGCCGGAAAAGATGGGAGGACATTCACCGCTGGAGCAAGAAGACGGCGGAAGCTCAGCTGGGGATGGCCTCCCTCGCAACGTGGGAGGGGTGCCTGTCACACCATGACCCCCCTGATGTTCAGGATCCTGGCGGTGGCGTACCCGGAGTTGGATGGGCGCTTGAGGGCATCACAGCAGCCGCAAGGGGGTGAGTACACTCTCATTCTGCTGATTTTGCGCGCAGTGAAGGGGTCTGGGTGGGGGAGGTGGGCTGTGGGTTTCCCTAGGCCAGGGCGAGTTCCGTAGGCAGGGTCCCTCCGTAAGGCAGACCATGTGGCACCCCACCACACCTCTGTAGAGTGCCAACTACACCTAGTCATGCCCCTGTGTCATCCATGTGTGCAGATGTCATCCATAGCCTAGTAGGCCATTTCCAGGAATTGAACAGTGGAGCCCAAGAGCGCAGCGTAGTGCATGGGCCTTCTGTGTCTGTCGTTTCCGCCAACGGTAGCGATAATGCATGCACTCAACATGTCTTTCTTCTGTCGTCCCCCCCTTTTTGTGGTCTCCCTGTTCTTGTGTGCATTAGCATCATCAGGCGGAAGAGCAGTGGCACCGGAGCCCGAGGGGGCTGCATCCCTCATGGCCATGGAGGGCCACACTGCGGAATCGCACTTCACCAGTGGGATGGAGGGCAAGGGGAGCTCCACGGCGGGTACAGGAGCTGAGACCAGTGACTACAGGTACAGCTGCCACCCCCCTTCCAGCACCGCCCTCCCAGCAGCCCCTCAGCCTTTGCCCCGTGGGTGCTCACCCAGGAGGGTGGGCATCACCTTCGCCCCAGGCACCTCAGGCCCTGCCCCAGTCACCCCTGATGCCCTCAGTGAGGAGGCCATTGACCTCCTCAGGTCCCTCACTGTTGGGCAGTCTACCATTTTGAATGCCATCCAGGGTGTAGAAAGGCACTTGCAACAAACAAATGCATTCCTGGAGGGCATTCATTCTGGTCAGGGCGGCCCTTCAGCGAGCTTTTCAGACTCTGGCCTCAGCACTGATGGCAGCCATAATCCCTGTCTCTAGCCTCCCCCCTCCAACTTTCTCTACCCAGACCCAATCCCTAGTACCCCAGCCTATCCCGAGCACACCTCTAGACCAGCATTGCTCAGGCAAACATAAGCACCACACATCCCACAGGCACTCATGCAAGCATCAGACACATGCAGACACACCAACATCCACTGCCTCCACTGTGTCCCCCTCCTCCTCGTCTCCCTCCTCCCTCCCAGTCTCGTCTACACTCACACCTGCATGCACTACCTCTACAGCCACTACTACCATCACCAGCACACCCACCACCACACCCCATGACCTCTTTCCCACACCTCCCCCATCCCATCTGTCTTCTAGGTCCCGAACTAGCACCTCAGCCACAACATCTCTGGGACCAGTGGTGCCTGTAGTCACCGGAATCTGGAGTGCACCGGCCACCAGGGCAGCCAGTGTGGCTCGGAGCCACAGCACAGACAGTCCCCCACCTGTCAAGCATCAGAAGTTGGCCAGTGCCCGCCGGGAGAGGGGGAAGACTCCAGCCACAAAAGCCGCTCCCAGGGGTACAGGTGGGAGTGTGGAGTCAGCTGCGAAACCTTCCAAGGTAGGGAAGGGGCACAAGAAACTCAGCAAGTCTGGGAAGAGCAGCACGGCGGAGAAGACCGCCATCATCCCCGTTGCCCAGGAGTCCACCGCCAGCACCAGCCCAGCTGCCCAGGAGTCCACCGCCACCAGCCCTGCTGCCCAGGAGGCCAGCACCAGCCCAGCTGCCCAGGAGGCCACCGCCAGCACCAGCCCAGCTGCCCAGGAGGCCACCGCCACCAGGCCTGCTGCCCAGGAGGCCACCGCCAGCACCAGCCCTGCTACCCAGGAGGCCACAGCCGTCATCCCCGCTGGAACAGAGAGGACCACCAGCACAAGCCCCGCTGGGCTAGAGAGGACCGCCAGCACAAGTCCCGCTGGGATAGAGAGGACCGCCTGCACAAGCCCCGCTGGGCTACAGAGGACCACCAGCACAAGCCCCGCTGGGCCATGAAGGACCGCCAGCAGCTGAGTCACTGCAAAGGAGCCCGCCGCTCCAAGCACCGCTGAACAGGGCACCACCGTCTCAAGCAACGCTGAACAGGGCACCACCATCTCAAGCAACGCTGGCCCATGAGCGCTAAGGGCACTGACACTACTGAGTCCGTCACAGGCAGAATGGAGCACTCTGGCCACCATGCTCCCTCCAGAACCAATGGAGAGATCCATCCACTACCTCTGTCCTTAGCAGGATGAAGCACTGTGGGCACAAGGCACCCCTCCAGAACCAGTGGAGACTATTATCCACTTGAGAGACTGTGGCTTTGCACTCCCCAGGATGGAACAGTGGGCAACCCACCCACTGTAGAGACTTGAGAGACTGTGGCTTTGCACTCCCCAGGATGGAACAGAGGGCAACCCACCCACTGTAGAGACTTGAGAGACTGTGGCTTTGTACTCCCCGGGATATGGCAGTGGGCAACCCACCCACTGGAAAGACTTGAGAGACTGTGGCTTTGCACTCCCCAGGATAAAGCAGTGGGCAACCCACCCACTGTAGAGACTTGAGAGACTGTAGCTTTGCACTCCCCAGGATGGAACAGTGGGCAACCCACTGACTGCAGAGACTTGAGAGACTGTGGCTTTGCACTCCCCATGATATGGCAGTGGGCAACCCACCCACTGTAGAGATTTGAGAGACTGTGGCTTTGCACTCCCCAGGATTTGGCAGTGGGCAACCCACCCACTGTAGAGACTTGAGAGACTGTGGCTTTGCACTTCCCAGGATGGAACAGTGGGCAACCCCCCCACTGTAGAGACTTGAGAGACTGTGGCTTTGCACTTCCAAGGATATGGCAGTGGGCAACCCACCCACTGGAAAGACTTGAGAGACTGTGGCTTTTCACTCCTCAGAATAAAGCAGTGGGCAACCCACCCACTGTAGCGACTTGAGAGACTGTGGCTTTGCACTCCCCAGGATGGAACAATGGGCAACCCACCAACTGTAGAGACTTGAGAGACTGTGGCTTTGCACTCCCCAGGATATGGCAGTGGGCAACCCACCCACTGTAGAGACTTGAGAGACTGTGGCTTTGCACTCCCCAGGATATGGCAGTGGGCAACCCACCCACTGTACAGACTTGAGAGACTGTGGCTTTGCACTCCCCAGAATGGAACAGTGGGCAACCCACCCACTGTAGAGACTTGAGAGACTGTGGCTTTCCACTCCCCAGGATATGGCAGTGGGCAACCCACCCACTGGAAAGACTTGAGAGAGTCTGGCTTTGCACTCCCCAGGATAAAGCAGTGGGCAACCCACCCACTGTAGAGACTTGAGAGACTGTGGCTTTGCACTCCCCAGAATGGAACAGTGGGCAACCCACCCACTGTAGAGACTTGAGAGACTGTGGCTTTGCACTCCCCAGGATATGGCAGTGAGCAATCCCCCCACTGTAAAGACTTGAGAGACTGTGGCTTTGCACTCCCGAGGACATGGCAGTGGGCAACCCACCCACTGGAAAGACTTGAGAGACTGTGGCTTTGCACTCTCCAGGATATGGCAGTGGGCAGACCACCCACTTGTGAGACTTGAGAGACTGTGGCTTTGCACTCCCCAGGATTGAACAGTGGGCATGTGGCCCTCTCGTGGATTTGGCGTCGTGCACCCAAGCGGCTGAGGTGCCCCCCTTTCCTTCCCCCTGAGGTGCCTGTTTTCTTGCTCTCTGATGCCCCTTTAGTGTTCTCTCCGTCATGGTCGGGTATCTTCTGTGGGCCTCACCCATACCGTGTGGGCCCAGTGTTCCACTGACTTATTTGGAGCACTACCTGGACTACTATGCTTGGTGTATATTTTGTTAATGGTGTATATATATATTTTTGCCCACTTGATTTTAATATATTACCATGGTTACACTCATTTTCTATTGTCTTTGCATTCTTCCTGGGGTGGTTGGTGGGTGTAACTGTGATTTATCAATATGTATTAGTGTGTTTGTTGTCGTGGGTGAGGGTGGGGGTGTTGCGTGTTGCGTGTGTGTGTCCCTGTTTTTTTCCTCCCCCCTCCCCTGTGTCGTAGGTGCAGTACTCACCTTGGTCGTTGCCGCCGGCGTTCGGGCTCCTGGTAGAGGTGCAGGAAGACTATCACAGGGAGAATTTGGAGTTCTGGGTCCATGGTGTCCTTGTTCCTCGTGGGGTGTGTAGAGGTGAGCGTTTTCCCTTCGGAATCCTGTTTCTGCCATGTTTTTATCGGCAGTGAATCCGTCCCGGAAAAGGTGGCGGATTGGTAGGTTGTGATACTGTGGGCGGTACATTGTCCTCCGCCTGTCTGTTGGCGGTGACCGTCGCGATGTTTGTTTGTACCGCCGTGGCGGTCGGAGTGTTAAAGTGGCTGTCTTTGTTGGCGGTTTCCGCCACGGTCATAATTGCAAAATGTTTACAGCCGGCCTGTTGGCGGTCTTACCGCCGCTTTAACATCGACCGCCAGGGTTGTAGTCTCCACCATAGGCCCATATTTATGAAAATGTGGTGCATCAGAGCTGATGTGCCACTTTTTGTACGCCCCACTAGCGTCACCTAATTACACCATGGTTGAACCATATTTATAATATGGTGCACCATGGCGGTCATTAGCACAATAGCATCAAAGTCTGTTAAATTTCACTGCACCATTTTTGCAGGCCTCTTAGCGCCAGAATGACCCCCCCCCCCACTTCCATACATTATGCCTGTTCCAAGGGTTTACAAAGTGGCGTAATGCATGCACTTTGTAAATATGGTGTGTGGAAAAAGCCACTTTAGTGCTGCCTTAACATCAAAGAAATCAATAAGGTAACCGCTAGGGGTTATTAAATATGACCCATATTTCTTTCAGCTTATTTTACCCTTCAGTTCTAAGAATTTAAAAAGAAACATTCTATGAGAGCAAAAGAGGTGTGATTAAAAAAAAAAAATAATCAGTCACCTGGAAATCACAGTTAAATGAAGTTGGATAATATTGAGATGTGGGAAAAGACCAGAACAATTTCAATTAAAGTCAGAGGTGTTAGAACAACATTAAATTAATATTACATCTTGCACACTTTTCAATGACAGACCTCTCTAAAAACAGTCTGAAAATATATTGAAGAACCTTGATATAAGCTTTCCTTAGAAAATTTGGCCAAACTTGAACTTTAAGGGAATTTTGTACAAAAGACCTAAAGATATTGACATATGAGTTAGTGTCAAGAGTTGTCTCTGAACCAATCCATATTGGAAATGGCACAAAAAACGCTGACCTTTTTCACCTTGTTCTTTAATGATGCTGTGGAATAAATACCAAGGGGCAAATTTGAGAGCTCCTAGCTCCTGACTGCGTCACACTAGCATCATTGTTTTAATGCTAATGTGGCCCAAAGAGGTGTAAATCGATGCACCAGATTTACAAAACGGAGCAATGCATGCATTGCACCACTTTATAACCCCCCTAGTGCCACATTCTGCCTGTGCGAGACATAATGTATACAAGGGGGGGGGAATTTTCTTTGCCTCATTTTTTTCAGTATTATTACTGCCTGCTTAAACAGGCGCTAATAAGGGTCACACTGATATTTATAATGGACCTCTATGTACTGTTCATTCATACAGAATTTTTGCACTATCCCTAAACACAACATCAATAGCAACAAAGATTTTGATGCTATGCCCCCTAGCATGCACCATGGAGGTGGTAGTGGTG